>NW_027315789.1:212500-217927 GCF_026437365.1 Eucyclogobius newberryi
GGTTAGGGTTAGGGTTAGGGTTAGGGTTAGGGTTAGGGTTAGGGTTAGGGTTAGGGTTAGGGTTAGGGTTAGGGTTAGGGTTAGGGTTAGGGTTAGGGTTAGGGTTAGGGTTAGGGTTAGGGTTAGGGTTAGGGTTAGGGTTAGGGTTAGGGTTAGGGTTAGGGTTAGGGTTAGGGTTAGGGTTAGGGTTAGGGTTAGGGTTAGGGTTAGGGTTAGGGTTAGGGTTAGGGTTAGGGTTAGGGTTAGGGTTAGGGTTAGGGTTAGGGTTAGGGTTAGGGTTAGGGTTAGGGTTAGGGTTAGGGTTAGGGTTAGGGTTAGGGTTAGGGTTAGGGTTAGGGTTAGGGTTAGGGTTAGGGTTAGGGTTAGGGTTAGGGTTAGGGTTAGGGTTAGGGTTAGGGTTAGGGTTAGGGTTAGGGTTAGGGTTAGGGTTAGGGTTAGGGTTAGGGTTAGGGTTAGGGTTAGGGTTAGGGTTAGGGTTAGGGTTAGGGTTAGGGTTAGGGTTAGGGTTAGGGTTAGGGTTAGGGTTAGGGTTAGGGTTAGGGTTAGGGTTAGGGTTAGGGTTAGGGTTAGGGTTAGGGTTAGGGTTAGGGTTAGGGTTAGGGTTAGGGTTAGGGTTAGGGTTAGGGTTAGGGTTAGGGTTAGGGTTAGGGTTAGGGTTAGGGTTAGGGTTAGGGTTAGGGTTAGGGTTAGGGTTAGGGTTAGGGTTAGGGTTAGGGTTAGGGTTAGGGTTAGGGTTAGGGTTAGGGTTAGGGTTAGGGTTAGGGTTAGGGTTAGGGTTAGGGTTAGGGTTAGGGTTAGGGTTAGGGTTAGGGTTAGGGTTAGGGTTAGGGTTAGGGTTAGGGTTAGGGTTAGGGTTAGGGTTAGGGTTAGGGTTAGGGTTAGGGTTAGGGTTAGGGTTAGGGTTAGGGTTAGGGTTAGGGTTAGGGTTAGGGTTAGGGTTAGGGTTAGGGTTAGGGTTAGGGTTAGGGTTAGGGTTAGGGTTAGGGTTAGGGTTAGGGTTAGGGTTAGGGTTAGGGTTAGGGTTAGGGTTAGGGTTAGGGTTAGGGTTAGGGTTAGGGTTAGGGTTAGGGTTAGGGTTAGGGTTAGGGTTAGGGTTAGGGTTAGGGTTAGGGTTAGGGTTAGGGTTAGGGTTAGGGTTAGGGTTAGGGTTAGGGTTAGGGTTAGGGTTAGGGTTAGGGTTAGGGTTAGGGTTAGGGTTAGGGTTAGGGTTAGGGTTAGGGTTAGGGTTAGGGTTAGGGTTAGGGTTAGGGTTAGGGTTAGGGTTAGGGTTAGGGTTAGGGTTAGGGTTAGGGTTAGGGTTAGGGTTAGGGTTAGGGTTAGGGTTAGGGTTAGGGTTAGGGTTAGGGTTAGGGTTAGGGTTAGGGTTAGGGTTAGGGTTAGGGTTAGGGTTAGGGTTAGGGTTAGGGTTAGGGTTAGGGTTAGGGTTAGGGTTAGGGTTAGGGTTAGGGTTAGGGTTAGGGTTAGGGTTAGGGTTAGGGTTAGGGTTAGGGTTAGGGTTAGGGTTAGGGTTAGGGTTAGGGTTAGGGTTAGGGTTAGGGTTAGGGTTAGGGTTAGGGTTAGGGTTAGGGTTAGGGTTAGGGTTAGGGTTAGGGTTAGGGTTAGGGTTAGGGTTAGGGTTAGGGTTAGGGTTAGGGTTAGGGTTAGGGTTAGGGTTAGGGTTAGGGTTAGGGTTAGGGTTAGGGTTAGGGTTAGGGTTAGGGTTAGGGTTAGGGTTAGGGTTAGGGTTAGGGTTAGGGTTAGGGTTAGGGTTAGGGTTAGGGTTAGGGTTAGGGTTAGGGTTAGGGTTAGGGTTAGGGTTAGGGTTAGGGTTAGGGTTAGGGTTAGGGTTAGGGTTAGGGTTAGGGTTAGGGTTAGGGTTAGGGTTAGGGTTAGGGTTAGGGTTAGGGTTAGGGTTAGGGTTAGGGTTAGGGTTAGGGTTAGGGTTAGGGTTAGGGTTAGGGTTAGGGTTAGGGTTAGGGTTAGGGTTAGGGTTAGGGTTAGGGTTAGGGTTAGGGTTAGGGTTAGGGTTAGGGTTAGGGTTAGGGTTAGGGTTAGGGTTAGGGTTAGGGTTAGGGTTAGGGTTAGGGTTAGGGTTAGGGTTAGGGTTAGGGTTAGGGTTAGGGTTAGGGTTAGGGTTAGGGTTAGGGTTAGGGTTAGGGTTAGGGTTAGGGTTAGGGTTAGGGTTAGGGTTAGGGTTAGGGTTAGGGTTAGGGTTAGGGTTAGGGTTAGGGTTAGGGTTAGGGTTAGGGTTAGGGTTAGGGTTAGGGTTAGGGTTAGGGTTAGGGTTAGGGTTAGGGTTAGGGTTAGGGTTAGGGTTAGGGTTAGGGTTAGGGTTAGGGTTAGGGTTAGGGTTAGGGTTAGGGTTAGGGTTAGGGTTAGGGTTAGGGTTAGGGTTAGGGTTAGGGTTAGGGTTAGGGTTAGGGTTAGGGTTAGGGTTAGGGTTAGGGTTAGGGTTAGGGTTAGGGTTAGGGTTAGGGTTAGGGTTAGGGTTAGGGTTAGGGTTAGGGTTAGGGTTAGGGTTAGGGTTAGGGTTAGGGTTAGGGTTAGGGTTAGGGTTAGGGTTAGGGTTAGGGTTAGGGTTAGGGTTAGGGTTAGGGTTAGGGTTAGGGTTAGGGTTAGGGTTAGGGTTAGGGTTAGGGTTAGGGTTAGGGTTAGGGTTAGGGTTAGGGTTAGGGTTAGGGTTAGGGTTAGGGTTAGGGTTAGGGTTAGGGTTAGGGTTAGGGTTAGGGTTAGGGTTAGGGTTAGGGTTAGGGTTAGGGTTAGGGTTAGGGTTAGGGTTAGGGTTAGGGTTAGGGTTAGGGTTAGGGTTAGGGTTAGGGTTAGGGTTAGGGTTAGGGTTAGGGTTAGGGTTAGGGTTAGGGTTAGGGTTAGGGTTAGGGTTAGGGTTAGGGTTAGGGTTAGGGTTAGGGTTAGGGTTAGGGTTAGGGTTAGGGTTAGGGTTAGGGTTAGGGTTAGGGTTAGGGTTAGGGTTAGGGTTAGGGTTAGGGTTAGGGTTAGGGTTAGGGTTAGGGTTAGGGTTAGGGTTAGGGTTAGGGTTAGGGTTAGGGTTAGGGTTAGGGTTAGGGTTAGGGTTAGGGTTAGGGTTAGGGTTAGGGTTAGGGTTAGGGTTAGGGTTAGGGTTAGGGTTAGGGTTAGGGTTAGGGTTAGGGTTAGGGTTAGGGTTAGGGTTAGGGTTAGGGTTAGGGTTAGGGTTAGGGTTAGGGTTAGGGTTAGGGTTAGGGTTAGGGTTAGGGTTAGGGTTAGGGTTAGGGTTAGGGTTAGGGTTAGGGTTAGGGTTAGGGTTAGGGTTAGGGTTAGGGTTAGGGTTAGGGTTAGGGTTAGGGTTAGGGTTAGGGTTAGGGTTAGGGTTAGGGTTAGGGTTAGGGTTAGGGTTAGGGTTAGGGTTAGGGTTAGGGTTAGGGTTAGGGTTAGGGTTAGGGTTAGGGTTAGGGTTAGGGTTAGGGTTAGGGTTAGGGTTAGGGTTAGGGTTAGGGTTAGGGTTAGGGTTAGGGTTAGGGTTAGGGTTAGGGTTAGGGTTAGGGTTAGGGTTAGGGTTAGGGTTAGGGTTAGGGTTAGGGTTAGGGTTAGGGTTAGGGTTAGGGTTAGGGTTAGGGTTAGGGTTAGGGTTAGGGTTAGGGTTAGGGTTAGGGTTAGGGTTAGGGTTAGGGTTAGGGTTAGGGTTAGGGTTAGGGTTAGGGTTAGGGTTAGGGTTAGGGTTAGGGTTAGGGTTAGGGTTAGGGTTAGGGTTAGGGTTAGGGTTAGGGTTAGGGTTAGGGTTAGGGTTAGGGTTAGGGTTAGGGTTAGGGTTAGGGTTAGGGTTAGGGTTAGGGTTAGGGTTAGGGTTAGGGTTAGGGTTAGGGTTAGGGTTAGGGTTAGGGTTAGGGTTAGGGTTAGGGTTAGGGTTAGGGTTAGGGTTAGGGTTAGGGTTAGGGTTAGGGTTAGGGTTAGGGTTAGGGTTAGGGTTAGGGTTAGGGTTAGGGTTAGGGTTAGGGTTAGGGTTAGGGTTAGGGTTAGGGTTAGGGTTAGGGTTAGGGTTAGGGTTAGGGTTAGGGTTAGGGTTAGGGTTAGGGTTAGGGTTAGGGTTAGGGTTAGGGTTAGGGTTAGGGTTAGGGTTAGGGTTAGGGTTAGGGTTAGGGTTAGGGTTAGGGTTAGGGTTAGGGTTAGGGTTAGGGTTAGGGTTAGGGTTAGGGTTAGGGTTAGGGTTAGGGTTAGGGTTAGGGTTAGGGTTAGGGTTAGGGTTAGGGTTAGGGTTAGGGTTAGGGTTAGGGTTAGGGTTAGGGTTAGGGTTAGGGTTAGGGTTAGGGTTAGGGTTAGGGTTAGGGTTAGGGTTAGGGTTAGGGTTAGGGTTAGGGTTAGGGTTAGGGTTAGGGTTAGGGTTAGGGTTAGGGTTAGGGTTAGGGTTAGGGTTAGGGTTAGGGTTAGGGTTAGGGTTAGGGTTAGGGTTAGGGTTAGGGTTAGGGTTAGGGTTAGGGTTAGGGTTAGGGTTAGGGTTAGGGTTAGGGTTAGGGTTAGGGTTAGGGTTAGGGTTAGGGTTAGGGTTAGGGTTAGGGTTAGGGTTAGGGTTAGGGTTAGGGTTAGGGTTAGGGTTAGGGTTAGGGTTAGGGTTAGGGTTAGGGTTAGGGTTAGGGTTAGGGTTAGGGTTAGGGTTAGGGTTAGGGTTAGGGTTAGGGTTAGGGTTAGGGTTAGGGTTAGGGTTAGGGTTAGGGTTAGGGTTAGGGTTAGGGTTAGGGTTAGGGTTAGGGTTAGGGTTAGGGTTAGGGTTAGGGTTAGGGTTAGGGTTAGGGTTAGGGTTAGGGTTAGGGTTAGGGTTAGGGTTAGGGTTAGGGTTAGGGTTAGGGTTAGGGTTAGGGTTAGGGTTAGGGTTAGGGTTAGGGTTAGGGTTAGGGTTAGGGTTAGGGTTAGGGTTAGGGTTAGGGTTAGGGTTAGGGTTAGGGTTAGGGTTAGGGTTAGGGTTAGGGTTAGGGTTAGGGTTAGGGTTAGGGTTAGGGTTAGGGTTAGGGTTAGGGTTAGGGTTAGGGTTAGGGTTAGGGTTAGGGTTAGGGTTAGGGTTAGGGTTAGGGTTAGGGTTAGGGTTAGGGTTAGGGTTAGGGTTAGGGTTAGGGTTAGGGTTAGGGTTAGGGTTAGGGTTAGGGTTAGGGTTAGGGTTAGGGTTAGGGTTAGGGTTAGGGTTAGGGTTAGGGTTAGGGTTAGGGTTAGGGTTAGGGTTAGGGTTAGGGTTAGGGTTAGGGTTAGGGTTAGGGTTAGGGTTAGGGTTAGGGTTAGGGTTAGGGTTAGGGTTAGGGTTAGGGTTAGGGTTAGGGTTAGGGTTAGGGTTAGGGTTAGGGTTAGGGTTAGGGTTAGGGTTAGGGTTAGGGTTAGGGTTAGGGTTAGGGTTAGGGTTAGGGTTAGGGTTAGGGTTAGGGTTAGGGTTAGGGTTAGGGTTAGGGTTAGGGTTAGGGTTAGGGTTAGGGTTAGGGTTAGGGTTAGGGT
>NW_027315790.1:5000-12500 GCF_026437365.1 Eucyclogobius newberryi
AACCCTAACCCTAACCCTAACCCTAACCCTAACCCTAACCCTAACCCTAACCCTAACCCTAACCCTAACCCTAACCCTAACCCTAACCCTAACCCTAACCCTAACCCTAACCCTAACCCTAACCCTAACCCTAACCCTAACCCTAACCCTAACCCTAACCCTAACCCTAACCCTAACCCTAACCCTAACCCTAACCCTAACCCTAACCCTAACCCTAACCCTAACCCTAACCCTAACCCTAACCCTAACCCTAACCCTAACCCTAACCCTAACCCTAACCCTAACCCTAACCCTAACCCTAACCCTAACCCTAACCCTAACCCTAACCCTAACCCTAACCCTAACCCTAACCCTAACCCTAACCCTAACCCTAACCCTAACCCTAACCCTAACCCTAACCCTAACCCTAACCCTAACCCTAACCCTAACCCTAACCCTAACCCTAACCCTAACCCTAACCCTAACCCTAACCCTAACCCTAACCCTAACCCTAACCCTAACCCTAACCCTAACCCTAACCCTAACCCTAACCCTAACCCTAACCCTAACCCTAACCCTAACCCTAACCCTAACCCTAACCCTAACCCTAACCCTAACCCTAACCCTAACCCTAACCCTAACCCTAACCCTAACCCTAACCCTAACCCTAACCCTAACCCTAACCCTAACCCTAACCCTAACCCTAACCCTAACCCTAACCCTAACCCTAACCCTAACCCTAACCCTAACCCTAACCCTAACCCTAACCCTAACCCTAACCCTAACCCTAACCCTAACCCTAACCCTAACCCTAACCCTAACCCTAACCCTAACCCTAACCCTAACCCTAACCCTAACCCTAACCCTAACCCTAACCCTAACCCTAACCCTAACCCTAACCCTAACCCTAACCCTAACCCTAACCCTAACCCTAACCCTAACCCTAACCCTAACCCTAACCCTAACCCTAACCCTAACCCTAACCCTAACCCTAACCCTAACCCTAACCCTAACCCTAACCCTAACCCTAACCCTAACCCTAACCCTAACCCTAACCCTAACCCTAACCCTAACCCTAACCCTAACCCTAACCCTAACCCTAACCCTAACCCTAACCCTAACCCTAACCCTAACCCTAACCCTAACCCTAACCCTAACCCTAACCCTAACCCTAACCCTAACCCTAACCCTAACCCTAACCCTAACCCTAACCCTAACCCTAACCCTAACCCTAACCCTAACCCTAACCCTAACCCTAACCCTAACCCTAACCCTAACCCTAACCCTAACCCTAACCCTAACCCTAACCCTAACCCTAACCCTAACCCTAACCCTAACCCTAACCCTAACCCTAACCCTAACCCTAACCCTAACCCTAACCCTAACCCTAACCCTAACCCTAACCCTAACCCTAACCCTAACCCTAACCCTAACCCTAACCCTAACCCTAACCCTAACCCTAACCCTAACCCTAACCCTAACCCTAACCCTAACCCTAACCCTAACCCTAACCCTAACCCTAACCCTAACCCTAACCCTAACCCTAACCCTAACCCTAACCCTAACCCTAACCCTAACCCTAACCCTAACCCTAACCCTAACCCTAACCCTAACCCTAACCCTAACCCTAACCCTAACCCTAACCCTAACCCTAACCCTAACCCTAACCCTAACCCTAACCCTAACCCTAACCCTAACCCTAACCCTAACCCTAACCCTAACCCTAACCCTAACCCTAACCCTAACCCTAACCCTAACCCTAACCCTAACCCTAACCCTAACCCTAACCCTAACCCTAACCCTAACCCTAACCCTAACCCTAACCCTAACCCTAACCCTAACCCTAACCCTAACCCTAACCCTAACCCTAACCCTAACCCTAACCCTAACCCTAACCCTAACCCTAACCCTAACCCTAACCCTAACCCTAACCCTAACCCTAACCCTAACCCTAACCCTAACCCTAACCCTAACCCTAACCCTAACCCTAACCCTAACCCTAACCCTAACCCTAACCCTAACCCTAACCCTAACCCTAACCCTAACCCTAACCCTAACCCTAACCCTAACCCTAACCCTAACCCTAACCCTAACCCTAACCCTAACCCTAACCCTAACCCTAACCCTAACCCTAACCCTAACCCTAACCCTAACCCTAACCCTAACCCTAACCCTAACCCTAACCCTAACCCTAACCCTAACCCTAACCCTAACCCTAACCCTAACCCTAACCCTAACCCTAACCCTAACCCTAACCCTAACCCTAACCCTAACCCTAACCCTAACCCTAACCCTAACCCTAACCCTAACCCTAACCCTAACCCTAACCCTAACCCTAACCCTAACCCTAACCCTAACCCTAACCCTAACCCTAACCCTAACCCTAACCCTAACCCTAACCCTAACCCTAACCCTAACCCTAACCCTAACCCTAACCCTAACCCTAACCCTAACCCTAACCCTAACCCTAACCCTAACCCTAACCCTAACCCTAACCCTAACCCTAACCCTAACCCTAACCCTAACCCTAACCCTAACCCTAACCCTAACCCTAACCCTAACCCTAACCCTAACCCTAACCCTAACCCTAACCCTAACCCTAACCCTAACCCTAACCCTAACCCTAACCCTAACCCTAACCCTAACCCTAACCCTAACCCTAACCCTAACCCTAACCCTAACCCTAACCCTAACCCTAACCCTAACCCTAACCCTAACCCTAACCCTAACCCTAACCCTAACCCTAACCCTAACCCTAACCCTAACCCTAACCCTAACCCTAACCCTAACCCTAACCCTAACCCTAACCCTAACCCTAACCCTAACCCTAACCCTAACCCTAACCCTAACCCTAACCCTAACCCTAACCCTAACCCTAACCCTAACCCTAACCCTAACCCTAACCCTAACCCTAACCCTAACCCTAACCCTAACCCTAACCCTAACCCTAACCCTAACCCTAACCCTAACCCTAACCCTAACCCTAACCCTAACCCTAACCCTAACCCTAACCCTAACCCTAACCCTAACCCTAACCCTAACCCTAACCCTAACCCTAACCCTAACCCTAACCCTAACCCTAACCCTAACCCTAACCCTAACCCTAACCCTAACCCTAACCCTAACCCTAACCCTAACCCTAACCCTAACCCTAACCCTAACCCTAACCCTAACCCTAACCCTAACCCTAACCCTAACCCTAACCCTAACCCTAACCCTAACCCTAACCCTAACCCTAACCCTAACCCTAACCCTAACCCTAACCCTAACCCTAACCCTAACCCTAACCCTAACCCTAACCCTAACCCTAACCCTAACCCTAACCCTAACCCTAACCCTAACCCTAACCCTAACCCTAACCCTAACCCTAACCCTAACCCTAACCCTAACCCTAACCCTAACCCTAACCCTAACCCTAACCCTAACCCTAACCCTAACCCTAACCCTAACCCTAACCCTAACCCTAACCCTAACCCTAACCCTAACCCTAACCCTAACCCTAACCCTAACCCTAACCCTAACCCTAACCCTAACCCTAACCCTAACCCTAACCCTAACCCTAACCCTAACCCTAACCCTAACCCTAACCCTAACCCTAACCCTAACCCTAACCCTAACCCTAACCCTAACCCTAACCCTAACCCTAACCCTAACCCTAACCCTAACCCTAACCCTAACCCTAACCCTAACCCTAACCCTAACCCTAACCCTAACCCTAACCCTAACCCTAACCCTAACCCTAACCCTAACCCTAACCCTAACCCTAACCCTAACCCTAACCCTAACCCTAACCCTAACCCTAACCCTAACCCTAACCCTAACCCTAACCCTAACCCTAACCCTAACCCTAACCCTAACCCTAACCCTAACCCTAACCCTAACCCTAACCCTAACCCTAACCCTAACCCTAACCCTAACCCTAACCCTAACCCTAACCCTAACCCTAACCCTAACCCTAACCCTAACCCTAACCCTAACCCTAACCCTAACCCTAACCCTAACCCTAACCCTAACCCTAACCCTAACCCTAACCCTAACCCTAACCCTAACCCTAACCCTAACCCTAACCCTAACCCTAACCCTAACCCTAACCCTAACCCTAACCCTAACCCTAACCCTAACCCTAACCCTAACCCTAACCCTAACCCTAACCCTAACCCTAACCCTAACCCTAACCCTAACCCTAACCCTAACCCTAACCCTAACCCTAACCCTAACCCTAACCCTAACCCTAACCCTAACCCTAACCCTAACCCTAACCCTAACCCTAACCCTAACCCTAACCCTAACCCTAACCCTAACCCTAACCCTAACCCTAACCCTAACCCTAACCCTAACCCTAACCCTAACCCTAACCCTAACCCTAACCCTAACCCTAACCCTAACCCTAACCCTAACCCTAACCCTAACCCTAACCCTAACCCTAACCCTAACCCTAACCCTAACCCTAACCCTAACCCTAACCCTAACCCTAACCCTAACCCTAACCCTAACCCTAACCCTAACCCTAACCCTAACCCTAACCCTAACCCTAACCCTAACCCTAACCCTAACCCTAACCCTAACCCTAACCCTAACCCTAACCCTAACCCTAACCCTAACCCTAACCCTAACCCTAACCCTAACCCTAACCCTAACCCTAACCCTAACCCTAACCCTAACCCTAACCCTAACCCTAACCCTAACCCTAACCCTAACCCTAACCCTAACCCTAACCCTAACCCTAACCCTAACCCTAACCCTAACCCTAACCCTAACCCTAACCCTAACCCTAACCCTAACCCTAACCCTAACCCTAACCCTAACCCTAACCCTAACCCTAACCCTAACCCTAACCCTAACCCTAACCCTAACCCTAACCCTAACCCTAACCCTAACCCTAACCCTAACCCTAACCCTAACCCTAACCCTAACCCTAACCCTAACCCTAACCCTAACCCTAACCCTAACCCTAACCCTAACCCTAACCCTAACCCTAACCCTAACCCTAACCCTAACCCTAACCCTAACCCTAACCCTAACCCTAACCCTAACCCTAACCCTAACCCTAACCCTAACCCTAACCCTAACCCTAACCCTAACCCTAACCCTAACCCTAACCCTAACCCTAACCCTAACCCTAACCCTAACCCTAACCCTAACCCTAACCCTAACCCTAACCCTAACCCTAACCCTAACCCTAACCCTAACCCTAACCCTAACCCTAACCCTAACCCTAACCCTAACCCTAACCCTAACCCTAACCCTAACCCTAACCCTAACCCTAACCCTAACCCTAACCCTAACCCTAACCCTAACCCTAACCCTAACCCTAACCCTAACCCTAACCCTAACCCTAACCCTAACCCTAACCCTAACCCTAACCCTAACCCTAACCCTAACCCTAACCCTAACCCTAACCCTAACCCTAACCCTAACCCTAACCCTAACCCTAACCCTAACCCTAACCCTAACCCTAACCCTAACCCTAACCCTAACCCTAACCCTAACCCTAACCCTAACCCTAACCCTAACCCTAACCCTAACCCTAACCCTAACCCTAACCCTAACCCTAACCCTAACCCTAACCCTAACCCTAACCCTAACCCTAACCCTAACCCTAACCCTAACCCTAACCCTAACCCTAACCCTAACCCTAACCCTAACCCTAACCCTAACCCTAACCCTAACCCTAACCCTAACCCTAACCCTAACCCTAACCCTAACCCTAACCCTAACCCTAACCCTAACCCTAACCCTAACCCTAACCCTAACCCTAACCCTAACCCTAACCCTAACCCTAACCCTAACCCTAACCCTAACCCTAACCCTAACCCTAACCCTAACCCTAACCCTAACCCTAACCCTAACCCTAACCCTAACCCTAACCCTAACCCTAACCCTAACCCTAACCCTAACCCTAACCCTAACCCTAACCCTAACCCTAACCCTAACCCTAACCCTAACCCTAACCCTAACCCTAACCCTAACCCTAACCCTAACCCTAACCCTAACCCTAACCCTAACCCTAACCCTAACCCTAACCCTAACCCTAACCCTAACCCTAACCCTAACCCTAACCCTAACCCTAACCCTAACCCTAACCCTAACCCTAACCCTAACCCTAACCCTAACCCTAACCCTAACCCTAACCCTAACCCTAACCCTAACCCTAACCCTAACCCTAACCCTAACCCTAACCCTAACCCTAACCCTAACCCTAACCCTAACCCTAACCCTAACCCTAACCCTAACCCTAACCCTAACCCTAACCCTAACCCTAACCCTAACCCTAACCCTAACCCTAACCCTAACCCTAACCCTAACCCTAACCCTAACCCTAACCCTAACCCTAACCCTAACCCTAACCCTAACCCTAACCCTAACCCTAACCCTAACCCTAACCCTAACCCTAACCCTAACCCTAACCCTAACCCTAACCCTAACCCTAACCCTAACCCTAACCCTAACCCTAACCCTAACCCTAACCCTAACCCTAACCCTAACCCTAACCCTAACCCTAACCCTAACCCTAACCCTAACCCTAACCCTAACCCTAACCCTAACCCTAACCCTAACCCTAACCCTAACCCTAACCCTAACCCTAACCCTAACCCTAACCCTAACCCTAACCCTAACCCTAACCCTAACCCTAACCCTAACCCTAACCCTAACCCTAACCCTAACCCTAACCCTAACCCTAACCCTAACCCTAACCCTAACCCTAACCCTAACCCTAACCCTAACCCTAACCCTAACCCTAACCCTAACCCTAACCCTAACCCTAACCCTAACCCTAACCCTAACCCTAACCCTAACCCTAACCCTAACCCTAACCCTAACCCTAACCCTAACCCTAACCCTAACCCTAACCCTAACCCTAACCCTAACCCTAACCCTAACCCTAACCCTAACCCTAACCCTAACCCTAACCCTAACCCTAACCCTAACCCTAACCCTAACCCTAACCCTAACCCTAACCCTAACCCTAACCCTAACCCTAACCCTAACCCTAACCCTAACCCTAACCCTAACCCTAACCCTAACCCTAACCCTAACCCTAACCCTAACCCTAACCCTAACCCTAACCCTAACCCTAACCCTAACCCTAACCCTAACCCTAACCCTAACCCTAACCCTAACCCTAACCCTAACCCTAACCCTAACCCTAACCCTAACCCTAACCCTAACCCTAACCCTAACCCTAACCCTAACCCTAACCCTAACCCTAACCCTAACCCTAACCCTAACCCTAACCCTAACCCTAACCCTAACCCTAACCCTAACCCTAACCCTAACCCTAACCCTAACCCTAACCCTAACCCTAACCCTAACCCTAACCCTAACCCTAACCCTAACCCTAACCCTAACCCTAACCCTAACCCTAACCCTAACCCTAACCCTAACCCTAACCCTAACCCTAACCCTAACCCTAACCCTAACCCTAACCCTAACCCTAACCCTAACCCTAACCCTAACCCTAACCCTAACCCTAACCCTAACCCTAACCCTAACCCTAACCCTAACCCTAACCCTAACCCT
>NW_027315790.1:17500-60000 GCF_026437365.1 Eucyclogobius newberryi
CTCTGTTGTCCACCTGAGTGGAGACGCGCGCCTGGCGCAGCACACGGAACGACGCACGGAGCGCGCCGGCCGGCGCGGGAGCCGTGCCCTGCTCCGGAAGCTCGGATAGCGCCCGGTTAAAATGAGGGGCAGAGAGCGAGAAGGAGCGCGCGTGGGTCCAGGCCGTTGCTGCGGAGTGGAGGTCGGTGTTCTGTGTGGACGCCCGGAGGTGACATGGAGTGTCCCGTAGGTGGGGTCCGTGAGAGACGCAGGTGCGGAGGAGCTGATGGTGTTTGGAGCTGTGGAATCACGCTGGGTGAGTCCTCGGGGAACTGACCGACTGAATGTTTCAGACTGAATTGCTCAGATTTAGGAACGGATCAGAATCTGAGGAAATGGCTCATGGTTGTTTGAATGAACGCGCTGTACTGAGTGTCTCTCTGTCGAGAGAGCAGAGACAACAAGAGATGCTGGGATTGGCCTTTGCATATATAGGCCTTCTGGGTAATAAGAGGCGTGGTTAAAGAGTGGAGGTGTGGTTGCTGGGGAGGTAAGAGGTTGAGGCGTGGTCCTGCTCCCGAATCTAAGTTAGCGATTACATCTCCAACTACACATACATTTAAAAGGTGCTATTTTTAGGCCGTGACTGCTGCGCGGTCAAATGGCCGAGCAGTTTCAGGAACCATACTGCCACTGCCATATAGCCTCATGGCTAACCCTAACCCTAACCCTAACCCTGTATCCCAGATACATCTTTTAGTATTTTAAATGTCAATAAATAAAAAAGGGTAACGTGTAAATAATTTAAGACATAAAAAAGAAGAGTGCAAAGAAAAATCCTTTCAGTCACATGCACAGCTAAACAAAATTGTTTTTAGCTTAGATTTGAACATTGTCAGAGTAGAACCTGTCTCACATCTTCAGGAAGAATGTTCCAAATTTTAGCTGCATAAAACTGAAATGCAGATTCCCCATGTTTAGTCCTGACTACTTTTTAGGTGGTAAAAAGCTGCTGATGTTATTGATTTGATGTGTTAAAGTTCAAGTCTGAGTCCATTATTACCCCCAGATTTATAACTTGGTTTGTAGGTTTTAGAGCGAGACTCTGGAGGTGACGCTGACACTTTCTCTTTGTTTCTGTGACAAAAACGATTATTTCAGTCTTGTCTAAGTTCAGCTGGAGATAGTTGTTTTGGCCCTCTGGCACCAGCAGGAGGCCGGTCCACACACTGATCTGTTGGATGCAGTGACAGAGTGAATCCACTGGTCCATATTCACCTGCGTCAGTGAAACATAGATCTGACTCGTCTGCATCATTGTGATAGGACACATTTTCACTGCGTATCAACGGACCTAACGGCAGCATGTAGAGGTTGAACAGAAGGGGACCCAGGACTGGGTAGCCAGGGAGAGTTTGGGACCAGGTGAAAGTTGAGGGGGGGAGGTGGTGGGGCTTTTGTTGGTGTAGTCGGCTTGTGCAGGGAAGAGTTGATAAGTATTGACATAGCATTGCTATATTGGGTGTGAGTGGAGCCATCTTAATGCCTGATTTGATCAGACTTTCAAAATGACTGGGAAGGCCCCTGGGTGAGAGTGGAGATGAGAAGGAGAATGAGGAATCTGTAGTGGGAGTAGATGTTGCAGGGGGGACCCAGGGTTGCTCTGAAGGCAGGGGCGATGACAGGGGCGATGACAGGGATGTTGTTGGGCCTGTCACAGATGGGTCAAAGGCCTTTGAAGATTGATGTGGTGCTGTTGCTGATGAGTCCTTCGCTGGAGGCGGTGGAGGTGAATGTGGAGCAGCTGGAGCCGAATCCTTTTCTGGTGGTGGTGGAGCAGCTGCTGATGAATCCTTTGGTGGAGGCTGAGGTTGTGGTGCTTGGTCTCTGGCTGATGGAGCAGGGATTCTTCTCTCATTCCTCTCTTCTCTAACTATCTGCTCAGGACCCTGTCCAGGCCCAGTCCAATGCCTCAGAGCGTGGAGCAGGTTCTCTGTCAGCACCCTCACTCCACCTCTGCACCCTCACTCCACCTCTGCATAGGTGGGGGCCATTTCTCTTAAACAGGTCCTCTCATTTCCAGAATAGATGGAAGTGCAGTCCTCTAGGTGCACACTCTTTGGACAGCCATGTGTTCAGCTGAAGCAGCTAAACTAGCTAAGCTAATCAACTCCTGTCGATGGAAGAGGTCCACTTATGAATGTTTTGATTTCCACTTTATCAAGCACGTGGAATAACTTCAAGAAGTCTTTTTTCAAAACTTCAATCTGTTCTCACCGCATGTCCACTGCACCCACGCGCACAATCTCCTCCATGCTTAGCCCAAAAAATTGGAAGGAGTGAAGTTATCTCAGAAACAGTGGCGCTGGGAAAAGAATGTGTGTTTATCTTTTCATGCGTCACTTGACTTATCGCGCCGTCTCCAATGAGCAATGTCTGTGTCTGAGTGATCTTGACGCTTGGCACAGATCCTCCATGCTGTATTTTGGCTAGGTTACGTATTACATGTTTCCTTTTTTCCTTTAATTCCGTCTCTGAAAGTGGTACAAATCTGTTTGTGAGCTGTATTTTAGGTTACTTTACGTTAGCTTTGTATCATTTAGGCTTTGCCCCAAGTAGAAGTCTCCAGTGGCAAGAAATCTGAATTAAAAAAAACAAACAAACAAATAACATATAGTTTACTAGTACTTTTATCAAATATACCACAATCGATTCTAAAATAGTGCACAAGAACAGGCAAAATAAAGACATTTTAATAAAAATACACTTGCAGTTGTATAAGCGTCGAGCTCCATTTAATATAATTTAAATTCCGTCGACTATCTACCCTGGTTACTTTTATTAGCTATGTATGAATACACTCTGTTATTACTTATATGATTAATTACTGACCGAAGACAGATGGACAGGCGCTCAGCAGCTGGGATCGAGCGTCTGTCGTTGGTGTCCTGGTATGTTATTCTCGCACCAATGTGGGATAACATCAAACTGGGGACGGGACAGAAGAAAATAGCGCTGAAAGCGTTGATCGTCGAGACGCAGCTCTTGGAGCAAATGGTGGAATTCACCAAACTCAGATCACTTCTGCAGTATCTGGTGTACCCAAAAACCCTCTGTATGAGGGTTTTTAAAAGCAAATAAGTGAAAGCTACAGTCTCTATATCCGCCATTTTCACCACGGGAGAGAAGCCACACTGACAACACCTCCACTGCACATGCGTACACGGCGGACGCGCGTCTGCTTATTTTTTTCGGCTCTGCTCCGTTGCGGTCGAGAACGCACCTCAAGGCGTCTAGTCTTCAAATGTACAGGCGTCCAACTTCTGCGTTGAGCGCGAATCGGCCGCCGGGGTTTGAACACCTCATTAGAAAAGGTTTTGAACCACTCGAGTTCCTAAGAAGGTTGAATCTATGTTGGACAAAACAAAATAGAAAACTTGGTGTGGCCCACAAATTGTGTCTCACAATCAAAGCACAAAATAAGGTAAACACAATTGGTTGTAGATGTAGTAAAGTTCTGTGTAATGGGGAAAATGTTTCCCTTGCTGTTGCTCTTCACTAATCTCAAGTTGATCCAGTGTGGAGTACATTCTCCTTTAGTGTCTCGGTTCTTCTGGATTCTCACCTGCTCTAACCAGATATTCCCCTACACTTTGCTTTTTTCTATAGGGTGACATTACACTACTTTTTGGTAAAAGGCCTTGGTTTGTGATAAATGTGTTAAAATTATTTTTAAAACCAGGGTCAAGTTTTTTTGCTATTGATGTGTACATTGTGTTAGGAGTTATTGTGTTATTCTTTTCTATTTTGTTGTCTTTAACTTTGAGAAAAGTCTTAAAACAATGTCTTAAAAAACTTCTATTGTATCCCCTAGATTTCAAGGAGGATTCCCCTGTCCTGGTGCATATCCTCTGGAACCTCATCAATTGTGACTTTACCATGCCTCCAAAGACAAATCTGGGGTGAAAACTATCCAAATAAAGACGTGAATGTGTGTCTGTTGGTTTAAAGTACACTTTGGCATCCACTATTCATGTCTGTTGGAAATCCGGTCCCTTGTACATTGCTAAAAAATGATCTATATATTCTGCTGTTCTAAAGGTCTCACTGTTACAGTCTGACACAATGGGTCTACCCGGTGGGATCCTTTCTGGCACTGCCCATTTCTCAGGTTCTTTGTGGATTTTTGTTGTGGAGTATATAGAAGCGTCCCAACCTGGACTCAGGTAAGCCTGTTAAATATTTTTCCTGTCTTTGGGGGTTAAATTAGGATACTTTAATAAGTCTCCCTAATTGTGTTTACTTGTGTAAGGGTGGTGTCCTTCAGTGGTTTATCTATGGGGATATAATATTTTTTGTCTTCCATTGAATCTCACCTCGAATGCTCCATCTGAGCATTTGAGGTGAGATTCAACATGGCGACGCACAGCTGCTGACAATCAAGAGCAACTTTTCCGATTTAAAACTTATCTTCCTGCTTCCGAAGAGTGCACACACTTTTTTGCTCGCTCCGCTTGCTATCGCTGCTTTCCTTATTTATTTTGCTTTTTAATCAGTTTTTGTCTTCCAAACATTTTTGCTTTAGACTTTTTCAAGTAAACCAAGGATTTTAAGAACATTTTTCAGTTTTAACGACATATCTGACGCCAGCGACATGTCTGGGAGAAGAAGGGAGAAAGACTGTGAACGCTGTCGGAATTATCAACAAGAAATTAATGAGCTGAAAACACGGATATTTGTTTTGGAATCTGAAAAAGTTCTTCACGATACCATTCCTGTGTCAACCGATGGTAAGAAGAGCACACTTTTTACAAGAAAAACTGCTACTTTCAACCTAAACCGCAGTGACTCTGTGTTGTTTCCAAAACTGTCTAAAAACCAGAAAGACCAGGCTGTTTCTTGGAACAAACTTGGAGCAAAGCCTAAACGATACAAAGATAGCTTGAAGTCACCTAAAATACAGCTCACAAACAGATTTTTATCACTTTCAGAGATGGAATTAAATGAAAAAAGGAAAGATGACGTGGCCAAAATACAGCAAGGAGGAACTGTGCCAAAAGCCAAGGTCACACAGATTGTTTTGATTGGAGACGGCGCGATAAGTCACGTGACGCATGGAAAGATAAATGCTCCTCTAGCATGGAGGAGCTAAACAGCTGATTGTGCACGTGGGTGCAGTGGACATGCGGCGGAAACAAACTGAAGTTTTGAATAAAGACTTCTTGAAGTTATTCGACATGCTTGATAAAATGGAAATCAAAACATTCATAAGTGGACCTCTACCAAACATCGACAGGAGGATAAACAAGTTTAGCCGGCTTCTTCAGCTGAACACATGGCTGTCCAAAGAGTGTGCCCCGAGAGGACTACACTACATTGAGAACTTCTATCTATTCTGGAAACGAGAGGACCTGTTTAAGAGGTGGAGTGAGGGTGCTGACAGAGAACCTGCTCCACGCTCTGAGGCATTGGACTGGGCCTGGACAGGGTCCTCAGCAGATAGTTATAGAAGAGAGGAACGAGAGAAGAATTTCTGCTCCATCAGCCAGAGACCGAGCCAATGTTTCAACATCAAAAGCACCACAACCTCAGCCTCCACCAAAGGATTCATCAGCAGCTGCTCCACAACCACCAGCAAAGGATTCAGCTCCAGCTGCTCCACATTCACCTCCACCACCTCCAGCAAAGGAACAATCTTCAAAGGCCTTGGACCCATCTGTGACAGGCCCAACAACATCCCTGTCATCGCCCCTGTCATCGCCCCTGCCTTCAGAGCAGCCCTGGGTTCCCCCTGCAACATCTACTCCCACTAAAGATTCATCATTCTCCTTCTCATCTCCACCCTCACCCATGGGCCTTCAGTCATTTTGAAAGTCTGATCAAATCAGGCATTAAGAAGACTCCACTCACGTCCAATATAGCAAGATCAAGGGCTATGTCAATACTTATCAACTCTTCCCTGCACAAGCCGACTACACCAACAAAAGCCCCACCACCCATCCCCCCCTCGCCTCTCACCTGGTCCTAAACTCTCCTCGGCTACAAAAGCCCCACCACCCATCCAACCTCACCTTTCATCTGGTATCTCCCATAGCTAGGATGCACTGGGTCTCAGCGTTGCCCTATGTAAAAATTGCCCCCCTTTGTGCTATTTCTGTAGTCACATCACACAGATGGAAAAACAAAATGCGAGTCAGGCCCTATCTGAGAAATGTGATTCATATTCCGTGTGAAAAGATAAAGCCCAGTCCCACTGAAACTAGTCTGAAACTTGCTGTGCTAGATGTCAGATCCTTATGTAACAAATCAGTCTTAATTAATCATTTTATTTCTTCTTATAATCTTGATTTTATGTTTTTAACTGAAACATGGCTTGACAAAAACACAGGAAATGTAGTTCTGATAGAATCTGCTCCACCTAACTTTAAGTTTGAAACTGAAACACGAGAAAACAAAAAAGGGGGTGGAGTCAGTGCTGTCTTTAGAGATGAAATAATTACCCGCAGGTTGTCTTTTGGGGTGTCTTTATCATTTGAGTATGTCTCCTTTAAAATGGAGCCAAAACGGTCTCCATCCATTCTCTTCATTGTTTTATACAAGCCTCTCCAGCAGTGCCAAAGTTTTATTGATGATTTTACTGAGCGGCGTAACGATCATGAGCACTCCATGATCTGATTGAATTGGATACCTTCCCACCGGAGCCTTGAATCTGGTGGTGGTAGATGTGGAGAGAAGGTAGAGAGAATAATAGATGCAGAGGAGGAGCAGGGGAGGTGGTGGGTCGCAGATATGGTTTGAAGCGACTGAGCCATCAGCCTGAGCGCTTAAATGCCACCGCCTGTGCGTTGATTGGAGCGGGGAGGAGTGACTGAGAGCGTTGATTGGGGATGAGGAGCAGGTGTAGGGGCCATGACACGGACGTCCCCCGTCCTTTCACCATCCTTCTTGGCCTGGAAAAACTGCATAACCTCTTTGAGATAAGCGCAGAAACCTGGAAGAGTCCATGGTGAAGTGAGGGATCCGACTCTCTCAGACGGACAGGCGGACGCCCGCTTGAGTGCGATGATGGCGCTGGGGAGAGGGGTCCTTCCATGGAGGCCGACGCAGATTTAGGTTAGGTCTTCCAGGTTCATTTGTGACAGAAACACTAAAGAGTTTGATGCTGTCCTTGAAACCTTCAGTCTTACTCAGCATGTGAGAGGCCCCACCCACAGCAAAGGACACACTCTAGATCTCATAATTACAAAGGGGGTAAATATTTCCAATGTTAATGTGATCGATGCTGCTCTGTCTGATCATTTCTGTGTCTTCTTTGACCTGTCTGTTTCTCCCTAACCACCGGTTGGTCCTGCAGTTGTTCAGAGGAGACACATAAGTGATGGCACAGGTTTATGGAAATGATAAACTTTGAAAATATCTCATATTCTAATGTAAATGATTTGTTGAACTCTGTTACATCGAGTGTTTTGAATGTTCTGGACACCATCGCCCCTATAAAGGCTAAAATGGTTAAAAATGAGCAGAAGTTGCCATGGAGACATGATGATTGGGTCAGGGCACAGAAAAGGGAGTGCCACAGGGCCGAACGGAAATGGCGCAAGTCAAAGCTCCAGGTTCAAAAAGAGATTTACAAAGAGAAGCTGAACATGTACAACCTAATCTTATGTAGAACTAGGGAAAGATATTTCTCTGAAATTATTGGAAGCTGCAGTAACAAGGGGCGTGTCCTGTTGCCACAGTAACAGATGAACAAACCCTCCAGCTCAGCTGCCGTTAGAACTCATTTCCACATCCAAGTGTAATGAGTTTACATTATTCTTTAATGACAAAGTTCAGGTCATTAAAAAAGCTATAAATCCCACAATGCAAAAAATTACCCTAAAACCACCAAGACACTTAGAGCTGACTCACTTTGCACCAGTAACTGACAAAACTGTCCATGAGATCATCACCAGTCTGAGTTCATCTACAGCTGACTCCATGTGTGACCTCCAGATTTCTAAAGTCTGTGCTGAACAGTTTGTTAGCACCATCACTCACATAGTTAACATGTCGCTTCAATCTGGAACATTCCCAATGTCTTTGAAAACTGCGGTCATAATGCTGTTGTCAAGGAGACAAATGACATCCGCCTGAACACTGACATGGGCAAAGCCTCAGTCTTAATTCTGTTAGATCTGAGTGCTGCTTTCGACACTGTCGATCATGGGATCCTCTTACAGAGACTAGAGGACTGGGTGGGCATCACTGGCACTGCCCTAAACTGGTTAAGGTCCTATCTGGAAGACAGGAAGTACTTTGTTGAAATTGGTAGCTGTGTCTCAGACCACATGACCCTGACCTGTTGAGTGCCCCAAGGGTCAGTCCTGGGTCCCCTTCTGTTCAACCTCTACATGCTGCCGTTAGGTCAGTTGATACGCAGTGAAAATGTGTCCTATCACAATGATGCAGACGACACTCAGATCTATGTTTCACTGTCGGCAGGTGAATATGGACCAGTGGATTCACTCTGTCACTGCATCCAACAGATCAGTTTGTGGATGCAAAACAACTTTCTCCAGCTGAACTCAGACTAGACTGAAATAATCGTTTTTGGCCCACAGAAACAAAGAGAAAGTGTCAGCGTCACCTCCAGAGTCTCGCTCTAAAACCTACAAACCAAGTTATAAATCTGGGGGTAATAATGGACTCAGACTTGAACTTTAACACATCAAATCAACAACATCAGCAGCTTTTTACCATCTAAAAAACATTGCCAAAATCAAAAATATAGTGTCAAAACCAGATTTAGAGAGACTTATCCATGCGTTTGTCTCCAGTAGCTTAGACTACTGTAGCGGCCGCTCACTGGCCTCTCCAAAGGAGCTGTAAAACAGCTGCAGTACATCCAGAACGCTGCTGCTCGGGTCCTGACCAGAACCAGGAAGTATGATCACATTAGTCCTGTTCTCAGGTCTCTGCACTGGCTCCCTGTGGCTCAGAGAATAGACTTTAAAGCAGCTCTGCTCGTGTACAAGTCTCTCCATGGCCTAGCACCAAAGTACATCTTGGATATGTTAGTGCCATATGAACCATCTCAGACTCTGAGGACCTCAGGGACCGGCCACCTGCTGATGCCAGAGTCAGGACTAAACATGGAGCGGCCTCCTGCTGATGCCAGAGTCAGGACTAAACATGGGGAATCTGCATTTCAGTTTTATCCAGCTAAAATCTGGAACAGTCTTCCTGAAGATGTGAGACAGGCTTCTACTCTGACAATGTTCAAATCTAAGCTAAAAACAGTTTTGTTTAGCTGCACATATGACTGAAAAGATTTTTTCTTTGCACTCTTCTCTTTTGTTTGTGATTTCATTAGTTTAGACAATCAGTTGGATTGATTTAAAAGGGAGTTGGACTCCAAAACACGTTAGACCTGTAAAAGCACGTACAATCAGTTGGACTGATTTAAAAAGGATTTAAAAAGGAGTTGGACTCCGAAAACACGTTACCTTTGTGGCTAGGTGTTCTTTATTTCATTTTTAATTTAGTTAATTTTTTTTGTATTTCTGTTTCTGTAATTTCTTTGTGATTTGAATTGTGTATGAAATGTGCTCTACAAATAAACTTGCCTTGCCTTGCCTATTTCAATTTTTCCCGGACCTAACAAATAAACATTACATCAACTGTCATACACGTACTACAATTGGATTACACTCTGGAGGATTTAAAAGACCTGGAAGATTTTATCGAAAACTGCTATTACCAACTTCATTCAACCATGGAAACTGCTACAAACAAACAACCAGATACGAAGAGGAGAAAGCGAGACTCTGCAACGGACACGGACGATCTAAACACCACCGAAGTTGAGGTTAGTGTCCTTGCAAGCATCAATAACCCATCATAATTCACAAGGAGTTTTTAAACAACATGCGATTTGACGAACAGTCAAATCAGGATCTCAAAACTTCCGTCGACAAATGCAAAATGTCACCGTCAAAAATAAACAAATGAAGGAAACCGTTCTTGACATCCAAACCCGCTCGATGCACAACAATCTCATAGTCTCAGGGATTCCAGAAACAACACCAGACAATCCAGGACACGGTCTTCAGAGCCACAGTCTCCAGAGCCACAACCTCCAGAGCCACAATCTCCAGAGTCACAACCTCCAGAGCCACAGTCTCCAGAGCCACAACCTCCAGAGCCACAATCTCCAGAGTCACAACCTCCAGAGCCACAGTCTCCAGAGCCACAGTCTCCAGAGCCACAACCTCCAGAGCCACAGTCTCCAGAGCCACAACCTCCAGAGCCACAGTCTCCAGAGCCACAACCTCCAGAGCCACAACCTCCAGAGCCACACTCCTGAGAGCCACAACCTCCAGAGCCACAGTCTCCAGAGCTACAACCTCCAGAGCCACAACCTCCAGAGCTACACTCCTGAGAGCCACAACCTCCAGAGCCACAGTCTCCAGAGCCACAACCTCCAGAGCCACAGTCTCCAGAGCCACAACCTCCAGAGCCACAGTCTCCAGAGCCACAACCTCCAGAGTCACCGTCTCCAGAGCCACAACCTCCAGAGCCACAGTCTCCAGAGCCACAACCTCCAGAGCCACAACCTCCAGAGCCACACTCCCGAGAGACACAACCTCCAGTGCCACAGTCTCCAGTGCCACACTCCCGAGAGCCACAACCTCCAGAGCCACAGTCTCCAGTGCCACACTCCCGAGAGCCACAACCTCCAGAGCCACAGTCTCCAGTGCCACACTCCCGAGAGCCACAACCTCCAGAACCACAGTCTCCAGTGCCACACTCCCGAGAGCCACAACCTCCAGAGCCAAAGTCTCCAGTGCCACACTCCCGAGAGCCACAACCTCCAGAACCACAGTCTCCAGTGCCACACTCCCGAGAGCCACAACCTCCAGAGCCACAGTCTCCAGTGCCACACTCCCGAGAGCCACAACCTCCAGAGCCACAGTCTCCAGTGCCACACTCCCGAGAGCCACAACCTCCAGAGCCACACCCCCGAGAGCCACAACCTCCAGAGCCACGGTCTGCAGAGCCATAGTCTCATGAGCCACGGTCTCTACTCCCGGCGCCGGTGAGGTCTGGCTGCTGGTTACAACACGCTCTTCCTTTTTCAAACTTTTTGTGCCCTATTTATCGTATTTTTGTAAATATATACATCCACTTGCTGGATGTGTACATACACGCGTTGATTCGAACTTTATTCAGCTGGAATATTGTGTTTTTCAGTCACTGGACCCACGCCCCTCCCCCGGCTGGTTTATACAAAGGAACAGCTGTTGAGGGGTTAGTTATATCACCCAGATTGGCGTTACCAAGACCCCATCAACCACCAATAAAGGGTCAAATTGAAAAAGTAAAAGGTGTGCGTGATACCTGGAGACTTAAACTACTATAATAACTTGGGTTTGACTTTCCAGGTCACCTGACTTAGGAGCTATTGAAAAGAATCCTTGATTTAAAAAAAAGAAAATTCCTTAAAAATCTACAAAGGGTTACATTTTTAACACAAAAGGCGTATGGCACCTAGGATTAGCAATTTGAATTCATGCTAAATTCTGTTGTTTTTTGTGTTTAAATATGTTTGACATTTTTTAAGATAACACATTTTTAAACAAACACTTGTGCAACCGTACTTTAGAGACGGTCCTTAACTGGCACACCAAGCGGCATTTCAGCGCGCAGCTCCCCGCAGTGTGCTACTGCAGGCGGGGCACACTCAGGCGAAGCTCTCGCTCTAGTTGTGGAGGCAAATGTCCAACGTCCAACGTGAAACTAATTTCACCGCGTCACAGGTGGGATAAGCGACTGTCATCCACAGTATTCCTACAATGTCTCTCTACAACTCTGAAGGTAAGTGCACGGCAGCCAATCCACTTGTACAAGGTAAGGACCACACATACTTACTCACTGCAGATCCTGAGTAAGAGGAACTATTGCAGAGAGACATTTAGTCTCAGCTTCCCATGTGAGAACACGACTGTCACTTTTAAATAAGTTTACATTCATATACGCAAGATATTACCCATCCTCAGCTCTTCTCCCTGTACACAAACTGCTGCACCACCAGCGACGACTGGATGACACCACCCTCATCGCCATGACAACACCGCCATGACAACACCACCCTCATTGCCATGACGACACCGCCATGACGACACCATCCTTATCAGGCTCATCTCGGACGGGGATGAGTCTGTCTACAGGAGGTGGAGCGGCTGGTGTCCTGGTGCAGCAGTAACAACCTGGAGCTCAACGCCCCCTCACTATCTCAGACTCCCCGATTTCCACTGTGGACTCTCTCCACCTCCTCTGCACCACCATCACCAGGACCTCAAGTGGGAGCCACCATCAGCTCCTCATCAAGAAGGTCCAGCAGAGGATGTACTTCCTGCAGCAGCTGAGGAAAGACAATCTGACAGTGGAGATGATGGTGCAGTTCTACACGGCCATCATTGAGTCCATCCTCACCTCCTCTATCACCTCCTCCATCACCGTGTGGTGCGCTGGAGCCACAGCCAGGGACAAACAGAGACTATAGCACCCTCTGCTGAGAAGGTGATCAGCTGCAGACTTCCATCTCTGCAGGACCTGAACGTCTCCACGGCTCTGGGACGTGCAGGTTGGATCACAGCCTGGACACGGACTATTTGAGCCACTCCCCTCAGGCAGGAGGCCACTCCCCTCAGGCAGGAGGCCACTCCCCTCAGGCAGGAGGCCACTCCCCTCAGACAGGAGGCCACTCCCCTCAGGCAGGAGGATAAGGTCCATCCGGACCAGAACCTCCCGTCACAAGAACAGTTTCTTGTCACTTAAATCATAATTTAATCACTCACTGTTCACTTTCTGCACTACATGTAAATTCAACAGTAAATTTATGTACATATTAAGCCTATTTTTTTTTTTTTTTTAATCTTATAGCTTATAGTTATTTTTATCCCATTGCATATTTAAATTGTTTCGCTGTTGACTTATTCATTGTTCATTGTTTTATGTTGCACCAAAGTTCCTATGTTTGTGAATTCTGTTACTGACAATGGCAATAAACACTTTCTGATCCTGATTCTGCACCAGATTATGTTTTATTGGTAATTATATTTGATTGCACATAATAGAAACATCACTTTCTTTCACAATTCTTTCTCTACTTTTCCTTGGTCTGTGTTTAACTCAACCTGAAGAAAACATAACACATAAAAACTTCTTTGCAGAAGGCATGAGCAGTGAAATCATGGAATAGCGTTCTGAATGTATCTTTGTGTAGCTGGATGATAGCTTGTGTAGCTGGATGATAGCTTGTGTAGCTGGATGATAGCTTGTGTAGCTGGATGATAGCTTGTGTAGTTGGATGATAGCTTGTGTAGCTGGATGATAGCTTGTGTAGTTGGATGATAGCTTGTGTAGCTGGATGATAGCTTGTGTAGTTGGATGATAGCTTGTGTAGCTGGATGATAGCTTGTGTAGTTGGATGATAGCTTGTGTAGTTGGATGATAGCTTGTGTAGTTGGATGATAGCTTGTGTAGCTGGATGATAGCTTGTGTAGCTGGATGATAGCTTGTGTAGCTGGATGATAGCTTGTGTAGCTGGATGATAGCTTGTGTAGTTGGATGATAGCTTGTGTAGCTGGATGATAGCTTGTGTAGCTGGATGATAGCTTGTGTAGCTGGATGATAGCTTGTGTAGTTGGATGATAGCTTGTGTAGCTGGATGATAGCTTGTGTAGCTGGATGATAGCTTGTGTAGCTGGATGATAGCTTGTGTAGCTGGATGATAGCTTGTGTAGCTGGATGATAGCTTGTGTAGCTGGATGATAGCTTGTGTTCACTGTGTAATTGTTCATTGTCTGCTTCTGGTTTGTTTTCGTCTGACACGTGCTCTTCTGAGGCTCGTTCACGAGGATCACGTGCACGGCAAGTGCGCGTACACGGCCAGAGGGGCGTGTCTTAGACTACCTTCGACGCGGCCCACGCATGCGCTCACGTGACTGCTGGTGTGAGCGCGCAGCGGAACGGCCACGGGAGTGCGCGTGCGCGCCCCTGTGAGATACTTCGGACCCTTGGATCGGATCATGGTCGCGGAGCTGGGCAGATCGAACTGCCCTGGTCTTGGGGAAAAGACCAATGGGATTCTTTTCGTCGTGTTTGCCTTGTCCACTTGGACATGTCACGCACATGCGCAGAGCCTTCCCTCCTCGTACGTTGCTGCAGTGTATGAGCACCGCGTGTTGCTGAACCCGGAGCCACGCGTGACCCTGTCCCGCAGCGCAGCGCTGCGTCACATGCGCAGGAACCTGCAGGTGTTCGCGCAGCAGGCTGCAAGGGCGGCGCTTCAGGTAAAAGGGTTATTAAAGGGGGATTTATTAGGATTTTGTATTACCAAAGCTTTTATTTCATTGGACTGTATTAATTGATAACCCTAACCCTGCATTTGAATTTTTGCATCTGATTGTATTTTTTTTTTAAACATCCATTCAAAAATCTTAAAGGTGGTATGGACGATTTTTTTTCAGCAAATTTTTTATCATATTTCCTCGTGGCGTGGATAAATCATTTGTCCTGCCACGTATCAATCATAAAACGCACCTATCGCTCACCTGCAGCTGCGTGCGGTTCGTCCGCACGTTTCCGTGTGCCTAAGCGCATGGATCTATCATAATATAGTTCTCTCAGTGTGCGGGGCAAAATGAAGACGGAGAAAGACAGTTCGAGCTGACGCAGAAGTGGACAGAAATCTACGGGAGACGAGAGATACGATGCGCTCCGTTGCGCTAATAAACAAACGCACTTGTGTGTTGTATCGGTCCGCACGGGGGAGTGGCATGTGCACGGGGGAGTGGCATGTGCACGGGGGAGTGGCATGTGCACGGGGGAGTGGCATGTGCACTTCCGCCTGCGTTCTCAAATCGCCGAAAAATCGTCCATACCGCCTTTAATTAAACATGAAAATGATGTTAAAAAACAACAACTTTAAAACAAATCAATGGAAAATAATATAATGCTTTTAATATTCAATTTGTACTGTGTTAAGTAGTAAAATAATACTTTTAAAATATTTTGGCGTGGTTTATAGTTTTAATTGCATTAATATATTTATGAATGTTTAGTTCAAAACTTAGAATTACATTTTATTTAAAATAAATGTTAGTTTGCTCACCGCCAAATCTTTTCATCAGAATGTTTTTTTTTTTTTAATGTGACAACTAGTAGTAGCGCCAGGATTTTAGCTGGGCCAGGAAAGCTCCAAACACTATGCACCTTCACGGCTGATCCAAATCCACGCAGCCTTTCCCTACACACACGGCAGCCAATCAAAAAGCTTACATGGCAAGACATCGCAAGCTTAGTAATTGTCCGTCTGATGGAGTCGGATCTCTCCTTCACTGTGGCACTCCTCCAGTTTTTGTAGTTTTTCCTGGCCGAGAAGGAGGGTCTAAGGACAGAAGAGCTTGGGACATTCTAATGACACGGGATGATGGGACATTGCCAAGTCCCTCCGCCTTCCGAGGAAACAGCTTTTTTTGGGGCGTTACAAAAGTAAATTGAATCTAATTGGCCTCGCTGTGCGATGGGGCGGTCTGCATGGAGGACTCCACCTGGACTCTTCAGTTGGTCCTCGTTCCTCTGTTGTGTGCACTCCTTCCTTACTCGCTCCCCCGCCCTCTCCTGCTCCTTCTGCTTTTTGCTCCCATGTCCCATTTTTTTCACTGACCAACAGATTTACATACAGTCCACGTCTCATTTAAGGCAGTGGTAAAGACATCCGCTAACCTCTCTCAGTTACTACTGACTTAACCATCAGATTTCTCAGGTCCTGATGCATTTTATTTAATGGTCCAAGAGATTATTATGTTCGGCCATGGTAAATATGTTTATTGTCTTGTCAAAATTAGTTTCTGATTTAGACTTTGCACTCAGACGAGCGTTAAATCTCCATCACACAGGTCAGGCAGATAGAGAGCGGAGAGATACAGTTCGTAGAATTGTAAGAGGGCAAGAGTGCAAAATGGGATGAACGGGAGGGAGGTGCCAAGCATGTGCTTTGGAGGAGTTGCCTTGCTGCTTTGGTTAGAGCAGGAGCTGCAGCTGTTCAGCGCTGAAGTTGGGTCCCAAGTGTACTGTTTTTTTATAAAGAACAAATTTCTGTCACTGTCCCGCATGAGGACAGGTCCATTAACACGTGTGACTCTCATATCGACCGCAAACTTTGTAAGTGGCTGCAGTGTGCATAAACTTGATTTATGTCGTACACAGGATTAAATGTCTCATAGCGCTGTGGTGTGTGCAGGGTGCACAGATGCTGGTGTTCCCAGAGGACGGTTTGCAGGGCTTTAACTTCACTCGCTCCTCTATAGCAGCCTACTTGGAGATGGTCCCTGACCCACAGCAGGAGAGCTGGAACCCTTGTGAAGATCCGCTGCGCCACTCAAACACTGAGGTACCATCACAGTGTCCCTGCTGCAAAGTCTCAAAAACCTTCAGTACACTTTTAGATTGGCCTTTTTACTTTTTAAAGTTTGTACACAAAACCTGGGGTATCTTTTCTATGACATGTTACTAGAATAAGGTTGAACGTAGTTTGAGTTTCGTAGACATACAGTTTCAGACTAACAGTTTCTTTCCCTTAAGAACACTTCTAAACACCTGCCACTGCCAGCTACAATTTAATCAATCTGCACTGTTCACTCTCTGCACTACATCTGTAAATGTAACTGTAAATGAGTACATAGTAAGCCTATTTTTAGATTTAAATTGTTTTAGGGGGCGCCCCAGGGCACTGTCCTCGCGCCCTTTCTCTTCACCCTTTACACTGCAGACTTCAGACACGGACAGCTGTGTCCTGCAGAAGTTCTCTGACGACTCTGCCATCATCGGACTCATCACGGACGACGATGTCGCGGAGTACAGAGGACTGGAGCAGGACTTTGTGGACTGGTGTCAGCGGAACCACCTCCTCATCAACGCGGGGAAGACCAAGGAGATGGTGGTGGATTTCCGCAGACGCCACTCCACTGCCCCCTCACCAGTGAACATCCAGGGACGGGACATTGAGAGAGTGACTCATACAAGTACCTGGGTGTTCATCTGAACCACAAACTGGACTGGACTCATAACACAGACTGTACAGGAAGAGCCAGAGTCGGCTCTACCTCCTGAGGAGACTCAGGTCTTCTGGAGTGACAGGGCCACTCCTGAAGACATTCTATGACTCTGTGGTGGCATCAGCTCCTGTAGGTGTGGCCTGCTGGAGCAGCAGCATCACAGAGAGGGAGAGGAAGAGGCTGGACAAAGTCATCAAGAAGTCCAGCTCCGTCCTGGGCTGTGCTCTGGACTCGGTGCAGGAGGTGGGGGACAGAAGGGTCCTGGCTAGATTCACATCTATGCTTGACCGTGAGTGTCGCCCCCTGCAGGACACTCTGTCCCCTGCAGGACACTCTGTCCGCTCTGGAGAGCAGCTTCAGTGAGAGAAAGGAAGGAAAGGTTTTGTAGGTCTTTCCTTCCTGCTGCTGTCAGACTTTATAACAAACACTGTTAGTCCTGAACACTCGCAATACTGACCTATGTGCAATCACTGTCGTGATTCATGTGCAATTACTGTGAAATTCATGTGCAATCCATGTGCCGCCGTGACACATATTCATGTGCAATTACTGTCGTGATCACATGCAATGGTATTTATGTATTTATGTATTTATTTTTATCTTCATTATTTTTCCCCTCCATCCCTTGTTGGGAAATGGGAGGTTTTGTTTATAGGAGATCTTCTACTGAGAGTGTTTTTCAAACTTGCTATAAGTGATCTGTTCTTTTCTTCTGTATCTACCTCTGTATCTACCTGCGTTGCAACAATGAAATTTCCCCATGTCGGACAATAAAGGAATATCTTATCTTACTTTTTGATTTTAGATATGTTGTTTTATCATTGTTCATTGTTTTTATGTTTCACCGAATAACCAAAGGAAGTTCCTCTGTTCACTGACAATGGCAATAAACCTTCTGATCTGATTCTAAAACTATACTCCACAATAAAGAAAGATCTTGCAAAATGGACTCTTATCCCATACTTAGTGGTGCAATGGACGATTTTTCGGCAACTTGAGAACGCAGGCGGAAGTGTGCATGCCACACCCCCGTCCTCATGCCACACCCCCGTGCGGACTGATACAACACACGTGCGTTTGTTTATTAGCGCGATGGATCGCATCATCTCTCGTCTCCCGTAGATTTCCGTCTTCTTCTGAGTCAGCTCCAACTGTCTTTCTCCATCTTCATTTTGTCCCGTACACTGAGGGAACTATATTATGATAGATCAATGCGCTTAGACACGCGGAAACGTGGGACGAGCCTCACGCGGCTGCAGGTGAGCGGTAGGTGCGTTTTGTGATTGACACGTGGCAGGACTAATCGGCCACGAGGAAATAAGACTCAGATTTGGGCCAAAAAAATCGTCCATTCAACCTTTAAGTCAACTGATTGAAACTATAAAAATGAATGTTCTGTCCAGATTTCTCAAAACTCCTGACAAAATTAATGGATACCTTTGGAATATACTGTTGGCAGCAGGAAAAAAAGGCCATAACAAAGAAATTGTTGACACAAACCTCACCAACAAAAAAGGTCAGGACCGACGTAATAACAGACATCAGTTACATTTTGACTTAATTTGGAAAATGACAAATTCCACAGACTTTGGACCAAATTGGACTGTTATTTTGATCTAAATGTTTCTTGATTTAGTTTGTATTTATGTTTAGTTGGTCTAAGGTCTATATGAGGCACAGTCAAGGATATGATGGCTTCCTTCCAACTCGGAGGGATCTGAGCTTTTTTAATTGCCAGTTAAAAGTTGATAAAAGCAAAGGAGTAAGTGCGTCTTTTAGAGCTTTATACCACTCTGAGGTGAACCCATCACTCCTGGAGATTTATTGTTTTTTAGTCTTTTCATTGCACTTTGAATTTCAGTAGTTGTTATTTCAGCACCTAATATGTTATTTTGCTCTTACAACTCAAACTCTTGGATGTGGAAATGAGTTCTAACGGCAGCTGAGCTGGAGGGTTTGTTCATCTGTTACTGTGGAAACAGGACACGCGAGTTGTTACTGCAGCTTCCAATAATTTCAGAGAAATATCTTTCCCTAGTTCTACATAAAATGAGGTTGTACATGTTCAGCTTCTCTTTGTAAATCTCTTTTTGAATCTGGAGCTTTGACTTGCTCCATATCCGTTGGGCCCGTGACACTCCCTTTTCTGTGTTCTGACCCAATCATCATGTCTCCATGGCAACTTCTGCTAATTTTTAACCATTTTAGCCTTCCTGGGGGCAATGGTGTCCAGAACATTCAAAACACTAGATGTAACAGAGTTCAACAAATCATTTACATTAGAACATGAGACAAGTTTTTTTTTCCCCCCCAAACCAGCTGGTGGTTTGGGAAAAACAGACATGTCAAAGAAGACACAGAAATGATCAGACAGAGCAGCATCGACCACATCGACATTTGAAATATTTACCCCCTTTACCCCATTATGAGATCTAGAGTGTGCCTTCTGCTGTGGGTGGGGCCACTCTGCTGTGGGTGGGGCCACTCTGCTGTGGGTGGGGCCACTCTGCTGTGGGTAGGGCCACTCTGCTGTGGGTGGGGCCACTCTGCTGTGGGTGGGGCCACTCTGCTGTGGGTGGGGCCTCTGCTGTGGGTGGGGCCTCTGCTGTGGGTGGGGCCACTCTGCTGTGGAAGAGGCCTCTCTGCTGTGGGTGGGGCCACTCTGCCGTGGGTGGGGCCTCTCACTCCACCAGTAAGACTGAAGGTTTGAAGGACAACATCAAGCTCTTTAGCGTTTCTGTCACAAATATTATCAACATGAACATTGAAATCACCTGTAATGACCAAACCATCAAAGTCTGAGCATACGACTGAAACATCTCAGTAAAATCAATAAAACGTTGGCAGTGCTGGAGAGGCTTGTATAAAACAATGAAGAGAATGGATGGAGACTGTTTTAGCTCCATTTTAAGGAGACATACTCAAATGATGAAAACACCCCAAAGGACAACCTGCGGGTCGTTATTTCATCTCTAAAAACGGATTCAAACTTAAAGTTTGAAGAGCCGAGAGACATCAAATCAAATCAATTTATTTTTGTAAGGCCCAAAATCACAACAACAGTCGCCTCTGAGGGCCACAGGGAGAAATGAATCAACAATGTCTGTGGTGGCGATGAAGTCAGACAATGTCTGTGGTGGCGATGGAGTCAGACAATGTCTGTGGCGGCGATGGAGTCAGACAATGTCTGTGGTGGCGAGGGACGATGTCCCAGGGTCCTCTGTCCTTAGACTCTCCTTCTCGGCCAGGAAAAACTACAAAAAAAACCTCTTTGGGAAAAAAGCGTAGAAACCTGGAGGAGTCCCAGTGAAGGAGAGATCCGACTCTCACAGACGGACAGACGGACACGAGGGAGACTGGAGCTGGACCCACTCTTCAGGCAGATGAAGGACCGTCGGAGGCGAGCTGGACCCACTCTTCAGGCAGATGAGGGACCGACTGAGGCGAACTGGACCCACTCTTCAGGCAGATGAGGGCCCGACTGAGGCGAACTGGACCCACTCTTCAGGCAGATGAGGGACCGACTGAGGCGAACTGGACCCACTCTTCAGGCAGATGAGGGACCGTCGGAGGCGAGCTGGACCCACTCCTCAGGCAGATGAGGGACCGTCCTCACAGGGCAGGGACCACTTCACCAGGAGAGGGGCATCTGGGTCCACAGGTCCTCAGGAGTGCGAGAAAGAAAAAGGTGGTGAACAGTTTGCAAGTGGAATCAAAAAATAAATATTGTTTGATAGCATAAGTAGTCAGAAGAAGAGGATAGTGCTCAAGCTGTCATACTTCCCCCAGCACAGTTACTCCTAGGGCAGCGTAGCTAAAGCTGTGGGTTTATGTTTCTGTTCCTAACTAGTCTGACCATAAGCGATTTAAAGAGGAACGTTTTAAGCCTGGACTTAAATGAAGAGACTGTGTCAGCATATTTAACATGGGTCGGGAGCTCATTCCATAACACAGGAGCTTGGTAGCTAAACGCTCTACCTCCTACTGTACTTTTAGAGACTCTTGGCACCACCAGAAGGCCGGCATTCTGAGAACGAAGAGCTGTTTGGATGATATGGTTCTATAGCATCTTTAAGGTAGGATGTCATTTATGGCTTTGTAGGTCAGGAGTAGAATTTTAAATTTGATTCTAAACTCGACGGGGAGCCAGTGAAGAGACTTCAGCACTGGCGTAATGTGCTCTCTTCTTTTTGTTCCTGTTAGTAATCTTGCTGCTGCATTTTGAACCAGTTGAAAGCTTTTTATGGAGCTTTTAGGACACGCTGCAAGCAGGGAGTTACAGTAGTCTAATCTAGTCGTTACAAATGCATGGATACGTTTTTCGGCATCACTTTTAGGCAGGATTCTTCTGATTTTGGCTCTTGTTGCGCAAATGGAAATAGGCTGTTTTACAAGCTTGATTTATATGAGCTTTAAATGAGAGCTCCTGGTCAAATAAGACTCCAAGGTTTTTTACAATAGAACTGGAGGCTACACTGACATTGTCCAGTGTGACTATCTGCTCAGATAGAGCATCTCGTAGATGTTTAGGACCAGCACAATGACCTCGGTTTTTTCAGGGTTAAGAAGCAGGTAGTTAAGTGTCATCCAGGTTTTTATCTCCTTCACACAGGCACTAAGTCTGTCTACTTGATCGCTCTGATCAGGTTTCATTGATAAATACAGCTGAGTGTCATCTGCATAGCAGTGGAAGTTAATGCCATGTGACCTGATCATGTTGCCTAATGGCAGCATATAAAGAGTAAACAGAATTGGACCGAGTACCGAACCCTGTGGCACACCGTAAATTACTTTAGAGCAAGGTGAGGAGCTCTGGTTTACATTAACAAATTGGTACCTATCAGATAAATAGGATTTAAACCAGCTTAGGGCTGTTCCTCCAACACCTACATCACATTCTAACCTCTGCAGTAGAATGTTGTGGTCAATGGTGTCAAACGCTGCGCTGAGGTCCAACAGAACCAGGATTGAGACCAGTCCATCGTCAGCGGCTAATAACAAATCATTTGTGACTTTAACTAGTGGAGTTTCAGTGCTGTGGTGGGCTCTGAACCCTGCTGTGATGGGCTCTGAACCCTGACTGGAAAACTTCAAATAAGTTATTGTCCTGCAGGTGGCGACAAAGCTGTTTTACTACAACTTTTTCAAGGATTTTAGAGACGAAGGGAAGATTTGAAATAGGTCTGTAGTTTACCAATAGGTCGGGATCTAGATTAGGCTTTTTCAGAAGAGGTTTAATGACTGCATGTTTGAAGGACTGTGGAACATAAACACTTTCGAGTGAAGTATTTATTATATTAAGAATAGGGTCTATAATTAGGGGGAGAATGTCTTTGAGGAGCTTGGAATGGGGTCTAGGACACAAGTTGAGCTTTTAGAGGACATAATGGCTGAAGTTATCTCTGCTTGATCAACAGCTGTGAACCTTTCTAAGTTTACAGGTGGATTTATATGGGACGTTAGATTTACAGCTTGGGCTAGTTCAGGGCTAATAGCGGGGGTAATTTCATCTAATTTATCTCTGATTGTTTTTATTTTATTATTAAAAAATAGGAGGAAATCATCAGAGCTAAGTGTAGCTGGGATTGAGGGCTCTACTGCACTGTGACAGTTTGTTAGCCTAGCTACAGCGCTGAAAAGGAATTTAGTGTTACTTTTGTTGACTTCTATTAGATTTGAATAATATCTGGTTTGGGCCTTACGCAGAGCCTGCTTATAGGACAGCAGGCAACTTTTCCTGCTTTTAGGGATTCTTCGGTGTGAGAGCGACGAAATAATCCCTCTAACTTTCTAACTCTTTGTTTATGTGAACGCAGTTCTTGGTTGTACCATGGGGAGGCGCGCTTTGGCCTTATGACCTTCTGTTTTAACGGCGCTACAACGTCAAGAGCAGACGTCAGAGAATTCATGGTCAAGTCGACACATTGATCACTTATACTGGGACTAAAACTATTCTCAGCAGGATCACATGACAGGATCACATGACAGGATCACATGACAGGATCACATGACAGGATCACATGACAGGATCACTTGAGTATTGGCTCTATTATTTCCTTGAATTTTGAGATTTTTCAGATATTGTCCTTTTCATTATAACTTTATTCTGTGGGACTGGATTATCTTTAAGAATAAACTGAAAGGTAATTAGGAAATGATCTGACAATATAGGGTTTTGAGGGAGGACAATGAGGTCACTAATCTCTGTTCCATACGTTAGGACAAGATCCAGAGTGTTCTTATGAGTGTGAGTCGGTTTATTTACATTCTGAGTGAAACCAATGCTGTCTAACAAGGCGCTGAAGGCATTACTGAGAGCGTCATCACTCATGTTCACGTGGATATTAAAGTCTCCAGCTATAACTATTTTATCCCAGGCTAGCACTAAGTTTGATATAAAGTCAGAAAACTCTGTTAAAAACTCTGAATAGGGACCAGGAGGTCGGTAGATAACTATGAACAAAACTCCTTTTTGGTTTTTCATATTTGGACATGTGATTGACAGCATGAGGCTTTCAAATGAGTGAAATGCATTGTTAGTTTTAGGGCTCATGAGTAGGCTTGAGTGTGAGATCACTGCCACACCACCACCTCGGCCTGTGCTCCTGGCGGTCTGAAAGTTAACATGGGTGGGTGGGGTGGGGTTTACATGGGTGGGGGGGTGGACTCATTTAGTCTGACGTAGTCGTCTTGTTGAAGCCACGTTTCAGTTAGAGCTAGAAGATCTATGTTATAGTCACTAATTAATTCATTAACTAAGAGCGATTTGGAGGAAATTGCTCTAATGTTTAGCAGTCCACATTTTACGTGCTTATTCAAATCAAATCAAATCAATTTATTTTTGTAAGGCCCAAAATCACAACAACAGTTGCCTCTGAGGGCCACAGGGAGAAATGAATCAACAATGTCTGTGGTGGCGATGGAGTCAGACAATGTCTGTGGTGGCGAGGGAGTCAGACAATGTCTGTGGTGGCGAGGGACGATGTCCCAGGGTCCTCTGTCCTTAGACTCTCCTTCTCGGCCAGGAAAAACTACAAAAAAAACCTCTTTGGGAAAAAAGCGTAAAAACCTGGAGGAGTTCCAGTGAAGGAGAGATCCCACTCTCACAGACGGACAGACGGACACGAGGGAGACTGGAGCTGGACCCACTCTTCAGGCAGATGAGGGACCGACTGAGGCGAACTGGACCCACTCTTCAGGCAGAAGAGGGACCGTCTGAGGCGAGCTGGACCCACTCTTCAGGCAGATGAGGGACCGTCTGAGCGAAGAGCTCTGTTTGGATGATATGGTTCTATAGCATCTTTGAGGTAAGATGGGGCCATGTCATTTATGGCTTTGTAGGTCAAGAGTAGAATTTTGAATTTGATTCTAGACTCGACGGGGAGCCAGTGAAGAGACTTCAGCACCGGCGTAATGTGCTCTCTTCTTTTAGTTCCTGTTGTAATCTTGCTGCTGCATTTTGAACCAGTTGAAAGCTTTTTATGGAGCTTTTAGGACCTGCTGTGAGCAGGAGTTACAGTAGTCTAATCTAGTCGTTACAAATGCATGGATAAGTTTTTCGGCATCACTTTTAGGCAGGATTCTTCTGATTTTGGCTCTTGTTGCGCAAATGGAAATAGGCTGTTTTACAAGCTTGATTTATATGAGCTTTAAATGAGAGCTCCTGGTCAAATAAGACTCCAAGGTTTCTTACAGTAGAACTGGAGGCTACACTGACATTGTCCAGTGTGACTATCTGCTCAGATAGAGCGTCTAGTAGATGCTTAGGGCCAAGCACAATGACCTCGGTTTTTTCAGGGTTAAGAAGCAGGTAGTTTAGTGTCATCCAGGTTTTTATCTCCTTCACACAAGCACTAAGTCTGTCTACTTGATCGCTCTGATCAGGTTTCATTGATAAATACAGCTGAGTGTCGTCTGCATAGCAGTGGAAGTTAATGTCATTTGTTTATTTGTGTCATTTGTGATTGTTATTTTCCTTAAGTTATTTGGTCTGACGCCTGAAATATTTTTTCTGAGATGTGACTTTTTGGCATTATTTGTACGAGGGACACGAGGGACACACACAGTCTATCTGTCTTGAATCTGAACACTTCACATGTAACAGAGCGGGCGAGAGTTCAGCGACAGAGGAGCGTCTTGAACTGCTGCTCTGCACCTGGGGCTCATCCCTAGATGGTCACTTAACACGACTTTAAGACTATCGGTCAAATTCCGAACTAATAGGGATGTACCCTCCGAAGTCGGATGGATGCCATCCCTGCGTATGAGCCCGGGCTTTCCCCAAAATGCACTCCAGTTATCAATAAAGACTACGTTGTTTTGAGGGCACCATCTAGATAACCAGCTGTTGAATGCTGAAAGACGGCTGTACAATTCAGCATTGATCCGATTGGGCAGGGGACCAGAAAATATTACAGTGTCTGACATCGACTTCGTTAGGTCACACTACTACGCTACTTGAACTTTGAGCACCTCTGATTGTCTCCGCCGGGCGTCGTTACCGCCTGCGTGAATCACGACTCGCCGGAAACGGGTCCTACTCTGCTTTAAGATCCTAAGGTTTCCTTCGATGTCACCCATTCTGGCCCCCGGGTAACACCTAACGCTAGCAGCTGGCAGCTTCACGTCTCTGACAATAGAACTCCCGATTACAAGAGTTTCTCTCGTGTGTTCAGCGGGCGTGTGTTCGCTGAGAGGAGAAAACCTATTATAGACGTGAAGCTCACGGTGCTCTAAGGTTCGGCGTTTAGCGCCTTGTCCCCTCCGAACTGTCACAAATTGGTCCCTATTCTGTTCCTGGTCTAGTCCCGGCTGCACGGGAGACGCTGAGGGGCTGAGCTCGGCCTTACTGCTACTGCTAATGCTAATGCTACGCCCTGGTCCGGTAGCCCTCGCGCTAAAACCGAACTATAACTGGACTTAAGCTCCTCTAAACAGCGGATCCGCGCTTCTAACTCCGTAACCCTGGCCTCCAAAACTACCACTACACTGCACTTCACGCACCTATCATCAGAGAAGGAGCCAGTGTTCTGACTCAACATATGACAGCTCAAACAGGTAAAGGTAGGTCCAGCCATGACGCTAGCGGCTAGGCTGCGCTAGGCTAGTTCAGGCTGGAGCTAGAAAGTGAGGAGGGCTTTTAATCCACGAAATACTGAAAAGTGAGCGGTTTGAGGCTCCGGATTGTTTGCGGAGAAATCAAACGCTCACTTTCGTGTACATGATGCGTAAATAGTGTGTATAATTCGTGGATTAATCGGTAAAAGGCTCTAAGAACGAACAGCTCTGAAAACGCGACACTCACCGGAAATGACGTCAGCAAATACTGTCCACTAGTGCTGTGACATAGTCCCTCCAGCGTGTCCTGGGTCTTCCCCGGGGCCTCTTCCCGATGGGACATGCCCAAAACACCTCCCCAGGGAGGCGCCCAGGAGGCTCCGGAACAGATGCTGGAGGAGCAGCGGCTCTACTCTGAGCTCCTCCCACGTGACTGAGCACCTCACTCTATCTCTAAGGGAGCGCCCAATTGTAATTGTGTCTTACTCATTCTTTTTAAATTTGAATTCTTCAGGTTTTCTATTTCGAGTTATCAGTCAAATTTAAAGGTGCAACGTCTTTCAGGTTTTTTTCTCTTTTACTTGAGCCTATTTTACTAAAGCCTATTTTACATTTTATAGAGTTTTTTTTTTCCAATCAGTCAAAGGATCCTGTTTGTTACAAGTTATTGTGGAATTTCTCTGCAAACAATGATCAAGAAATAAAGTAAAATAGAACAAAGTTGTCTTGCTCAAAAGTGGCTCTTTTATTTCGCCCTTCTGTCCCTACGCTGGTCTCATGCTCTTCCCGTTTGCATAATCACTCTTATTTTTCATTATCAATCACAGCAAGCAATACATCATTTTAAAGATTATTTTAATACGCCCCAATAAGCAATTACCAATAGTTTGTCATTAAGTCTCTGGTGTTTTGCGAATTATGACGGTCTCATCGATGTTCAAACCATCTGAATTTGTACTCGTTCTGTCCGTAAGAGTCCACAGAAAAACAATATCCACTTGTATTTTTCCTGAAGTAATCCACTTTGGGGAAATTGTCCAGTAAACGGCGTTTTCTTCTGTGAAAATATTCACAACTAATGCTTGTCCGACGCATTTCTCCGTCCATAACAAATGACCTGTTTGACTTATAAGATGGTGTTTGGCATCGCTGTTTTCTGTTAGCTACAGAATGAGACTATGCACGAAAAAAAAATGTGCCGCCATTGTGCGTGGGTCCATGTTGTTTATCTGCACCTAGCGCCGTGTGAAGATGACGTAGAAGATTTTAATTGACATATTATTCTAGCCAATGAGCCAAGCTTTTGAACGGTGGGTAGGTTTTAGGAAACAGACAGTTTTTTCAGTGTGAGACGACAAGATTTTACGTATCACGTTTTCTGATTTTATTAGCCTTTTGGACGTGCATTTTGTTATATGTATCATTATACCAATAACATTTTTTTAATTAAAATATATATATATATATATATATATATATATATATATTATATATACCTCTATATGGGAAATTCATGGTAAAACTCATATTTACACATTTTCACATACATTGTTTTTAGCAGTTATAATAGGTATTAGTGGCCTACAAAACATCAAAATGTATGTTTTATGATCATAGAGGAGCTAAAATTGTAATAAAACAGTTTGGAACACTTGGCACATATTTGGATCACTTGTTCCGAATATACTTTTTGATACAAAAAGGTCAAAGCACCAAAATGCCTGTTCTAGAGATCTGAAACTTTACACAGCATAAACACACAATTAAGTATGTCCTGCTCAGGACCTTTACAAATGGACAATATTCAGGAGAGTAATTTTTTTTTTTACATTATAAATGGTGCTCTTTGATAGTTTGCAATATTTATCATTTTTATATATATATATATATATATATATATATAATTTTTTTTTTTTTTTTTTTTCACCTCTATATGGGAAATTCATGGGTATACTTATATTCATTAAGAAAACAAGCGTATGGGTTAGGGTTATGGATGAAGAGACTCAGGATGGGGGCTCCGTCTCAGATGGTCGTTCCAGCTGATTCGGGACCCCCCCGATGGAGATGTTGAAGTGCCTTATTGCTGAAAGACAGACAATTCGTTTTTTTGGGGGGGAAAGGGTGGGGTCGAGAGTGCGGAGACAAACGGTGATGATGGACCAGACAGGTGAAATAGGCTGCTGGAAAGGGGGGGTTAATTAGGAAGCGTGACTAGCGTGAGAGGTTGAGGCGTGGACCTGCTCCTGAACCACAGTTATGACATCTCATCAACTACACTTGTCTCTCAACTGCCTTTTTATGTATACATGATTGTCAATTGTATATACGTTTAAGTTTATATGCCAAGTAAGATCTTAACCCTTGCACCAAGTTCTATTTTAAAGATTTGTTATTGTTGCAAAAAACACTTTATTTTCTGAATTTTTTTTCTCACGTTTTCCTCTGTGTTTAATTTAACCGGAAGACAACACAATGCTTAAAAAATGTCTCTTTTTTTAGAAAGAATATAATCTACAGTATAATCTTCTGACTTCTCATTTCAACACAGGTGCAGCAGTGGTTGAGCTGCCTGGCCCGGAGACACCGCTTATATGTGGTGGCCAACATGGGCAGTGTCCAGCCCTGCTCCAGGGGCTCCAGCCGCTCCAGGGGCTCCGGGGGCTCCTGTCCCTCTGATGGTCGCTGGCACTTCAACACCAACGTGGTCTACAGGTTCATATCTCTGTACCTCTCCCAGCTTCTTAAACAGGGAATTTATTCAATTTATTCAATGCCCAAAATCACAACAGCGGTTGTCTCGGAGGGTGACAGTGAAAAACGGATCTGACCTTAGACTAGACATGGGCAAACAATATGGCCTTCATATATATATATATATATATATAGAGAGAGAGCGAGAGAAACACCCATGATCTCCTTCTTGGATATCTATATAGATAGATAGATATAGAAATTTCAGTTGTTGTGGTGGTTTTGTTTAATTTCCGGGTAAAATAACTTCTCATTTGTAAAAACCTATCAAAGTCCTGTTTCTACAAGTCAAAGGATTTTTTTTCTACATTTCAAAGCTTTTCATGTGATTATTATCATTTATATCTTTTACAATCTGGTGAAAAACCTTTTGTAATCCAGACCTTGAGTCAATTCTATTTGGTACAAAACGTTTGTCATAAACCGACCCGTCTAAGCTCCTTCCATGTTGTAAACACAAATTTGACCCAAGGGTTCTCCACCTCCCCAAATGACTCAACCCTTTGTCATCTGCCAATAAGGTAACCCCAAAGAGTTTTAAATCGGATTCAGGGTTTCCTGCCTTGCGAAACAAATCTTGAGATTGACTTCTTCCATTCCTTGAACAGCCGTAGATGGAAATCGGGAGAGTCTGTAATAGATGGAGAAATCTGGGGCAAAACATTTATTTTGATGATTTCAATCCTTTGGCCTAAACTTAAGTCTGGGATCAGAGTCCATTTTTTATATTCTGTAGAAAGGAGAGTGTAGTTTTCCTCTAAGATTGTTGATAGTTCTTTATGGAGGACCACAGACCTCAGAGTCTTTCTAAAGGAATGAAGGGGCCAGTAAGAGAGAATTTCAGTTTTTTGTACATTCAATTTTTAGCCCATTGAACCATTTCTTTTTAGCTGAATTAATTGATGTATTTTCAAATTATGTTCAATGCACAATTTAATTATAGTTTAAATATTTTATCATTTTATAATAACATGTAATATATAGACTTGTAAACAACTCATTATTCAAAATTTGAAAGATAATTTAAATGTCCTTTTAGTAAATGTTTTAATCCTCCATAAATGACATTGTATCTATATTATGTACAGGTTGCTGGTTCAAAGCCATGGCTCCTGCCAATGTGGCATGCTGCGCTGTGTAATTGGGGGGGGCAGGGGTCAGAGCGAAGCCTGGGGAATGGTTGGACGGGGAGAACAGTTTGAGGGGCAGTCGGGTTGTGATGGCAAATGCATGGGAAGGCGGTCGCCCGGGTGGCGAGAGCCATCATTGCTGCTTGCGGAGTTAAATTTGTCTTTCTACATTGACACCTCGAGTGCCTGCAAAGTGAACATGTCTTCTTTTTGTTTTGTAGGAGTGATGGGTTGCTGTTGGCCCGCTATCATAAACAGAACCTGTATTTTGAGGAGGCATTTGACACACCTCCACACATGGAACTGGTTGCGTTTGACACGCCTTTTGCGGGAAAGTTTGGTCTCATCACCTGCTTTGACATTTTGTTCAAGCAACCAACTGTGTCCCTGCTAGAGAAGGTGTGCAGTAACTTGACAGTGTTAACCTTATTACACCTGAATCTGTCTGTCCTCCACAGGGTGTGCGACAGCTCATTTTCCCCACAGCCTGGATGAACCAGCTGCCTTTGCTGGACACTATTCAGTTTCAGCGGGCCTTTAGCCTGGGGGCTAATGTGACGCTGTTAGCTGCGAACATTCGCAATGATGAGCTGATCATGACTGGGAGTGGGATCTACTCTCCCTCCTCTGCTGTGTACCACCATGCTCAGAGGGGTGATCCAGAGGAGGGCCGGCTCATAGTGGCCACACTGACACCGCTTGAGTCTCTTCCTGACACTCTGCCAGTGGGCCACAAGGAGCAGGGGTTCGGTAGAGCTGGATCATGCCACTCAGAGGACTGCAAGGACCCGCTCTCCTTCACCTCTTCCATGATGCACGACCGCTTCACCTTCATCCTGCTGCGTGGGCCTGGTGGACAGCGCAGTGTCTGTGACGGCTCTTTTTGCTGCTGGCTGCAGTATCAGCGCATAGACAGTAACTTCACAGAAGAGTACGCATTGGGGGCATTTGCAGGAATGCACACAGTCAATGGACACTATAGTCTGCAGGTGCCAATGCATTTAAATACCATTGTTTACCATTTGGTAAAATTTACTTTCGTCTTTGTATTTGTAATATTTTTCTTTGTAATATTTTTAATGGTGTAAGCTGTAGGCCTACTCTTTGTCAGAAAGGTTGGCGATTCAATCCAGTGCATGCTGTTTCCACTTTGCTTCTGTGTGAATGTTGCAAGTGAGTGATTGGTGATAATCAGAGAGGGAGATGGAGAGTGCAGAGCCTCTCTTGTGTCAGTCTACCCCAGGTTAGTTTTGGGCTACAGAAGGATCTTACCATCAGAGTATGGAGTGTGAATGAAAAAAGCACAAAATTGGTCTCATCAGTATTATTAGTGATTGTAATGACTCTTTTGTTTATTGTGTGCAGGTTTGTGCTCTGGTCAAATGTGCAGGAGCTGATGCTCGTTCATGTGGAAATGAGGTGGTGCAGGCGCAGACTAAAATGCACTTTGTGCTGGAGGGAACATTTAACACCAAACATGTGTACCCGTCCGTCTTGACTAGTCACTACACTCTGGAGCAGCCAGCACACCTCGACACAACAGCACTGGGCACTGTGACCATGACCCACTCTCACATGAGAGCAGGTCTCGTCACAGCTGCCCTGTACGGTCGTACTTACCATCTGGACCTGCACTGACAACTAAAACACCTATTCAGCCTTTTATTTTATGTCAAGATGCGTTTTTTTATTTTCTCCCTCAAAATTCCAAACCAAAGTCAAATTTTCACTTTGAAAAATAAGTACATCCTCCAGCCAGTCCTGACCAAGCCTAGCACAAAGAAGGTAGTGGGATAAATTCAATGTATTTATACTCCCTCTTTATCTTGGGCGGGGTACCCCTGTCCAGGGTGTACCCCGCCCAAGGCCCAAAGTCACTGGGGGATGGGCTCCAGTCACCCACGATCCCCAACGGGAAAAAGCAGTAGAAAACTGTATACTCCCCCTGTATATGATTTACACACAGCTACAGATACAGCTTTTTAAAATAAAATGTTTTATATTATATAACCCTAACCCTAATATATATATATATATATATATATATATATATATATATATATATATATATATATATATATATATATATATATATATATATATATATATATATATATATATATATATATATATATATATATATATATATATATATATATATATATATATAATTATTGTTGTCAACAAGATAAACAGCATGTACAGTGAATAGCATAAGCACACAATCAAGTATGTCTCGCCTAGGAGACTAAAAAAAGGATGTCATTTGGGAGGGAAAATGAGAAAATAGGGATAATTTCCTTCTTTTGATCTATTCCTTTTATAGACTCAGTTGGCCAGAGTTGTATGATATCCAACTATATAATGTCGGCTTGTTTCAATAGGTTTGTTCCATAAACAGAGCTGAATATTGGTTCATATAGATTTTTGTATTAATTTCATTCAAAAACATTGTACAGCTGTGAAGCAATAGAAACTCCTTTAACTAGATAATTGAAAGATGAGTTTATATCATACTGTGGAACTTTCCAGACAAGCAAGAACAATGTTTTGAGATAATCAGGTGAAGGAGCCTCAACTAGAAAACGTACAGAGTGCACCTTGAACATCAAACAGCCTCATTTCACCTGAGGAGCTTGTAGCCTACTCTCTGTTTAATAACCACTGCTTTAAACCAACTTTAAAATACTAAAACAGACCAAAACAAGATCCAGAGTGTGCTTGTGACTGAGTTAGGAACAGAAATAAAAACCTACAGTTTCCCAGCTACGCTGCCCTAGGAGCAACTACTCTGGGGGAAATTTGGCATCTTTTAAAAATCGTTCTTTCAGCTTGTTTTTTTTAAGTTTCCAAAGTAATATTTTAGAAAGTTTTGATCCACTCTCATAATATCTTCATTTGGTAAAGAGCATTTTCTTCACTATTTTCTGTGAAGTCATATCATTAATTTCTCCTCTTAACTTTTTAATATCTTGAAGCATATTAGCATATCTCTTTTTGGCATGGCCATTGCAGATCTTATAGCTTTTTCTCCCTTTATTTCTTTTTTTCGGAGGCTATGGCTATAATTTCTCCTCTCAACACGGCTTTGGAAGCATCCCAAAGGAGGCGGAGACGTTTCCCCAGTATCATTTTCCTCCAGATAAGTCTTAATGTTAATGTTTAATGACATTTGTTCCTTAAACAAAGGGTCATTAAGAAGCTGCATTGACCCTTCCTTCCTCCAAATCTACAGAAATGTAGACAGGAGCATGATCACTTAGGTCTATTGTGCCTGTATCTGCTATGGTGATTTTAGATGTCTTCATTGAGAACAAAAAAGTAATTTATTCTGGAATAGACAGTCTGTGGATTAGAATGAGGTGTAAACTGGCGCCCCCTAGGGTTCATCTCCCTCCAGATGTCAATCAATCCTATTTTCTTCAATAAGAGACAGAACGTCTTATTTCTTGTTCCTCCAGAGCCTCTTGAGCGCCACACGTCTAATGTAGCTGAATGTGAAGATTCTAATCTCCTCCACAGATCAGGGTTCTCTCAGAGTGGTTCAGGGTTCCCTCAGAGTGGGTCAGGGGTCCCTCAGAGTGGGTCAGGGTTCCCTCAGAGTGGGTCAGGGTTCCCTCAGAGTGGTTCAGGGTCAGGGGTCAGGGTTCTCTCAGAGTGGTTCAGAGTCAGGGGTCAGGGTTCCCTCAGAGTAGTTCAGAGTCAGGGGTCAGGGTTCCCTCAGAGTGGTTCGGGTCAGGGTTCCCTCAGAGTGGTTCACAATCAGGTCAATGACATCAGCAGAGAGCGTGATATCGCCCCCTGGTGGAGTAAACACATTTAAAAGAGTGAAAACCTTTAAATTAATAATCCCTTTAACAGTTCATATCTGTCCTCTTCATCCTTACAACTATTCAGTTTGAGATCAATATAGCCACTCCCCTCTTATGTTTACCTCTGTATGATGAATAATAGGTTTTTTTTTTTTAAAAGAATTTTGTTTTGTAGTTTTTGTTCAGTGGAATTCAAGTGTCTCATGTAAATATACAGGTCTATTCTTTCTCTTTTCATTTTTGTCAATCTTTGTTCATTTGATTGGGTTCAGTGCCGTTCACATTGAAGGATTCTACTTGTAATACTTCTGATGCCGTTGGGTTGATTGTATTGATTGTACCGTTGACAACCTTTGAATATTTCTCATCTCTCCGGTCGAAAACAACAAACACACACGATAAGATAAGATAATCTTTTAAGGTCCACACAAGGGGAAATTTGGTTGTTGCACTGCAGTAGAAACAGGAGGAAAGGACAGATTATAGGAAGTTTAAAAAACACACACTCTTAATAGAAGAACTCTTATGAACAAAACAATAACAATAACCATTGGAACACTGAACAGCTGAAAGGTTAAAAAAGAAAACAAAAGGGTTCATGCTAGAAATGGGCATCGAACCCAAAACCCGATCAAAAAAGATTGTAAAGGGAGAGAAGTCCAATTCTAATGAAGGGCCCCCATCTAAAAAAAACTCCATAGTCACTCCTGACACCAATCCTCAGAAAGAACTGGATCTATAAGATCCCTGGCTCACCACGTCCCTGCTGCACTCTGCATATACTTTCAATTTCCCACAAATCCAATCCCCCACGTTTGACACATCGATGAGCAGATGTGTTTAGTCAGAGTTAATGTAAAAAAAAGCAGACAGTCAACGGGTAGGGTTACCCATGGAGCATAAAGTCTGATGTTAAAAAACAAAGAATCATGTCATCAGTTTCTTCAAATTCACAGAAATATATCACCATGGTGACCACAACCCGAACTCACATGCCCCACACTGGCGGCTTCATCCTCTGTACTGTTCATTTCTCAGTGTTTTGCATCTTCCTCAGGAGCACCTCTGCTTCTCCTGGTGTTCTGAGGAGCACATCTGCTTCTCCTGGTGTTCTGAGGAGCACCTCTGTTTCTCCTGGTGTTCTGAGGAGCACCTCTGCTTCTCCTGGTGTTCTGAGGAGCACCTCTGTTTCTCCTGGTGTTCTGAGGAGCACATCTGTTTCTCCTGGTGTTCTGAGGAGCACATCTGCTTCTCCTGGTGTTCTGAGCATGTGTGTTTTTTACCTTCAAATGTCACCAGAAGTGTCACGGGGATCATCGCCGATCATCGCCGCTTGCGTATGTTTATAATTATAGTATAGTATTTGTATTGCACTTTCCCACCTTTAGGGCACTTAAGGCAGTATGGGGCTGTACTGGATGGAAATAAGATAATTGTATCTATGCAGTAGCGGATGAGTATTTCAGCAATTAAAAAAGAAAAATTACATCTGGTTTGTTACATGTGTAGCACATTTTATTCAAATCAATAATAAAAGTCTTCAGAATTTGGAGGGCCCACGTCTGCACACCTGGGAGTCTGGGTCACAGGTGTAACCGTACTGACAGCAGTGGCTCCCGTCAGAACAGCAGATAGCCTGGAAAACACAGCAGAGAAGCCTTTACAAACAGTGGGTTAGGGTTAGGGTTAGGTTCACAAGGCTTCACTTTTTCCACATTTTGCTATATGACTTATTCCAAAAGTCGTCCTTGACCAGTGCTTTGAAATCATTAAAAGGCATAAGATGATTTAATTTAAAAAGTGTTTTGTTGATGAAAGCCTTTTTCCTGTCTCTGTGTTGACACGATGGGTTGTAAGATAAAAATGCCCTGAGACCTCAAACAGTGAATACCTGAACTAATGTGCAATAAACTGGATAAATAATCAAAAATAACCTTAAACACAAACAAAAGGCCGAGCTGTTCTCTTCACATCCAATAATCACATTCTACTTTAGAGTATAATTGACAGTGGTGAGTTCTGTATCCTTCTCCTGTAATGAAGCTTAGAGCTGAACCTCAGAGCTGAACCTGAGCTGAACCTCAGAGCTGAATGATTTGAGTTCAGGTTCAAGGTTTTAACACTTGCTGTAGGATGGATTTACATACATGATCTAGAGCTGAGAGAAATGTCGCCTGGATTTACTGTTTTCTACAATTAAGAGGAAAACACGTTTTTTTCTAAAGAATGACAATCTGGCTTTAAGATTATTTGTCAGCTCTTGTGTTTGTTGAAGGAGAATTTATCATCGATCCAGATTGCCAAGTATTTGTAATAGAGTATCATCAAGCATAAGAATAGATTATTCTTTGGGTCACTAGAGAGTCATTTGGAGAACAGCATACATTGTGTTTTATTTGAATACATAAATAATTGTTGGATAGAGTGAATATCCTTGTGAATATTTTGAATCACTTGTGCACAAGAAGGTGCTTTAGCATACATAATGGCATCATCTGTGTAATAGTGGATGCTACTGTGTTTTAGATTAAGCCTAATTGAATTTGTATATATTGTAAATAACAGTGGTCCAAGGACAGAGCCTTGAGGAACTCCTTTTTAAGGTAAGAAAATTCAGATTGAAAGCATCAGCAGTACCAGCATTAGATCTATTTGTGAGGTCATCTGCAAACCATTTTTGGCTTGAGCCATGAAATGGCAAATAGCTATTATTCTTTGTCGGTTTCTTATTCTTATTATTTTGTCGTTTTGTAATCACGTTTTTGACCCACTGAACGTTGACGAAAAGTCCCACATAGGGGTATGGACGTGATTGGTTCGGCAAAAAAATTCAATAATTTGAAGATGACCCGACTTTACAGCGCCACCTAGAGCAAAAATTAGAAGTTTCTAATTTGGCCTGGGCACATGAACCCTAACCCTATTTGGAGCAGTGATAGAACTCCCTGTGACGACTAAAACGCACTTGGCAGCATCGCTGTATGATGGACAGGATGTCGGCCATTTTGGATCAAAGATTTTATTTTAAATTTTCAAAAAAGGTCTTGTCTTAGTTTTTTTTGTCCGATTGAGCTCCAAACAACACTTTAATAATCAGCCTTTTTTATATTTCTTAAAGGTTGAATGGACGATTTTTTTGGCCCAAATCTGAGTCTTATTTCCTCGTGGCCGATTAGTCCTGCCACGTGTCAATCATAAAACGCACCTACCGCTCACCTGCAGCCGCGTGAGGCTCGTCCCACATTTCCTCGTGTCTAAGCGCATTGATCTATCATAATATAGTTCCCTCAGTGTACGGGACAAAATTAAGACGGAGAAAGACAGTTCGAGCTGACTCATAAGTAGATGGAAATCTACAGGAGACGAGAGATGCGATGTGATCCTTAGCGCTAATAAACAAACACACGTGTGTGTTGTATCAGTCCGCACGGGAGAGTGCGCATGCGCACTTCCGCCTGAGTTCTCAAATCACCGAAAAATCGTCCATTGCGCCTTTAAGGTCTTCGCGTGGGACACCATCGAAATACGCCTTCATTTCCTGCTTTTTGATGACACGTCACGGCCAAAGATATTGACCTACTGAGCTCAACTTTCACTCACTAATGCGTTTATATAGCCTTATTGTAAGTCATTAATACCCATGTAACAAATTTACTCTATAGCGCCCCCTACCTATTATGTGAAAAATCAACATTGTCTGATTTGTCAGGGGTTCTATTCTCAGGACGCCATGAAAGAATTTCATCACAGATATTGTGTATTTTTCACTATTGGCCTGCAGGGGCGCAATTAATGCTTGCACTTCCTGACGCTCTTTTATTTTGATGGGACATTTCCTGTCTTGATTCCTGTAAGCAGCGGATCACCGAGGCTTTCTCTCCCTTTCTCTTTGCTCAGGTCGGCGTTTGGCACAATCTTGCAATTTGTCGGGACAAATTAAACTATTTGAATTGCAAAGTACACAATCATCAATGGTGAGTTACTGAGCGTTGTTTTGTATAAAACCCGCAAAACGCAATCAAAATATGTTTAGCCTGGTAGGTAGAGAGTTTTTTTTTAAGGCGCAGGATATCCAAGGATCAATTTCTGCTTGGACCCAAATTTATTAAGGTTGTTCTTTTCTTGTTAAAACTTTTTAAACTTAACTCAAGACGCCATGGAAAATAGTGCATTACAGATATATGTATTTTTCACTACTGACCAGCAGGGGTGCAATTAAGGCTCACAAATACACGTACACTAAAATCATGATTACAAAAACCTGTCAACCATTATGATTGGTGCTCTAGCGCCACCTACAGGAATGCATAAACATTACTTTTATTGGTAAAACTCTGCAGAGCATTCCTTGATGTGCCCTTGATCCTAAAAGTCCATCAGACCTATGCCCCATTTTGTACAGTTTGGCCTCTAGGGGCCCTCCACGCAAAACAGGCATAAAGACACACTAAACATTAGCACAAATGCACCAAAGTTGTCAGAGTGACACGAGTGAACTAAAACAGATTTATAACACAACTCCTTTAGATAATTTACACTATTAAACTAGATAACCTAACCAATCCAACTTTATTTGTATAGCAAATCTGAAAACAAAATCTCCAAAGTGCAGCACAGAGTACAAACCAAGCACAGGTCAAATATGTTTAAAAAAATAAATAAAAAAACGTAAATACGTACAAACCAAATAAAAACAATATAATATAAAAAATATATAAAATATACAAAATTATAAAAGACGGTCAGAGGACCACAAATTCTCATGCTGTGTTAAAGGCGGTATGGACGATTTTTCGGCGATTTGAGAACGCAGGCGGAAGTGCGCATGCCACTCCCCCGTGCACATGCCACTCCCCCGTGCACATGCCCCTCCCCCGTGTGGACTGATACAACACACACGTGCGTTTGTTTATTAGCGCAACGGAGCGCATCACATCTCTCGTCTCCCGTAGATTTCTGTCCACTTCTGCGTCAGCTTTAACTGTCTTTCTCCGTCTTCATTTTGCCCCGCACACTGAGAGAACTATATTATGATAGATCCATGCGCTTAGACACGCGGAAACGTGCGGACGAACCGCACGCGGCTGCAGGTGAGCGATAGGTGCGTTTTATGATTGATACGTGGCAGGACAAATGATTTATCCACGCCACGAGGAAATATGATAAAAAATTTGCTGAAAAAAATCGTCCATACCACCTTTAAATGTTAGTGAATAAAAGTTATTTTTTAATCTTTTAGACCTATAAGCATCAACTGAAGGTGCAGTCTTTATGTGGGAGGAAGAGCGTTCTGAGGGAACTGGCCCTCAGACCTCAGCGAGCGCAGGAGTGTAGGAACAATGAAGCGCTTTAAAAACAAACGATACAATTTTAAAATCAACTCCAGTGCCAGTGCAGTGAGCATAAAATAGGGTTTTAACTAACTGTAAGCATGGCTTGTTAGCCTGTTAGCTTGTTAGCTTGGCTGATCCCAGTGTACAGTGCATTACAGAAGTCAAGACGTGCAGAGATAAAGCACGGATCACCCGCTCCAGGTCGCTGAAAGGTAAAACCCATTTGAGTCTAGATTAAAAACCTGAGGTGATAAAAACTAGATTTAACCACGGCATTATCTGCTTGGCAAACTTCAAATCTACATCAATGATGGTGCGCTCGGCTCTCGGGAGCCGAGGTGCTGGTCAGGCGAGGGCAAGGCGCATAGGGGTTTCGCGGGTGGCGAGAGCCACCATCACCCATTGCGGCTTTTATTTAGCATTTGTATTGAACCCAAAAACATCCAGACAATCCAAGAGAATATAGTAATCTACTGAATCAACAAAAACAGCAGCACATTCTTCATGATTGTCCAATGCAATAGCATATCATGTATAACTTTAGTAGCAGCTGTGATAGGATTGTTAATACTGTGGTTCATTGCTCTGCCTAGCTTGATGTGTCCCATAAGAGAAGGTCACACTTGTACTCTGAATAATGATGATACACCCCAGGGTTGAGTCTCTTAGACACATTTGTAACCATTCCACTGTCTATATACTATATTACTGGTATCGATATGCTAAATACGTGGCCGAGAGCCACAGACGGAAAAATAGCTGTTTGTACTCAAAAAAATGTGATTGCCGTTTGTGTCTGGTGTGAACGAAAAGCAGCATGTCACACATAAAAAGTCACATGTAGCTCACTTTACTGACATAAAATGGGCAGACACCCTTGGCAAGGGGCACAGCCATAATAGTTAATGAGGGCAGATCCACATCTCACTTATGCACAGCACAGGTTTGTGCCACAGCTCCACCACTCGGATCAAGCTTCACAGATCAGAATGCAGCGAACAGGAAAGAGAATGTGAACAACAGATAACTTCTGATTTGTGGTTTTACGCACAGTTGTTTTGATATTTGGCCACTGAAACATATAGGGAAAGGTCTTAAATGAGGACATGTATTTCACAAACTTGTCCACACACGCTCTCGTTGAGCGTGTGTGGTCTTTCAGAGACTGTTGCTGCATGTAGTGGAATCAGTGTGAAAGTGTGGCAAACATACAAAAAAAAACACCCACACATCCAGGAGGATTATCATTTTTGATGACTGAAATAAACTTCTGAGCTAATGCAAGAATTATGCTTTTCATGTTTATAGATAGACATTTTTTTGCAGAAGACATTCTTTTAATTCCAGCCTAAATGCAAGATAATCCTCTATTTTTATTCAATTGTGATACATGCTGTGCAACCCTACCAAGCTAGCCCCTTGTTTTACACGCATAGAGAGTAGCATTGCCTACCAGGGGGTACGGGCAGCAGTTCCACTGCCCTGTGGGGCCTCTGCAGCAGGAGGAGCCTTGAGGGCAGTAGAAGGACGAATCACAGCGGATCACTCCACCTTCACGAAGAACAGGCTCCAGAGCAGTGTGAGTCTGTGGACAGAAGACGTGAACACCTCACTCACAAGACTCAGAGTCTAGTTCCCCCCTCGTCTATGTTGACATTTACAGAATAGTCTTTGGATTTCTTGTAGCCAAACTGGTATATTTAGTGTCATACCTTGTCAGTTTTGATTGCACTCTGCTCCCTTCACAGCCAAAAACAGCCAAAAACTGTCAAGGTACAACACTTAACATGAAGACCTAATTAACCTAAGTCTTCCCGGGCTGTGCCCGGCCACAGGCACCCGCAGGAGGATCCATAAGGGGCCGGTGCAGAGAGATCTGGGCGGCAGTGCAGAGTACTCGGCCTTCTTGGAGTCCTTGGGAGGGGTACTGGACAGTGCACCGACCGGGGACTCTGTTGTTCTACTGGGGGAATTCAACGCCCACGTGGGCAATGACAGTGACACCTGGAGAGGGGTGATCGGGAAGAACGGCTTCCCCGATCTGAACCCGAGCGGTTTTCAGTTATTGGACTTCTGTGCCACGGATTGTCCATAATGAACACCATGTTCAAGCACAAGGGTGTCCATCAGTGCACATGGCACCAGGACACAGGCCAGATGTCAATGATCGACTTTGTTGTTGTGTCATCTGACCTCCGGCCGCGTGTCTTGGACACTCGGGTGAAGAGAGAGGCGGAGTTGTCAACCGATCACCACCTGGTGTGAGTTGGATCCGCTGGCAGAGGAGGAAGCCGGACAGACTTGGCAGACCCAGGCGCATTGTGAGGGTCTGTTGGGAACGTCTTGCGGAGCCCTCTGTCAGTAGGGTATTCAACTCTTACCTCCGGGAGAGCTTCTCCCATGTCCAGGGGGAGGCTGGGGACATTGAGTCCGAGTTGACCATGTTCTCTGCCTCCATTGTTGATGTGGCTGCTCGGAGCTGTGTTCGCAGGGTCTCCGGTGCCTGTTGCGGTGGCAACCCCCGAACCCATGGTGGACACCGGAAGTAAGGGATGTCGTCAGGCTGAAGAAGGAGGCCTATCAGGCTTCTTTGGCTGGTAGGACTTGTATTGGCGAGGCAGGAACGCTGGAGGGACTTTGTCTCTCAGCTGGTCTGGGAGCGCCTCGGGATCCCCCTGGAGAAGTTGGAGGAAGTGTCTGGGGAGGAGGAAGTCTGGGAGTCCCTGCTTAGACTGCTGCCCCCGCGACCCGGCCCCGGATAAGCAGAAGAAGATTGATGAATCACTCACTGCATTGTTCACTTTCTTGCACTACATCTGTACAACTGTACATTTTTGTACATATTAAGCCTATTTTTTATCTTTACTTTTACTCTTATTTATTTTTATCTGGTAGCTTATTGTTATGACTTATTCATTGTTTTATTGGTTTATGTTGCATCGAATCACCAAGACAAGTACCTATGTTTGTGAATTTTGTTCATTGACAATGGCAATAATCCAATTCTGATTCTGATTCTGGTGTCTCTGTGTTGGCCCTGGGACGAGTTTGCCCCTGTCCAGGGTCAACCCCACCTAAGGCCCAAAGTCACTGGGATAGGCTCCAGTCAACCCCAAAAGGGGTCAAGCGGTAGAGAAAATTGATGAATCTTAATGTCCGCTCATATTCACATTTGTTCCAACCCACATAAGATTTATACTAGAAAAGACTACTTTTTATTTTCAACAAAGATAGGTCGAAAATGATTGAGGCGAACATAGGTACAATAGAGGTGTTCATGCTCCCGTTTACATCGATGTAGATCTGGAATAGAAACCAAAAACACACACTT
>NW_027315790.1:670000-845000 GCF_026437365.1 Eucyclogobius newberryi
ATTATCATGTTAGTGCCATGTCATTGTCATGTTAGTGCCATGTTAGTGTCAAGTTAGTGCCATGTTATTGCCATGTCAGTGTCATGTTAGTGTCATGTTAGTGCAATGTCAGTGCCATGTCATTGTCATGTTAGTGCCATGTCATTGTCATGTCATTGTCATGTTAGTGTCATGTTAGTGCCATGTTAGTGCCATGTTAGTGTCATGTTAGTGCCATATCATTGTCATGTTAGTGTCATGTTAGTGTCATGTTAGTGCCATGTTAGTGCCATGTCAGTGCCATGTCAGTGCCATGTCATTGTCACGTTAGTGCCATGTCAGTGCCATGTCATTGTCATGTTAGTGCCATGTCATTGTCATGTCATTGTCATGTTAGTGTCATGTTAGTGTCATGTTAGTGTCATGTTAGTGTCATGTTAGTGTCATGTTAGTGCCATGTTAGTGCCATGTCAGTGTCATGTTAGTGACGTATTAGTGCCATGTTAGTGCCATGTTAGAGCGATGTTAGTGCCATGTCAGTGTCATGTCAGTGTCATGTTAGTGCCATGTTAGTGTCATGTCAGTGTCATGTCAGTGTCATGTTAGTGCCATGTTAGAGCCATGTCAGTGTCATATCTTTGTCATGTTAGTGCCATGTTAGTGTCATGTCATTGTCATGTTAGTGCCATGTTAGTGCCATGTTAGTGTCATGTTAATGACGTATTAGTGCCATGTTAGTGCAATGTTAGTGCCATGTTAGTGTCATGTTAGTGACGTATTAGTGACATGTTAATGCCATGTTAGTGTCATGTCAGTGTCATGTTAGTGCCATGTTAGTGCATTGTTAGTGTCATGTTAGTGACGTATTAGTGCCATGTTAGTGCCATGTTAGAGCCATATCAGTGTCATGTTAGTGCCATGTTAGAGCCATGTCAGTGTCATGTCATTGTCATGTTAGTGCCATGTTAGTGTCATGTCATTGTCATGTTAGTGCCATGTCAGTGTCATGTTAGTGCCATGTTAGTGCCATGTTAGTGCCATGTTAGTGCCATGTTAGTGTCATGTCATTGTCATGTTAGTGCCATGTCATTGTCATGTTAGTGCCATGTTAGTGTCATGTTAGTGCCATGTCAGTGCCATGTCATTGTCATGTTAGTGCCATGTCATTGTCATGTCATTGTCATGTCATTGTCATGTTAGTGTCATGTTAGTGTCATGTTAGTGCCATGTTAGTGCCATGTTAGTGCAATGTTAGTGCCATGTCATTGTCATGTTAGTGTCATGTTAGTGTCATGTTAGTGCCATGTTAGTGCCATGTCAGTGCCATGTCATTGTCATGTTAGTGCCATGTCATTGTCATGTCATTGTCATGTTAGTGTCATGTTAGTGTCATGTTAGTGTCATGTTAGTGCCATGTTAGTGCCATGTCAGTGTCATGTCAGTGTCATGTTAGTGCCATGTTAGTGCCATGTTAGTGTCATGTCAGTGTCATGTTAGTGCCATGTTAGAGCCATGTCAGTGTCATGTCATTGTCATGTTAGTGCCATGTTAGTGTCATGTCATTGTCATGTTAGTGACGTATTAGTGCCATGTTAGTGCCATGTTAGTGTCATGTCAGTGTCATGTCAGTGTCATGTTAGTGCCATGTTAGAGCCATGTCAGTGTCATATCTTTGTCATGTTAGTGCCATGTTAGTGTCATGTCATTGTCATGTTAGTGCCATGTTAGTGCCATGTTAGTGTCATGTTAATGACGTATTAGTGCCATGTTAGTGCAATGTTAGTGCCATGTTAGTGTCATGTTAGTGACGTATTAGTGACATGTTAATGCCATGTTAGTGTCATGTCAGTGTCATGTTAGTGCCATGTTAGTGCATTGTTAGTGTCATGTTAGTGACGTATTAGTGCCATGTTAGTGCCATGTTAGAGCCATATCAGTGTCATGTTAGTGCCATGTTAGAGCCATGTCAGTGTCATGTCATTGTCATGTTAGTGCCATGTTAGTGTCATGTCATTGTCATGTTAGTGCCATGTCAGTGTCATGTTAGTGCCATGTTAGTGCCATGTTAGTGCCATGTTAGTGCCATGTTAGTGTCATGTCATTGTCATGTTAGTGCCATGTCATTGTCATGTTAGTGCCATGTTAGTGTCATGTTAGTGCCATGTCAGTGCCATGTCATTGTCATGTTAGTGCCATGTCATTGTCATGTCATTGTCATGTCATTGTCATGTTAGTGTCATGTTAGTGTCATGTTAGTGCCATGTTAGTGCCATGTTAGTGCAATGTTAGTGCCATGTCATTGTCATGTTAGTGTCATGTTAGTGTCATGTTAGTGCCATGTTAGTGCCATGTCAGTGCCATGTCATTGTCATGTTAGTGCCATGTCATTGTCATGTCATTGTCATGTTAGTGTCATGTTAGTGTCATGTTAGTGTCATGTTAGTGCCATGTTAGTGCCATGTCAGTGTCATGTCAGTGTCATGTTAGTGCCATGTTAGTGCCATGTTAGTGTCATGTCAGTGTCATGTTAGTGCCATGTTAGAGCCATGTCAGTGTCATGTCATTGTCATGTTAGTGCCATGTTAGTGTCATGTCATTGTCATGTTAGTGACGTATTAGTGCCATGTTAGTGCAATGTTAGTGCCATGTTAGTGTCATGTCAGTGTCATGTTAGTGACGTATTAGTGCCATGTTAGTGCCATGTTAGTGTCATGTCAGTGTCATGTTAGTGCCATGTTAGTGCCATGTTAGTGTCATGTTAGTGACGTATTAGTGCCATGTTAGTGCCATGTTAGAGCCATGTCAGTGTCATGTTAGTGCCATGTTAGAGCCATGTCAGTGCCATGTCATTGTCATGTTATTGCCATGTTAGTGTCATGTCATTGTCATGTTAGTGCCATGTCAGTGTCATGTTAGTGCCATGTTAGTGCCATGTTAGTGCCATGTTAGTGTCATGTCATTGTCATGTTAGTGCCATGTCATTGTCATGTTAGTGCCATGTTAGTGTCATGTTAGTGCCATGTTAGTGCCATGTTGGTGTCATGTCATTGTCATGTTAGTGCCATGTCATTGTCATGTTAGTGCCATGTTAGTGTCATGTTAGTGCCATGGTAGTGTCATGTTAGTGCCATGTCAGTGTCATGTTAGTGTCATGTTAGTGCCATGTTAGTGCCATGTTAGTGCCATGTTAGTGCCATGTTAGTGTCATGTTAGTGCCATGTTAGTGCCATGTTGGTGTCATGTCATTGTCATGTTAGTGCCATGTCATTGTCATGTTAGTGCCATGTTAGTGTCATGTTAGTGCCATGGTAGTGTCATGTTAGTGCCATGTCAGTGTCATGTTAGTGTCATGTTAGTGCCATGTTAGTGCCATGTTAGTGCCATGTTAGTGCCATGTTAGTGTCATGTCAGTGCCATGTCAGTGTCATGTCAGTGTCATGTTAGTTTCATGTTAGAGCCATGTCAGTGTCATGTCATTGTCATGTTAGTTCCATGTTAGTGTCATGTTAGTGCCATGTTAGTGTCATGTTAGTGCCATGTTAGTGTCATGTTAGTGCCATGTCAGTGTCATGTTAGTGTCATGTTAGTGCCATGTTAGTGCCATGTTAGTGCCATGTTAGTGTCATGTTAGTGCCATGTCATTGTCATGTTGGTGTCATGTTAGTGTCATGTTAGTGCCATGTTAGTGCCATGTCATTGTCATGTTAGTGCCATGTCATTGTCATGTTAATGTCATGTTAGTGCCATGTTAGTGCAATGTTAGTGTCATGTTAGTGCCATGTCATTGTCATGTTAGTGTCATGTTAGTGCCATGTTAGTGCCATGTCAGTGCCATGTCATTGTCATGTTAGTGTCATGTTAGTGCCATGTTAGTGCCATGTCAGTGCCATGTCATTGTCATGTTAGTGCCATGTCATTGTCATGTCATTGTCATGTTAGTGTCATGTTAGTGTCATGTTAGTGCCATGTCATTGTCATGTTAGTGTCATGTTAGTGTCATGTTAGTGCCATGTTAGTGTCATGTTAGTGCCATGTTAGTGCCATGTTAGTGTCATGTTAGTGCAAGGTCATTGTCATGTTAGTGTCATGTTAGTGTCATGTCAGTGCCATGTCATTATCATGTTAGTGCCATGTCATTGTCATGTCATTGTCATTGTCATGTTAGTGCCATGTTATTGTCATGTTAGTGCCATGTCATTGTCATGTTAGTGTCATGTTAGTGTCATGTTAGTGCCATGTTATTGCCATGTCAGTGTCATGTTAGTGTCATGTTAGTGCCATGTCAGTGCCATGTCATTGTCATGTTAGTGCCATGTCATTGTCATGTCATTGTCATGTTAGTGTCATGTTAGTGCCATGTTAGTGCCATGTTAGTGTCATGTTAGTGCCATGTCATTGTCATGTAAGTGTCATGTTAGTGTCATGTTAGTGCCATGTTAGTGCCATGTCAGTGCCATGTCAGTGCCATGTCATTGTCACGTTAGTGCCATGTCATTGTCATGTCATTGTCATGTTAGTGTCATGTTAGTGTCATGTTAGTGTCATGTTAGTGTCATGTTAGTGCCATGTTAGTGCCATGTCAGTGTCATGTTAGTGACGTATTAGTGCCATTTTAGTGCCATGTTAGAGCGATGTTAGTGCCATGTCAGTGTCATGTCATTGTCATGTTAGTGCCATGTTAGTGTCATGTCAGTGTCATGTCAGTGTCATGTTAGTGCCATGTTAGAGCCATGTCAGTGTCATGTCTTTGTCATTTAGTGCCATGTTAGTGTCATGTCATTGTCATGTTAGTGCCATGTTAGTGCCATGTTAGTGTCATGTTAGTGACGTATTAGTGCCATGTTAGTGCAATGTTAGTGCCATGTTAGTGTCATGTTAGTGACGTATTAGTGCCATGTTAATGCCATGTTAGTGTCATGTCAGTGTCATGTTAGTGCCATGTTAGTGCCATGTTAGTGTCATGTTAGTGACGTATTAGTGCCATGTTAGTGCCATGTTAGAGCCATGTCAGTGTCATGTTAGTGCCATGTTAGAGCCATGTCAGTGTCATGTCATTGTCATGTTAGTGCCATGTTAGTGTCATGTCATTGTCATGTTAGTGCCATGTCAGTGTCATGTTAGTGCCATGTTAGTGCCATGTTAGTGCCATGTTAGTGTCATGTCATTGTCATGTTAGTGCCATGTCATTGTCATGTTAGTGTCATGTTAGTGCCATGTTAGTGCCATGTTAGTGTCATGTCATTGTCATGTTAGTGCCATGTCATTGTCATGTTAGTGCCATGTCATTGTCATGTTAGTGCCATGTTAGTGTCATGTTAGTGCCATGTTAGTGTCATGTTAGTGCCATGTCAGTGTCATGTCAGTGTCATGTTAGTGCGATGTTAGAGCCATGTCAGTGTCATGTCATTGTCATGTTAGTGCCATGTTAGTGTAATGCCATTGTCATGTTAGTGACGTATTAGTGCCATGTTAGTGCCATGTTAGAGCAATGTTAGTGCCATGTCAGTGCCATGTTAGTGCCATGTTAGTGTCGTATTAGTGTCGTATTAGTGACGTATTAGTGCCATGTTAGTGTCATGTCAGTGTCATGTTAGTGACGTATTAGTGCCATGTTAGTGCCATGTTAGTGTCATGTCAGTGTCATGTTAGTGCCATGTTAGTGCCATGTTAGTGTCATGTTAGTGACGTATTAGTGCCATGTTAGTGCCATGTTAGAGCCATGTCAGTGTCATGTTAATGCCATGTTAGAGCCATGTCAGTGTCATGTCATTGTCATGTTAGTGCCATGTTAGTGTCATGTCATTGTCATGTTAGTGCCATGTCATTGTCATGTTAGTGCCATGTTAGTGTCATGTTAGTGCCATGTTAGTGTCATGTTAGTGCCATGTTAGTGTCATGTTAGTGCCATGTCAGTGTCATGTCATTGTCATGTTAGTTCCATGTTAGTGTCATGTTAATGCCATGTTAGTGTCATGTTAGTGCCATGTTAGTGTCATGTTAGTGCCATGTTAGTGTCATGTTAGTGCCATGTCAGTGTCATGTCATTGTCATGTTAGTGCCATGTCATTGTCATGTCAGTGCCATGTTAGTGTCATGTTAGTGTCATGTTAGTGTCATGTTAGTGCCATGTTAGAGTCATGTTAGTGCCATGTTAGTGCCATGTCATTGTCATGTTAGCGCTATGTTAGTGTCATGTTAGTGCCATGTTAGTCTCATGTTTGTGCCATGTTATTGTCATGTCAGTGCCATGTCATTGTCATGTTAGTGCCATGTTAGTGTCATGTTAGTGCCATGTTAGTGTCATGTTAGTGCCATGTTAGTGTCATGTCAGTGTCATCTTAGTGCCATGTTAGTGTCATGTCATTGTCATGTTAGTGCCATGTCATTGTCATGTTAGTGCCATGTTAGTGTCATGTTAGTGCCATATTAGTGCCATGTCAGTGTCATGTCTTTGTCATGTTAGTGCCATGTCATTGTCATGTTAGTGCCATGTTAGTCTCATGTTAGTGCCATGTTAGTGCCATGTTAGTGTCATGTCATTATCATGTTAGTGCCATGTCATTGTCATGTTAGTGCCATGTTAGTGTCAAGTTAGTGCCATGTTATTGCCATGTCAGTGTCATGTTAGTGTCATGTTAGTGCAATGTCAGTGCCATGTCATTGTCATGTTAGTGCCATGTCATTGTCATGTCATTGTCATGTTAGTGTCATGTTAGTGCCATGTTAGTGCCATGTTAGTGTCATGTTAGTGCCATATCATTGTCATGTTAGTGTCATGTTAGTGTCATGTTAGTGCCATGTTAGTGCCATGTCAGTGCCATGTCAGTGCCATGTCATTGTCACGTTAGTGCCATGTCAGTGCCATGTCATTGTCATGTTAGTGCCATGTCATTGTCATGTCATTGTCATGTTAGTGTCATGTTAGTGTCATGTTAGTGTCATGTTAGTGTCATGTTAGTGCCATGTTAGTGCCATGTCAGTGTCATGTTAGTGACGTATTAGTGCCATGTTAGTGCCATGTTAGAGCGATGTTAGTGCCATGTCAGTGTCATGTCAGTGTCATGTTAGTGCCATGTTAGTGTCATGTCAGTGTCATGTCAGTGTCATGTTAGTGCCATGTTAGAGCCATGTCAGTGTCATATCTTTGTCATGTTAGTGCCATGTTAGTGTCATGTCATTGTCATGTTAGTGCCATGTTAGTGCCATGTTAGTGTCATGTTAATGACGTATTAGTGCCATGTTAGTGCAATGTTAGTGCCATGTTAGTGTCATGTTAGTGACGTATTAGTGACATGTTAATGCCATGTTAGTGTCATGTCAGTGTCATGTTAGTGCCATGTTAGTGCATTGTTAGTGTCATGTTAGTGACGTATTAGTGCCATGTTAGTGCCATGTTAGAGCCATATCAGTGTCATGTTAGTGCCATGTTAGAGCCATGTCAGTGTCATGTCATTGTCATGTTAGTGCCATGTTAGTGTCATGTCATTGTCATGTTAGTGCCATGTCAGTGTCATGTTAGTGCCATGTTAGTGCCATGTTAGTGCCATGTTAGTGCCATGTTAGTGTCATGTCATTGTCATGTTAGTGCCATGTCATTGTCATGTTAGTGCCATGTTAGTGTCATGTTAGTGCCATGTTAGTGCCATGTTAGTGTCATGTCATTGTCATGTTAGTGCCATGTCATTGTCATGTTAGTGCCATGTTAGTGTCATGTTAGTGCCATGTTAGTGTCATGTCAGTGCCATGTCAGTGTCATGTAAGTGTCATGTTAGTGCGATGTTAGAGCCATGTCAGTGTCATGTCATTGTCATGTTAGTGCCATGTTAGTGTAATGTCATTGTCATGTTAGTGACGTATTAGTGCCATGTTAGTGCCATGTTAGAGCGATGTTAGTGCCATGTCAGTGCCATGTTAGTGCCATGTTAGTGTCGTATTAGTGTCGTATTAGTGACGTATTAGTGCCATGTTAGTGTCATGTCAGTGTCATGTTAGTGACGTATTAGTGCCATGTTAGTGCCATGTTAGTGTCATGTCAGTGTCATGTTAGTGCCATGTTAGTGCCATGTTAGTGCCATGTTAGTGCCATGTTAGAGCCATGTCAGTGTCATGTTAATGCCATGTTAGAGCCATGTCAGTGTCATGTCATTGTCATGTTAGTGCCATGTTAGTGTCATGTCATTGTCATGTTAGTGCCATGTCATTGTCATATTAGTGCCATGTTAGTGTCATGTTAGTGCCATGTTAGTGTCATGTTAGTGCCATGTTAGTGTCATGTTAGTGCCATGTCAGTGTCATGTCATTGTCATGTTAGTTCCATGTTAGTGTCATGTTAATGCCATGTTAGTGTCATGTTAGTGCCATGTTAGTGTCATGTTAGTGCCATGTTAGTGTCATGTTAGTGCCATGTCAGTGTCATGTCATTGTCATGTTAGTGCCATGTCATTGTCATGTCAGTGCCATGTTAGTCTCATGTTAGTGCCATGTTAGTGTCATGTTAGTGCCATGTTAGAGTCATGTTAGTGCCATGTTAGTGCCATGTCATTGTCATGTTAGCGCTATGTTAGTGTCATGTTAGTGCCATGTTAGTCTCATGTTTGTGCCATGTTATTGTCATGTCAGTGCCATGTCATTGTCATGTTAGTGCCATGTTAGTGTCATGTTAGTGCCATGTTAGTGTCATGTTAGTGCCATGTTAGTGTCATGTTAGTGCCATGTCAGTGTCATGTCAGTGCCATGTTAGTGTCATGTTAGTGCCATGTTAGTGTCATGTTAGTGCCATGTTAGTGTCATGTTAGTGTCATGTCAGTGTCATCTTAGTGCCATGTTAGTGTCATGTTAGTGTCATGTCAGTGTCATCTTAGTGCCATGTTAGTGTCATGTCAGTGTCATCTTAGTGCCATGTTAGTGTCATGTCATTGTCATGTTAGTGCCATGTCATTGTCATGTTAGTGCCATGTTAGTGCCATGTTAGTGCCATATTAGTGCCATGTCAGTGTCATGTCTTTGTCATGTTAGTGCCATGTCATTGTCATGTTAGTGCCATGTTAGTCTCATGTTAGTGCCATGTTAGTGTCATGTCATTATCATGTTAGTGCCATGTCATTGTCATGTTAGTGCCATGTTAGTGTCAAGTTAGTGCCATGTTAGTGCCATGTCAGTGCCAATGTTAGTGTCATGTTAGTGCCATGTCAGTGTCATGTCATTGTCATGTTAGTGCCATGTCATTGTCATGTTAGTGTCATGTCATTGTCATGTTAGTGCCCTGTCATTGTCATGTTAGTGCCATGTTAGTGTCATGTTAGTGCCATGTTAGTGTCATGTCAGTGCCATGTCAGTGTCATGTCAGTGTCATGTTAGTGCCACGTTAGAGCCATGTCAGTGTCATTTCATTGTCATGTTAGTTCCATGTTAGTGTCATGTTAGTGCCATGTTAGTGTCATGTTAGTGCCATGTTAGTGTCATGTTAGTGTCATGTCATTGTCATGTTAGTGCCATGTCATTGTCATATTAGTGCCATGTTAGTGTCATGTTAGTGCCATGTTAGTGTCATGTTAGTGCCATGTTAGTGTCATGTTAGTGCCATGTCAGTGTCATGTCATTGTCATGTTAGTTCCATGTTAGTGTCATGTTAATGCCATGTTAGTGTCATGTTAGTGCCATGTTAGTGTCATGTTAGTGCCATGTTAGTGTCATGTTAGTGCCATGTCAGTGTCATGTCATTGTCATGTTAGTGCCATGTCATTGTCATGTTAGTGCATTGTTAGTGTCATGTTAGTGACGTATTAGTGCCATGTTAGTGCCATGTTAGAGCCATATCAGTGTCATGTTAGTGCCATGTTAGAGCCATGTCAGTGTCATGTCATTGTCATGTTAGTGCCATGTTAGTGTCATGTCATTGTCATGTTAGTGCCATGTCAGTGTCATGTTAGTGCCATGTTAGTGCCATGTTAGTGCCATGTTAGTGCCATGTTAGTGTCATGTCATTGTCATGTTAGTGCCATGTCATTGTCATGTTAGTGCCATGTTAGTGTCATGTTAGTGCCATGTTAGTGCCATGTTAGTGTCATGTCATTGTCATGTTAGTGCCATGTCATTGTCATGTTAGTGCCATGTTAGTGTCATGTTAGTGCCATGTTAGTGTCATGTCAGTGCCATGTCAGTGTCATGTAAGTGTCATGTTAGTGCGATGTTAGAGCCATGTCAGTGTCATGTCATTGTCATGTTAGTGCCATGTTAGTGTAATGTCATTGTCATGTTAGTGACGTATTAGTGCCATGTTAGTGCCATGTTAGAGCGATGTTAGTGCCATGTCAGTGCCATGTTAGTGCCATGTTAGTGTCGTATTAGTGTCGTATTAGTGACGTATTAGTGCCATGTTAGTGTCATGTCAGTGTCATGTTAGTGACGTATTAGTGCCATGTTAGTGCCATGTTAGTGTCATGTAAGTGTCATGTTAGTGCCATGTTAGTGCCATGTTAGTGTCATGTTAGTGACGTATTAGTGCCATGTTAGTGCCATGTTAGAGCCATGTCAGTGTCATGTTAATGCCATGTTAGAGCCATGTCAGTGTCATGTCATTGTCATGTTAGTGCCATGTTAGTGTCATGTCATTGTCATGTTAGTGCCATGTCATTGTCATATTAGTGCCATGTTAGTGTCATGTTAGTGCCATGTTAGTGTCATGTTAGTGCCATGTTAGTGTCATGTTAGTGCCATGTCAGTGTCATGTCATTGTCATGTTAGTTCCATGTTAGTGTCATGTTAATGCCATGTTAGTGTCATGTTAGTGCCATGTTAGTGTCATGTTAGTGCCATGTTAGTGTCATGTTAGTGCCATGTCAGTGTCATGTCATTGTCATGTTAGTGCCATGTCATTGTCATGTCAGTGCCATGTTAGTCTCATGTTAGTGCCATGTTAGTGTCATGTTAGTGCCATGTTAGAGTCATGTTAGTGCCATGTTAGTGCCATGTCATTGTCATGTTAGCGCTATGTTAGTGTCATGTTAGTGCCATGTTAGTCTCATGTTTGTGCCATGTTATTGTCATGTCAGTGCCATGTCATTGTCATGTTAGTGCCATGTTAGTGTCATGTTAGTGCCATGTTAGTGTCATGTTAGTGCCATGTTAGTGTCATGTTAGTGCCATGTCAGTGTCATGTCAGTGCCATGTTAGTGTCATGTTAGTGCCATGTTAGTGTCATGTTAGTGCCATGTTAGTGTCATGTTAGTGTCATGTCAGTGTCATCTTAGTGCCATGTTAGTGTCATGTTAGTGTCATGTCAGTGTCATCTTAGTGCCATGTTAGTGTCATGTCAGTGTCATCTTAGTGCCATGTTAGTGTCATGTCATTGTCATGTTAGTGCCATGTCATTGTCATGTTAGTGCCATGTTAGTGCCATGTTAGTGCCATATTAGTGCCATGTCAGTGTCATGTCTTTGTCATGTTAGTGCCATGTCATTGTCATGTTAGTGCCATGTTAGTCTCATGTTAGTGCCATGTTAGTGTCATGTCATTATCATGTTAGTGCCATGTCATTGTCATGTTAGTGCCATGTTAGTGTCAAGTTAGTGCCATGTTAGTGCCATGTCAGTGCCAATGTTAGTGTCATGTTAGTGCCATGTCAGTGTCATGTCATTGTCATGTTAGTGCCATGTCATTGTCATGTTAGTGTCATGTCATTGTCATGTTAGTGCCCTGTCATTGTCATGTTAGTGCCATGTTAGTGTCATGTTAGTGCCATGTTAGTGTCATGTCAGTGCCATGTCAGTGTCATGTCAGTGTCATGTTAGTGCCACGTTAGAGCCATGTCAGTGTCATTTCATTGTCATGTTAGTTCCATGTTAGTGTCATGTTAGTGCTATGTTAGTGTCATGTTAGTGCCATGTTAGTGTCATGTTAGTGTCATGTCATTGTCATGTTAGTGCCATGTCATTGTCATATTAGTGCCATGTTAGTGTCATGTTAGTGCCATGTTAGTGTCATGTTAGTGCCATGTTAGTGTCATGTTAGTGCCATGTCAGTGTCATGTCATTGTCATGTTAGTTCCATGTTAGTGTCATGTTAATGCCATGTTAGTGTCATGTTAGTGCCATGTTAGTGTCATGTTAGTGCCATGTTAGTGTCATGTTAGTGCCATGTCAGTGTCATGTCATTGTCATGTTAGTGCCATGTCATTGTCATGTCAGTGCCATGTTAGTGTCATGTTAGTGCCATGTTAGTGTCATGTTAGTGCCATGTTAGAGTCATGTTAGTGCCATGTTAGTGCCATGTCATTGTCATGTTAGCGCTATGTTAGTGCCATGTTAGTCTCATGTTTGTGCCATGTTATTGTCATGTCAGTGCCATGTCATTGTCATGTTAGTGCCATGTTAGTGTCATGTTAGTGCCATGTTAGTGTCATGTTAGTGCCATGTTAGTGTCATGTTAGTGCCATGTCAGTGTCATGTCAGTGCCATGTTAGTGTCATGTTAGTGCCATGTTAGTGTCATGTTAGTGCCATGTTAGTGTCATGTTAGTGCCATGTTAGTGTCATGTCAGTGTCATCTTAGTGCCATGTTAGTGTCATGTCATTGTCATGTTAGTGCCATGTCATTGTCATGTTAGTGCCATGTTAGTGCCATGTTAGTGCCATATTAGTGCCATGTCAGTGTCATGTCTTTGTCATGTTAGTGCCATGTCATTGTCATGTTAGTGCCATGTTAGTCTCATGTTAGTGCCATGTTAGTGCCATGTTAGTGTCATGTCATTATCATGTTAGTGCCATGTCATTGTCATGTTAGTGCCATGTTAGTGTCAAGTTAGTGCCATGTTAGTGCCATGTCAGTGCCAATGTTAGTGTCATGTTAGTGCCATGTCAGTGTCATGTCATTGTCATGTTAGTGCCATGTCATTGTCATGTTAGTGTCATGTCATTGTCATGTTAGTTCCCTGTCATTGTCATGTTAGTGCCATGTTAGTGTCATGTTAGTGCCATGTTAGTGTCATGTCAGTGCCATGTCAGTGTCATGTCAGTGTCATGTTAGTGCCATGTTAGAGCCATGTCAGTGTCATTTCATTGTCATGTTAGTTCCATGTTAGTGTCATGTTAGTGCCATGTTAGTGTCATGTTAGTGCCATGTTAGTGTCATGTTAGTGCCATGTCAGTGTCATGTTAGTGTCATGTTAGTGCCATGTTAGTGCCATGTTAGTGCCATGTTAGTGTCATGTTAGTGCCATGTCATTGTCATGTTAGTGTCATGTTAGTGTCATGTTAGTGCCATGTTAGTGCCATGTCATTGTCATGTTAGTGCCATGTCATTGTCATGTTAATGTCATGTTAGTGCCATGTTAGTGCCATGTCAGTGCCATGTCATTGTCATGTTAGTGTCATGTTAGTGCCATGTTAGTGCCATGTCAGTGCCATGTCATTGTCATGTTAGTGCCATGTCATTGTCATGTCATTGTCATGTTAGTGTCATGTTAGTGTCATGTTAGTGCCATGTCATTGTCATGTTAGTGTCATGTTAGTGCCATGTTAGTGTCATGTTAGTGCCATGTTAGTGCCATGTTAGTGTCATGTTAGTGCCAGGTCATTGTCATGTTAGTGTCATGTTAGTGTCATGTCAGTGCCATGTCATTATCATGTTAGTGCCATGTCATTGTCATGTTATTGTCATTGTCATGTTAGTGCCATGTGATTGTCATGTTAGTGCCATGTCATTGTCATGTTAGTGTCATGTTAGTGTCATGTTAGTGCCATGTTAGTGCCATGTCAGTGTCATGTTAGTGTCATGTTAGTGCCATGTCAGTGCCATGTCATGGTCATGTTAGTGCCATGTCATTGTCATGTTAGTGTCATGTTAGTGCCATGTTAGTGCCATGTTAGTGTCATGTTAGTGCCATGTCATTGTCATGTTAGTGTCATGTTAGTGTCATGTTAGTGCCATGTTAGTGCCATGTCAGTGCCATGTCATTGTCACGTTAGTGCCATGTCAGTGCCATGTCATTGTCATGTTAGTGCCATGTCATTGTCATGTCATTGTCATGTTAGTGTCATGTTAGTGTCATGTTAGTGCCATGTTAGTGCCATGTCAGTGTCATGTTAGTGACGTATTAGTGCCATGTTAGTGCCATGTTAGAGCGATGTTAGTGCCATGTCAGTGTCATGTCAGTGTCATGTTAGTGCCATGTTAGTGTCATGTCAGTGTCATGTCAGTGTCATGTTAGTGCCATGTTAGAGCCATGTCAGTGTCATGTCATTGTCATGTTAGTGCCATGTTAGTGTCATGTCATTGTCATGTTAGTGCCATGTTAGTGCCATGTTAGTGTCATGTTAGTGACGTATTAGTGCCATGTTAGTGCAATGTTAGTGCCATGTTAGTGTCATGTTAGTGACGTATTAGTGCCATGTTAGTGCCATGTTAGTGTCATGTCAGTGTCATGTTAGTGCCATGTTAGTGCCATGTTAGTGTCATGTTAGTGACGTATTAGTGCCAGGTTAGTGCCATGTTAGAGCCATGTCAGTGTCTTGTTAGTGCCATGTTAGAGCCATGTCAGTGTCATGTCATTGTCATGTTAGTGCCATGTTAGTGTCATGTCATTGTCATGTTAGTGCCATGTCAGTGTCATGTTAGTGCCATGTTAGTGCCATGTTAGTGCCATGTTAGTGCCATGTTAGTGTCATGTCATTGTCATGTTAGTGCCATGTCATTGTCATAATAGTGCCATGTTAGTGTCATGTTGGTGCCATGTTAGTGCCATGTTAGTGTCATGTCATTGTCATGTTAGTGCCATGTCATTTTCATGTTAGTGCCATGTTAGTGTCATGTTAGTGCCATGTTAGTGTCATGTCAGTGCCATGTCAGTGTCATGTCAGTGTCATGTTAGTGCCATGTTAGAGCCATGTCAGTGTCATGTCATTGTCATGTTAGTGCCATGTTAGTGTAATGTCATTGTCATGTTAGTGACGTATTAGTGCCATGTTAGTGCCATGTTAGAGCGATGTTAGTGCCATGTCAGTGCCATGTTAGTGCCATGTTAGTGTCGTATTAGTGTCGTATTAGTGACGTATTAGTGCCATGTTAGTGTCATGTCAGTGTCATGTTAGTGACGTATTAGTGCCATGTTAGTGCCATGTTAGTGTCATGTCAGTGTCATGTTAGTGCCATGTTAGTGCCATGTTAGTGTCATGTTAGTGACGTATTAGTGCCATGTTAGTGCCATGTTAGAGCCATGAAGTGTCATGTTAATGCCATGTTAGAGCCATGTCAGTGTCATGTCATTGTCATGTTAGTGCCATGTTAGTGTCATGTCATTGTCATGTTAGTGCCATGTCATTGTCATGTTAGTGCCATGTTAGTGTCATGTTAGTGCCATGTTAGTGTCATGTTAGTGCCATGTTGGTGTCATGTTAGTGCCATGTCAGTGTCATTGTCATTTTAGTTCCATGTTAGTGTCATGTTAATGCCATGTTAGTGTCATTTTAGTGCCATGTTAGTGTCATGTTAGTGCCATGTTAGTGTCATGTTAGTGCCATGTCAGTGTCATGTCATTGTCATGTTAGTGCCATGTCATTGTCATGTCAGTGCCATGTTAGTGTCATGTTAGTGCCATGTTAGTGTCATGTTAGTGCCATGTTAGAGTCATGTTAGTGCCATGTTAGTGCCATGTCATTGTCATGTTAGCGCTATGTTAGTGTCATGTTAGTGCCATGTTAGTCACATGTTTGTGCCATGTTATTGTCATGTTAGTGCCATGTCATTGTCATGTTAGTGCCATGTTAGTGTCATGTTAGTGCCATGTTAGTGTCATGTTAGTGCCATGTTAGTGTCATGTTAGTGCCATGTCAGTGTCATGTCAGTGCCATGTTAGTGTCATGTTAGTGCCATGTTAGTGTCATGTTAGTGTCATGTTAGTGCCATGTTAGTGTCATGTCAGTGTCATCTTAGTGCCATGTTAGTGTCATGTCATTGTCATGTTAGTGCCATGTCATTGTCATATTAGTGCCATGTTAGTGTCATGTTAGTGCCATATTAGTGCCATGTCAGTGTCATGTCATTGTCATGTTAGTGCCATGTCATTGTCATGTTAGTGCCATGTTAGTCTCATGTTAGTGCCATGTTAGTGCCATGTTAGTGTCATGTCATTATCATGTTAGTGCCATGTCATTGTCATGTTAGTGCCATGTTAGTGTCATGTTAGTGCCATGTTAGTGCCATGTCAGTGCCAATGTTAGTGTCATGTTAGTGCCATGTCAGTGTCATGTAATTGTCATGTTAGTGCCATGTCATTGTCATGTTAGTGTCATGTCATTGTCATGTTAGTGCCATGTTAGTGTCATGTTGGTGTCATGTTAGTGCCATGTTAGTGTCATGTCATTGTCATGTTAGTGTCATGTTAGTGTCATGTTAGTGCCATGTCATTGTCATGTTAGTGTCATGTTAGTGCCATGTTAGTGCCATGTTAGTGCCATGTTAGTGTCATGTTAGTATCATGTTAGTGCCATGTCATTGTCATGTTAGTATCATGTTAGTGTCATGTTAGTGCCATGTTAGTGTCATGTCATTGTCATGTTAGTGTCATGTTAGTGTCATGTTAGTGCCATGTCATTGTCATGTTAGTGTCATGTTAGTGCCATGTTAGTGCCATGTTAGTGCCATGTTAGTGTCATGTTAGTGCCATGTCATTGTCATGTTAGTGTCATGTTAGTGCCATGTCAGTGCCAATGTTAGTGTCATGTTAGTGCCATGTCAGTGTCATGTTAGTGTCATGTTAGTGCCATGTCATTGTCATGTTAGTGTCATGTCATTGTCATGTTAGTGCCATGTTAGTGTCATGTCATTGTCATGTTAGTGCCATGTTAGTGTCATGTCATTGTCATGTTAGTGTCATGTTAGTGTCATGTTAGTGCCATGTCATTGTCATGTTAGTGTCATGTTAGTGCCATGTTAGTGCCATGTTAGTGCCATGTTAGTGTCATGTTAGTGCCATGTCATTGTCATGTTAGTGTCATGTTAGTGCCATGTTAGTGCCATGTCATTGTCATGTTAGTGCCATGTCATTGTCATGTTTGTGTCATGTTAGTGCCATGTTAGTGCAATGTTAGTATCATGTTAGTGCCATGTCATTGTCATGTTAGTATCATGTTAGTGTCATGTTAGTGCCATGTTAGTGCCATGTTAGTGCCATGTCAGTTCCATGTCATTGTCATGTTAGTGCCATGTCATTGTCATGTTAGTGTCATGTTAGTGTCATGTTATTGCCATGTTAGTGTCATGTTAGTGCCATGTTAGTGCCATGTTAGTGTCATGTTAGTGCCAGGTCATTGTCATGTTAGTGTCATGTTAGTGTCATGTTAGTGCAATGTTAGTGCAATGTTAGTGTCATGTTAGTGCCATGTCATTGTCATGTTAGTATCATGTTAGTGTCATGTTAGTGTCATGTTAGTGCTATGTTAGTGCCATGTCAGTGCCATGTCATTGTCATGTTAGTGCCATGTCATTGTCATGTCATTGTCATGTTAGTGCCATGTTAGTGTCATTTTAGTGCCATGTCATTGTCATGTTAGTGTCATGTTAGTGTCATGTTAATGCCATGTTAGTGTCATGTTAGTGCCATGTTAGTGCCATGTTAGTGTCATGTTATCGCCAGGTCATTGTCATGTTAGTGTCATGTTAGTGCCATGTTAGTGCCATGTCAGTGCCATGTCATTGTCATGTTAGTGCCATGTCATTGTCATGTCATTGTCATGTTAGTGCCATGTTATTGTCATGTTAGTGCCATGTCATTGTCATGTTAGTGTCATGTTAGTGTCATGTTAGTGCCATTTTAGTGCCATGTCAGTGTCATGTTAGTGTCATGTTAGTGCCATGTCAGTGCCATGTCATTGTCATGTTAGTGCCATGTCATTGTCATGTCATTGTCATGTTAGTGTCATGTTAGTGCCATGTTAGTGCCATGTCATTGTCTTGTTAGTGCCATGTCATTGTCATGTCATTGTCATGTTAGTGCCATGTTAATGCCATGTTAGTGTCATGTTAGTGCCATGTCATTGTCATGTTAGTGTCATGTCAGTGCCATGTTAGTGCCATGTCATTGTCATGTTAGTGCCATGTCATTGTCATGTCATTGTCATGTTAGTGTCATGTTAGTGTCATGTTAGTGTCATGTTAGTGCCATGTTAGTGCCATGTCAGTGCCATGTTAGTGCCATGTCATTGTCATGTCATTGTCATGTTAGTGCCATGTTAGTGCCATGTCAGTGCCATGTCATTGTCATGTTAGTGTCATGTTAGTGCCATGTTAGTGCCATGTCAGTGCCATGTCATTGTCATGTTAGTGCCATGTCATTGTCATGTTAGTGTCATGTTAGTGTCATGTTAGTGCCATGTCATTGTCATGTTAGTGTCATGTTAGTGCCATGTTAGTGTCATGTTAGTGCCATGTTAGTGCCATGTTAGTGTCATGTTAGTGCCAGGTCATTGTCATGTTAGTGTCATGTTAGTGTCATGTCAGTGCCATGTCATTATCATGTTAGTGCCATGTCATTGTCATGTCATTGTCATTGTCATGTTAGTGCCATGTGATTGTCATGTTAGTGCCATGTCATTGTCATGTTAGTGTCATGTTAGTGTCATGTTAGTGCCATGTTAGTGCCATGTCAGTGTCATGTTAGTGTCATGTTAGTGCCATGTCAGTGCCATGTCATTGTCATGTTAGTGCCATGTCATTGTCATGTCATTGTCATGTTAGTGTCATGTTAGTGCCATGTTAGTGCCATGTTAGTGTCATGTCAGTGCCATGTCATTGTCATGTTAGTGTCATGTTAGTGTCATGTTAGTGCCATGGTAGTGCCATGTCAGTGCCATGTCATTGTCACGTTAGTGCCATGTCAGTGCCATGTCATTGTCATGTTAGTGCCATGTCATTGTCATGTCATTGTCATGTTAGTGTCATGTTAGTGTCATGTTAGTGTCATGTTAGTGCCATGTTAGTGCCATGTCAGTGTCATGTTAGTGACGTATTAGTGCCATGTTAGTGCCATGTTAGAGCGATGTTAGTGCCATGTCAGTGTCATGTCAGTGTCATGTTAGTGCCATGTTAGTGTCATGTCAGTGTCATGTCAGTGTCATGTTAGTGCCATGTTAGAGCCATGTCAGTGTCATGTCATTGTCATGTTAGTGCCATGTTAGTGTCATGTCATTGTCATGTTAGTGCCATGTTAGTGCCATGTTAGTGTCATGTTAGTGACGTATTAGTGCCATGTTAGTGCAATGTTAGTGCCATGTTAGTGTCATGTTAGTGACGTATTAGTGCCATGTTAGTGCCATGTTAGTGTCATGTCAGTGTCATGTTAGTGCCATGTTAGTGCCATGTTAGTGTCATGTTAGTGACGTATTAGTGCCATGTTAGTGCCATGTTAGAGCCATGTCAGTGTCATGTTAGTGCCATGTTAGAGCCATGTCAGTGTCATGTGATTGTCATGTTAGTGCCATGTTAGTGTCATGTCATTGTCATGTTAGTGCCATGTCAGTGTCATGTTAGTGCCATGTTAGTGCCATGTTAGTGTCATGTCATTGTCATGTTAGTGCCATGTCATTGTCATAATAGTGCCATGTTAGTGTCATGTTGGTGCCATGTTAGTGCCATGTTAGTGCCATGTCATTTTCATGTTAGTGCCATGTTAGTGTCATGTTAGTGCCATGTTAGTGTCATGTCAGTGCCATGTCAGTGTCATGTCAGTGTCATGTTAGTGCCATGTTAGAGCCATGTCAGTGTCATGTCATTGTCATGTTAGTGCCATGTTAGTGTAATGTCATTGTCATGTTAGTGACGTATTAGTGCCATGTTAGTGCCATGTTAGAGCGATGTTAGTGCCATGTCAGTGCCATGTTAGTGCCATGTTAGTGTCGTATTAGTGTCGTATTAGTGACGTATTAGTGCCATGTTAGTGTCATGTCAGTGTCATGTTAGTGACGTATTAGTGCCATGTTAGTGCCATGTTAGTGTCATGTCAGTGTCATGTTAGTGCCATGTTAGTGCCATGTTAGTGTCATGTTAGTGACGTATTAGTGCCATGTTAGTGCCATGTTAGAGCCATGTCAGTGTCATGTTAATTCCATGTTAGAGCCATGTCAGTGTCATGTCATTGTCATGTTAGTGCCATGTTAGTGTCATGTCATTTTCATGTTAGTGCCATGTCATTGTCATGTTAGTGCCATGTTAGTGTCATGTTAGTGCCATGTTAGTGTCATGTTAGTGCCATGTCAGTGTCATGTCATTGTCATTTTAGTTCCATGTTAGTGTCATGTTAATGCCATGTTAGTGTCATGTTAGTGCCATGTTAGTGTCATGTTAGTGCCATGTTAGTGTCATGTTAGTGCCATGTCAGTGTCATGTCATTGTCATGTTAGTGCCATGTCATTGTCATGTCAGTGCCATGTTAGTGTCTTGTTAGTGCCATGTTAGTGTCATGTTAGTGCCATGTTAGAGTCATGTTAGTGCCATGTTAGTGCCATGTCATTGTCATGTTAGCGCTATGTTAGTGTCATGTTAGTGCCATGTTAGTCTCATGTTTGTGCCATGTTATTGTCATGTTAGTGCCATGTCATTGTCATGTTAGTGCCATGTTAGTGTCATGTTAGTGCCATGTTAGTGTCATGTTAGTGCCATGTTAGTGTCATGTTAGTGCCATGTCAGTGTCATGTCAGTGCCATGTTAGTGTCATGTTAGTGCCATGTTAGTGTCATGTTAGTGTCATGTTAGTGCCATGTTAGTGTCATGTCAGTGTCATCTTAGTGCCATGTTAGTGTCATGTCATTGTCATGTTAGTGCCATGTCATTGTCATGTTAGTGCCATGTTAGTGTCATGTTAGTGCCATATTAGTGCCATGTCAGTGTCATGTCATTGTCATGTTAGTGCCATGTCATTGTCATGTTAGTGCCATGTTAGTCTCATGTCATTGTCATGTTAGTGCCATGTCAGTGTCATGTTAGTGCCATGTTAGTGCCATGTTAGAGCCATGTCAGTGTCATGTCATTGTCATGTTAGTGCCATGTTAGTGTCATGTCATTGTCATGTTAGTGCCATGTCAGTGTCATGTTAGTGCCATGTTAGTGCCATGTTAGTGTCATGTCATTGTCATGTTAGTGCCATGTCATTGTCATAATAGTGCCATGTTAGTGTCATGTTGGTGCCATGTTAGTGCCATGTTAGTGCCATGTCATTTTCATGTTAGTGCCATGTTAGTGTCATGTTAGTGCCATGTTAGTGTCATGTCAGTGCCATGTCAGTGTCATGTCAGTGTCATGTTAGTGCCATGTTAGAGCCATGTCAGTGTCATGTCATTGTCATGTTAGTGCCATGTTAGTGTAATGTCATTGTCATGTTAGTGACGTATTAGTGCCATGTTAGTGCCATGTTAGAGCGATGTTAGTGCCATGTCAGTGCCATGTTAGTGCCATGTTAGTGTCGTATTAGTGTCGTATTAGTGACGTATTAGTGCCATGTTAGTGTCATGTCAGTGTCATGTTAGTGACGTATTAGTGCCATGTTAGTGCCATGTTAGTGTCATGTCAGTGTCATGTTAGTGCCATGTTAGTGCCATGTTAGTGTCATGTTAGTGACGTATTAGTGCCATGTTAGTGCCATGTTAGAGCCATGTCAGTGTCATGTTAATGCCATGTTAGAGCCATGTCAGTGTCATGTCATTGTCATGTTAGTGCCATGTTAGTGTCATGTCATTGTCATGTTAGTGCCATGTCATTGTCATGTTAGTGCCATGTTAGTGTCATGTTAGTGCCATGTTAGTGTCATGTTAGTGCCATGTCAGTGTCATGTCATTGTCATTTTAGTTCCATGTTAGTGTCATATTAATGCCATGTTAGTGTCATGTTAGTGCCATGTTAGTGTCATGTTATTGCCATGTTAGTGTCATGTCAGTGCCATGTCAGTGTCATGTCATTGTCATGTTAGTGCCATGTCATTGTCATGTCAGTGCCATGTTAGTGTCATGTTAGTGCCATGTTAGTGTCATGTTAGTGCCATGTTAGAGTCATGTTAGTGCCATGTTAGTGCCATGTCATTGTCATGTTAGCGCTATGTTAGTGTCATGTTAGTGCCATGTTAGTCTCATGTTTGTGCCATGTTATTGTCATGTTAGTGCCATGTCATTGTCATGTTAGTGCCATGTTAGTGTAATGTTAGTGCCATGTTAGTGTCATGTTAGTGCCATGTTAGTGTCATGTTAGTGCCATGTCAGTGTCATGTCAGTGCCATGTTAGTGTCATGTTAGTGCCATGTTAGTGTCATGTTAGTGTCATGTTAGTGCCATGTTAGTGTCATGTCAGTGTCATCTTAGTGCCATGTTAGTGTCATGTCATTGTCATGTTAGTGCCATGTCATTGTCATGTTAGTGCCATGTTAGTGTCATGTTAGTGCCATATTAGTGCCATGTCAGTGTCATGTCATTGTCATGTTAGTGCCATGTCATTGTCATGTTAGTGCCATGTTAGTCTCATGTTAGTGCCATGTTAGTGCCATGTTAGTGTCATGTCATTATCATGTTAGTGCCATGTCATTGTCATGTTAGTGCCATGTTAGTGTCATGTTAGTGCCATGTTAGTGCCATGTCAGCGCCAATGTTAGTGTCATGTTAGTGCCATGTCAGTGTCATGTCATTGTCATGTTAGTGCCATGTCATTGTCATGTTAGTGTCATGTCATTGTCATGTTAGTGCCATGTTAGTGTCATGTTGGTGTCATGTTAGTGCCATGTTAGTGTCATGTTAGTGTCATGTCATTGTCATGTTAGTGCCATGTTAGTGTCATGTTAGTGTCATGTCATTGTCATGTTAGTGTCATGTTAGTGCCATGTCATTGTCATGTTAGTGTCATGTTAGTGCCATGTTAGTGCCATGTTAGTGCCATGTTAGTGTCATGTTAGTGCCATGTCATTGTCATGTTAGTGCCAAGTTAGTGCCATGTCAGTTCCATGTCATTGTCATGTTAGTGCCATGTCATTGTCATGTTAGTGTCATGTTAGTGTCATGTTATTGCCATGTTAGTGTCATGTTAGTGCCATGTTAGTGCCATGTTAGTGTCATGTTAGTGCCAGGTCATTGTCATGTTAGTGTCATGTTAGTGTCATGTTAGTGCCATGTTAGTGCAATGTTAGTGTCATGTTAGTGCCATGTCATTGTCATGTTAGTATCATGTTAGTGTCATGTTAGTGTCATGTTAGTGCCATGTTAGTGCCATGTCAGTGCCATGTCATTGTCATGTTAGTGCCATGTCATTGTCATGTCATTGTCATGTTAGTGCCATGTTAGTGTCATTTTAGTGCCATGTCATTGTCACGTTAGTGTCATGTTAGTGTCATGTTAATGCCATGTTAGTGTCATGTTAGTGCCATGTTAGTGCCATGTTAGTGTCATGTTAGTGCCAGGTCATTGTCATGTTAGTGTCATGTTAGTGCCATGTTAGTGCCATGTCAGTGCCATGTCATTGTCATGTTAGTGCCATGTCATTGTCATGTCATTGTCATGTTAGTGCCATGTTATTGTCATGTTAGTGCCATGTCATTGTCATGTTAGTGTCATGTTAGTGTCATGTTAGTGCCATGTTAGTGCCATGTCAGTGTCATGTTAGTGTCATGTTAGTGCCATGTCAGTGCCATGTCATTGTCATGTTAGTGCCATGTCATTGTCATGTCATTGTCATGTTAGTGTCATGTTAGTGCCATGTCATTGTCATGTCATTGTCATGTTAGTGCCATGTTAATGCCATGTTAGTGTCATGTTAGTGCCATGTCATTGTCATGTTAGTGTCATGTCAGTGCCATGTTAGTGCCATGTCATTGTCATGTTAGTGCCATGTCATTGTCATGTTAGTGTCATGTTAGTGTCATGTTAGTGCCATGTTAGTGCCATGTTAGTGCCATGTCATTGTCATGTCATTGTCATGTTAGTGTCATGTTAGTGCCATGTCATTGTCATGTCATTGTCATGTTAGTGTCATGTTAGTGCCATGTCAGTGCCATTACGCCCCCGACAGTCACATCAGTACTTAAATTTTACCTTGACAGTGTTGGGAAAGTTCACTTTCTACATGAACTAGTTCAGGCACAACACTGCACCTGAACACCACAGCGTGCCGTCATTTTTACTGTAGTTTTCATCTTTGTATCGTGTCATCTTCATCATGCGCCTCTTCATCATGCTCCTCTTCATCACGCTCTCTTCATCATGCTGCTCTTCATCATGCTCCTCTTCATCATGCTCCTCTTCATCATGCGCCTCTTCATCATGCTCCTCTTCATCACGCTCTCTTCATCATGCTCCTCTTCATCATGCTCCTCTTCATCATGCTCCTCTTCATCATGCTCCTCTTCATCACGCTCTCTTCATCATGCTCCTCTTCATCACGCTGCTCTTCATCACGCTGTTCTTCATCACGCTCCTCTTCATCACGCTCCTCTTCATCACGCTGCTCTTCATCACGCTGCTCTTCATCATGCTCCTCTTCATCATGTGCCTCTTCATCACGCTCCTCTTCATCACGCTCCTCTTAGTCACGCTCCTCTTCATCACACTCCTCTTCATCACGCGCCTCTTCATCACGCGCCTCTTCATCATGCTCCTCTTCATCATGTGCCTCTTCATCATGCTCCCTTCATTACGCTGCTCTTCATCATACTCCTCTTCATCACGTTCCTCTTCATCACGCTCCTCTTCATCACACTCCTCTTCATCACGCTGCTCTTCATCACGCTGCTCTTCATCACGCTCCTCTTCATCACGCTCCTCTTCATCATGCTGCTCTTCATCATGCTCCTCTTCATCATGTTCCTCTTCATCATATTCCTCTTCATCATGCTCCTCTTCATCATGCTCCTTTTCATCATGTTCCTCTTCATCATGCTCCTCTTCATCATGCTGCTCTTCATCATGCTCCTCTTCATCATGCTCCTCTTCATCATGTTCCTCTTCATCATGCTCCTCTTCATCGTGCTCCTCTTCATCATACTCCTCTTCATCATACTCCTCTTCATCACGCTCCTCTTCATCACGCTCCTCTTCATCACGCTCCTCTTCATCATGCGCCTCTTCATCATGCTGCTCTTCATCATACTCCTCTTCATCACGCTCCTCTTCATCACGCTCCTCTTCATCCCGCTCCTCTTCATCATGCGCCTCTTCATCATGCTCCTCATTATCATGCTCCTCATTATCATGCTCTTCTTTAACATGCTCCTCTTCATCGTGCTCCTCTTCATCGTGCTCCTCTTCATCATGCTCCTCTTCATCATGCTCCTCCTCTTCATCATGCTCCTCTTCATTATATGATGTTATATTTTGCTGTATGAGCGGAAACACTTTATTAAATTCATACAGAATTGTGGATTGCAATGATTCGCTATGTTCCCCAAACATGCACAATTGAACTTGGGTTAAAACAATTGCTATTACTAATATAATGGAGTAATTAGGGGTGTGTTATTCTGTTCCTTGTCTGTGTTAATTACTTAATTACTAATTAATTGCTAATTGTCATCTTCCCTTCCTTCTGCAGCAGGTCATAAAGCCCGGCTCAGTCTGTCCAGTGTCCGAATCCCAAAGTCCCCGAGTCACCGCAGCGCGGAAACTCACGAGCGACGTGAGCGAGAGCCAAACATGATGATGGATGTGGGCGGGAGGAAGGCGTGTCCCCTCCCCGCGGGTGTCACCGCCGCCTCCCGCCGTCCTCCCGCTGCCCTCCCGCCGTCCTCCCGCTGCCCTCCCGCCGTCCTCCCGCCGTCCTCCCGCTGCCCTCCCGCCGTCCTTCCGTCCTCCCGTCGCCTCGCGTCCTCCGCCAGGACCGCTCACATCCGCCGTGACCAGCGCGTCATGACCGAGCCCGGAGAGAGGAAGACGGCCGTGTGGACGGACGGAGCCGGAGGACCAAGCCGAGACCGCTCCGCGATGTCCAATGGAAACTGCGGTGCTCCGGAGGCGGTCAGGCGCGTCCAGAGCGAGTGTTTGGCCGAGACATGGGACAATATCAGTCCCGATTCGGGTTCCAAGAGCCTCCCGCGCCGCAGCAGTCTCATCAAGGTAAGACACGGCTGTCTCCCGCTGTCTCCCGCTGTCTCCGGCTGCACAACGCGGACAACTTAGGGAACTAACTGTTGCCACTGCTCCTCTTCATCATGCTCCTCTTCATCATGCTCCTCTTCATCATGCTGCTCTTCATCATACTCCTCTTCATCATGCTCCTCTTCATCATGCTCCTCTTCATATGCTCCTCTTCATCATGCTCCTCTTCATCATGCTCCTCTTCATCATGCTCCTCTTCATCATGCTGCTCTTCATCATACTCCTCTTCATCATGCTCCTCTTCATCATGCTGCTCTTCATCATGCTCCTCTTCATCATGCTCCTCTTCATCATGCTGCTCTTCATCATGCTGCTCTTCATCATGCTCCTCTTCATCATGCTCCTCTTCATCACGCTCCTCTTCATCACGCTCCTCTTCATCATGCTCCTCTTCATATGCTCCTCTTCATATGCTCCTCTTCATCATGCTCCTCTTCATCATGCTCCTCTTCATCATGCTGCTCTTCATCATGCGCCTCTTCATCATGCTCCTCTTCATCATGCTGCTCTTCATCATGCTCATCTTCATCATGCTCATCTTCATCATGCTCCTCTTCATCATGCTCCTCTTCATCATGCGCCTCTTCATATGCTCCTCTTCATCATGCTGCTCTTCATCATGCTCCTCTTCATCATGCTGCTCTTCATCATGCTCCTCTTCATCATGCTGCTCTTCATCATGCTGCTCTTCATCATGCTCCTCTTCATCACGCTCCTCTTCATCACGCTCCTCTTCATCACGCTGCTCTTCATCATGCTCCTCTTCATCATGCTGCTCTTCATCATGCTGCTCTTCATCATGCTCCTCTTCATCATGCTGCTCTTCATCATGCTCCTCTTCATCACGCTCCTCTTCATCACGCTCCTCTTCATCATGCTCCTCTTCATCATGCGCCTCTTCATATGCTCCTCTTCATCATGCTGCTCTTCATCATGCTGCTCTTCATCATGCTCCTCTTCATCACGCTCCTCTTCATCACGCTCCTCTTCATCATGCTCCTCTTCATCATGCTGCTCTTCATCATGCTCCTCTTCATCATGCTCCTCTTCATCACGCTCCTCTTCATCACGCTGCTCTTCATCATGCTCCTCTTCATCACGCTCCTCTTCATCACGCTGCTCTTCATCATGCTCCTCTTCATCACGCTCCTCTTCATCATGCTCCTCTTCATCATGCTGCTCTTCATCATGCTCCTCTTCATCACGCTCCTCTTCATCACGCTGCTCTTCATCACGCTCCTCTTCATCACGCTCCTCTTCATCATGCTCCTCTTCATATGCTCCTCTTCATATGCTCCTCTTCATCATGCTCCTCTTCATCATGCTCCTCTTCATCATGCTGCTCTTCATCATGCGCCTCTTCATCATGCTCCTCTTCATCATGCTGCTCTTCATCATGCTCATCTTCATCATGCTCATCTTCATCATGCTCCTCTTCATCATGCTCCTCTTCATCATGCGCCTCTTCATATGCTCCTCTTCATCATGCTGCTCTTCATCATGCTCCTCTTCATCATGCTGCTCTTCATCATGCTCCTCTTCATCATGCTGCTCTTCATCATGCTGCTCTTCATCATGCTCCTCTTCATCACGCTCCTCTTCATCACGCTCCTCTTCATCACGCTGCTCTTCATCATGCTCCTCTTCATCATGCTGCTCTTCATCATGCTGCTCTTCATCATGCTCCTCTTCATCATGCTGCTCTTCATCATGCTCCTCTTCATCACGCTCCTCTTCATCACGCTCCTCTTCATCACGCTCCTCTTCATCATGCGCCTCTTCATATGCTCCTCTTCATCATGCTGCTCTTCATCATGCTGCTCTTCATCATGCTCCTCTTCATCACGCTCCTCTTCATCACGCTCCTCTTCATCATGCTCCTCTTCATCATGCTCCTCTTCATCATGCTGCTCTTCATCATGCTCCTCTTCATCATGCTCCTCTTCATCACGCTCCTCTTCATCACGCTGCTCTTCATCATGCTCCTCTTCATCACGCTCCTCTTCATCACGCTGCTCTTCATCATGCTCCTCTTCATCATGCTCCTCTTCATCACGCTGCTCTTCATCATGCTCATCTTCATCATGCTCCTCTTCATCATGCTCCTCTTCATCATGCTCCTCTTCATCATGCGCCTCTTCATATGCTCCTCTTCATCATGCTGCTCTTCATCATGCTCCTCTTCATCATGCTCCTCTTCATCATGCTCCTCTTCATCATGCTCCTCTTCATCACGCTGCTCTTCATCATGCTCCTCTTCATCATGCTCCTCTTCATCACGCTCCTCTTCATCACGCTCCTCTTCATCACGCTCATCTTCATCACACTCCTCTTCATCACGCTGCTCTTCATCATGCTCCTCTTCATCATGCTCCTCTTCATCATGCGCCTCTTCATCATGCTCCTCTTCATCACGCTCCTCTTCATATGCTCCTCTTCATCATGCTCCTCTTCATCATGCTCCTCTTCATCACGCTCATCTTCATCACGCTCCTCTTCATCATGCTCCTCTTCATCATGCTGCTCTTCATCATGCTCCTCTTCATCATGCTCCTCTTCATCATGCTCCTCTTCATCATGCTGCTCTTCATCATGCACCTCTTCATCTTGCTCCTCTTCATCATGCTGCTCTTCATCATGCTCATCTTCATCATGCTCATCTTCATCATGCTCCTCTTCATCATGCTCCTCTTCATCATGCCCCTCTTCATCATGCGCCTCTTCATCATGTGCCTCTTCATATGCTCCTCTTCATCATGCTCCTCTTCATCATGCTCCTCTTCATCACGCTCCTCTTCATCGCGCTCATCTTCATCACGCTCCTCTTCATCATGCTCCTCTTCATCATGCTCCTCTTCATCACGCTCCTCTTCATCGCGCTCATCTTCATCACGCTCCTCTTCATCATGCTCCTCTTCATCATGCTCCTCTTCATCACGCTCATCTTCATCACGCTCATCTTCATCACGCTCCTCTTCATCATGCTGCTCTTCATCATGCTGCTCTTCATCATGCTCATCTTCATCATGCTCCTCTTCATAATGTGCCTCTTCATATGCTCATCTTCATCACGCTCCTCTTCATCATGCTGCTCTTCATCATGCTGCTCTTCATCATGCTCCTCTTCATCATGCTGCTCTTCATCATGCTGCTCTTCATCATGCTGCTCTTCATCATGCTCATCTTCATCATGCTCATCTTCATCATGCTCCTCTTCATCATGTTCCTCTTCATCATGCTCATCTTCATCATGCTCCTCTTCACCATGCTCCTCTTCATCATGCTGCTCTTCATCATGCTCCTCTTCATCATGCTCCTCTTTATCATACTCCTCTTCATCATGCTCCTCTTCATCATGTTCATGTTCCTCTCAAAGTTAGGGGCCCCCAAGCATTTTCAGGGGCCCACAAGCGCGCGCGGCGTCATAAGAACAAGATAAATGTGTTGTTTTAAATCTGGTTATTAGCATGTAAAACAATGTAAAGTACTTTTATCTGTTATTTGATATGAAGAGCACAAATACTGAATCATATAAACCAGAGATCATTATCTTTAAAACTGTTTAATTCAATATAATAATGTTTCTTATATATAAAATAAATACTGTTTACAGCATTTGACACGAGGATATCTTGTGGAATATATGAAATCACGTCCTACAAAATAAACTACTAACATATAAACATTATATACATATATACATTGTACCTGTAAATAAGAGTGTTCTATTTTGTTTTTATTCAGTTTACTTACCTGCTAATAGTATTACCTAGTCTTGTGCTAGCTATTTTTACTTGACTTTATTTTATTTTTATTTTATTCTATTATCATTATTATCTTATTTTTATCTTTTTATTTTTATTTATCTATTTTATTTTATTCCCCCCCTCCATTCCCTATTAAGATAGGAGAGGAGTTTTTGTTATTAAGAGTTCATAAGAGTTCTATTAAGAGTGTGTTTGAAACTTCCTATAGTCTATAATCTGTCCTTTTCCTCTGTTTCTACTGCAGTGGAACAACCACATTTCCCCTTGTGTGACATTAAAGGATTATTTTATTTTATCTTATCTTACATTGCCCCGAAAATTAGACGGGGCATTTCCGAGGGCACGTGAACGCAACACGAACGCAGCGGCCAATCTGATGCCCGCTTTCACCGCTGTTACATCACGGAGACCGCTCGGCCAACGAGAAGCGTGTCTGTCAAAACGAAACTGAAGCGATGAAAATGCCCCGAATATGGACTTGTTAAATCTTGATTTTTTTCAAGGAGGGGCACGGCGGGTCCCCTGCTATTTCAAACCGCGGGCCCGCCGGAGATTCAACTGCTTGCGGGCCCCGGGCCCCCGTCTATTTCGCAACCTGATCATGCTCCTCTTCATCATGCTCCTCTTCATCATGCTCCTCTTCATCATGCTCCTCTTCATCATGCTCCTCTTCATCATTCTTTTGGACATAAGGTGTAGAAACGATAGTACACATTCAGAATAGAAATAGTCTATATGCGGCACAGTCCAGGCGCTATTGCACCTTCTCCCCTTTGCTCTACAAATAAAGGGAAACGTTTGCAGCTGCGCCGCACAAAGTCTGTGATTTTCAATAGATAAATCTCGATAACTTTTTTGATAGTCCACTCCTGAAGATGAGGGCTAACACTCCAGGAGGAGTTCATAAAAGTATAAAGTTATAAAGTTTACGTAAGCATGATCAAATTTCAGAGATTTGGCAATTTTCCCATTGGATTAACATGGGAGGTTTCTGTCACTATGGCGAAAAGCGAAATATTTTACTCCCTATATAAAATTTTATTTCACTCTGTAGGGGGCGCTATCATGACAAATGCATTTGTTTCACTTCAAGTAGGTTTTGGGCGAAGGGTTTAACAACTGATTCAAATTTGACGCAATTCGTACAATGTATGCGCAAACGGCAGAAAATGTACAACTTTACAGTTTGCGTCTTCGCCGCACAGAGACCGTGTAAGATGATGATGATGAAGAAGGCTTGAACAGTACAGATTATTTAGGAAAATGGCTCATTGGATGATAAATGAGTCCAACACTGAATCCACAAATGTTTAAATTGATAATTTTCTACTGAATTTACTCTCTAAACTTGCAGTTTTTAAATGGAACTGGACCAAATCTTTCCATACTTCCTATTCTGCAACAATATTAATTATAAAGTGGTAAAGGTGGTAAGCACTTCAGCCACACAGCTAGAAGGTCCTGTCTTCGACACCTGGGCTGGGCATGGAGTTTGCATGTTCTCCCTGTGTCAGCATAGGTTTTTCCCTTACCAATAAAATCATGTACAGTAGTCTCCTCTCTGGAACAGGACTGAAAATTAGATCCAAAAGTCTGTATTTGGAAGCAGGAGATGTGTTGTAGGTTGGGACAGGTTCAAAGTGATGTTGTGTATGCCCAGGAGGGGTCACGGTCCGGGCGGGAAAGGAAGAAGACTGTGTCCTTCAGCAGCAGCCTGTCAGAGAAAAAGATCAGCAGTGCTGCTGACTGCATTCACGCTATGGTAACTCATACTTTATTTACAGTGTGTGTGGTAAGGGACAATGTTTTTCAGATTGTACTGTGTGTTTTCAGGTGGAGGGCAGCGAACTGAAGAAGGTGCGTCCTAACTCGCGTGTGTACAACAGATACTTCCTCCTCGACACGGGGCTGCAGGCGCTGTGCTGGGAGCCCTCCAAGAAGGAGTCGTACAAGGCCCGGATCAGCCTGGAGTCTGTGCGAGAGGTTAGACTAGACAGCTCCTGCTACACAAGGAGTAACTGTGCGAGAGGTTAGACTAGACAGCTCCTGCTACACAAGGAGTCACTGTGCGAGAGGTTAGACTAGACAGCTCCTGCTACACAAGGAGTCACTGTGCGAGAGGTTAGACTAGACAGCTCCTGCTACACAAGGAGTAACTGTGCGAGAGGTTAGACTAGACAGCTCCTGCTACACAAGGAGTAACTGTGCGAGAGGTTAGACTAGACAGCTCCTGCTACACAAGGAGTAACTGTGCGAGAGGTTAGACTAGACAGCTCCTGCTACACAAGGAGTCACTGTGCGAGAGGTTAGACTAGACAGCTCCTGCTACACAAGGAGTAACTGTGCGAGAGGTTAGACTAGACAGCTCCTGCTACACAAGGAGTAACTGTGCGAGAGGTTAGACTAGACAGCTCCTGCTACACAAGGAGTAACTGTGCGAGAGGTTAGACTAGACAGCTCCTGCTACACAAGGAGTCACTGTGCGAGAGGTTAGACTAGACAGCTCCTGCTACACAAGGAGTCACTGTGCGAGAGGTTAGACTAGACAGCTCCTGCTACACAAGGAGTCACTGTGCGAGAGGTTAGACTAGACAGCTCCTGCTACACAAGGAGTAACTGTGCGAGAGGTTAGACTAGACAGCTCCTGCTACACAAGGAGTAACTGTGCGAGAGGTTAGACTAGACAGCTCCTGCTACACAAGGAGTCACTGTGCGAGAGGTTAGACTAGACAGCTCCTGCTACACAAGGAGTCACTGTGCGAGAGGTTAGACTAGACAGCTCCTGCTACACAAGGAGTAACTGTGCGAGAGGTTAGACTAGACAGCTCCTGCTACACAAGGAGTCACTGTGCGAGAGGTTAGACTAGACAGCTCCTGCTACACAAGGGCATTTACCCCATTATGAGATCTAGAGTGTGCCCTCTACTGTGGGTGGGGCCTCTCTGCTGTGGGTGGGGCCACTCTGCTGTGGGTGGGGCCACTCACATGCTGAGTTAAGCTACGTACACACCGCGGAAGCAAAATCGCAGCCGATACTTCAGAGCTGAGCAGAGTTTAGTCAATATCATTATTTGCTCCAAGAGCTGCGTTTTAAGGATTTTTTTTTATCTTGCCGGGTTTGTTTTGGGTCTTTTTCCTGGTCGTGCATAGCACGTCATCTCTGATTGGCTGCAGCACATCTGCTGCAGAAAGCTGAACAAATCTGAACACGTCGCGCCAGCCGCTTTGGCTGCCTCGGTTGCCTCATACGCGCGCTCAAAGCGTCGAGAGCGTAAGAAAACGCACCAATCGCGCCGCAAAAATGAAGGAATCGCGCTGCGGGAAACGCACGACATGCTCGACACGCGTTTACATAGACTTTGAATGTAAACTGGACGCTTCGGCTGCCGCGGTGTGAAGGCCCCTTAAGACTGAAGGTTTCAAGGACAGCATCAAGCTATTTAGCGTTTCTGTCACAAATATTATCCACATGAACGTTGAAATCACCTGTAATGACCAAACCATCAAAGTCTGTGCATACGACTGAAACATCTCAGTAAAATCATCAATAAAACGTTGGCAGGAGAGGCCTGTATAAAACAATGAAGAGAATGGATGGAGACCGTTTTAGCTCCATTTTAAAGGAGACATACTCAAATGATAAACACCCCAAAGGACAACCTGCGGGTAATTATTTCATCTCTAAAGACAGCACAGACTCCACCCCCTTTTTTGTTTTCTCATGTTTCAGATTCAAACTTAAAGTTGGGTGGAGCAGATTCTATCAGAACTACGGCGATGGGATGGTGATTGGCGTTTTCCCATTTGTGACAGTATATTTGCAGCTCCACGGCACAGAGACCGTAGCACTTAAAATCAAAATATGGATAGCTTTTGATGCCCCGCTTGTGTAGATGATATTCTCCAAATATGAACTTGATCGGACAATCGCCCTAGGAGGAGTTTGTTAAAGTGTGAAGCGTAAAAATGTGGTGATTTGAGCGATCCTACGATTTTCCCATAAGGATAACATGGGATGTTTCTGTCATAGCTACGGTTACGCCGTACAAAATATGACTTTGGCTCTCATACTTTTATGATCAGGATGGCAAATTAGAATTTTGTTCAAAATATCAGGTCATTTGGAAAAACTCTATTGTTTCTAGGCCACTCTGAAGGCCAAATAGTCAGAATTCTGGGAAACGTTTGCGGCTCCGTCGCACAGAAACCGTAAATGTTATCCTTAAAATTTGGATAACTTTAGATACACCACTTGTCTAGAGGACGTACACCGATTTTGAGGTTGGTGGGCAAAACGCACTAGGAGGAGTTCGTTAAAGTGTGAAGCGTAAAAATGTGGTCATTTTAGAGATTTCGCAGTTTTTCCATTTCTGACATATATTTGCGGGTCCGCCACACAGAGACTGTAGCACATAGAATCAAAATATGGATAAGTTTTGATGCCCCGCTTGTGTAGATGATATTCTCCAAATATGAACTTGATCGGACAATCGCCCTAGGAGGAGTTTGTTAAAGTGTGAAGCGTAAAAATGTGGTGATTTGAGCGATCCTACGATTTTCCCATAAGGATAACATGGGATGTTTCTGTCATAGCTACGGTTACGCCGTACAAAATATGACTTTGGCTCTCATACTTTTATGATCAGGATGGCAAATTAGAATTTTGTTCAAAATATAATGTCATTTGGAAAAACTCTATTGTTTATAGGCCACTCTGAAGGCCAAATAGTCAGAATTCTGGGAAACGTTTGCGGCTCCGTCGCACAGAGACCGTAAAAGTTATCCTTAAAATTTGGATAACTTTAGATACACCACTTGTCTAGAGGACGTACACCGATTTTGAGGTTGGTGGGCAAAACGCACTAGGAGGAGTTCGTTAAAGTGTAAAACATAAAAATGTGGTAATTTGAGAGATTTTGTGGTTTTCCCATAGGGATAACATGGGAGGTTTCTGTCATCGCTACGACTACGCCGTAAAAATTTAGGCATTTTTGTGATTGGCTTTTGTGATCGGGACGGCAAAATAGAATTTTGGGTAAAGTTTAGACAATTTTGGTAAAACTAATTTTTGACCTTCAATGTTAATTTAAAGGTCACTCTGTAGGGGGCGCTATCGCGGCCATTTCAATTTTGTCATCCTAAACTGGTCCAAACTAGAAAGTTTAACAACTGATTCAAATTTGGTCCTAATCGGACTGGTTTTGATCAAATGGGAGCAATTTTTAGACTACGTGCGCACTTTCGCAGCCGTGCTTCGCACGGCCTTACGAGATTAATAGGCCTCTCGCCAGCTTGTGGCGCTCGGGCCTAATTATTAATTAAGACTGATTTGTTACATAAGGATCTGACATTTAGCACAGCAAGTTTCAGACTAGTTTCAGTGGGACTGGGCTTTATCTTTTCACAGGGAATATGAATCACATTTCGATTGGGCCTGACTCACATTTTGTTTACCCATCTGTGGGATGTGACTACAGAAATAGCACTAGGGGGGGCAATTTTTACATAGGGCAACACTGAGTCCCAGTGAATCCTATCAATGGGAGATAGTTTGGGAAAGGCGAGGGGAGATGGATGGGGCTTTTGTTGGTGTAGTCGGCTTGTGCAGGGAAGAGTTGATAAGTATTGACATAGCATTGCTATATTGGGCGTGAGTGGAGCCATCTTAATGCCTGATTTGATCAGACTTTCAAAATGACTGGGAAGGCCCCTGGGTGAGGGTGGAGATGAGAAGGAGAATGAGGGATCTGTAGTGGGAGTAGATGTTGCAGGGGGAACCCAGGGCTGCTCTGAAGGCAGGGGCGATGACAGGGATGTTGTTGGGCCTGTCACAGATGGGTCAAAGGCCTTTGAAGATTGTTGTGGTGCTGTTGCTGATGAGTCCTTCGCTGGAGGCGGTGAAGGTGATTGTGGAGCAGCTGGAGCTGAATCCTTTGCTGGTGGTGGTGGAGCAGCTGCTGATGAATCCTTTGGTGGAGGCTGAGGTTGTGGTGCTGTTGATGTTGAAACATTGGCTCGGTCTCTGGCTGATGGGGCAGGGATTCTTCTCTCATTCCTCTCTTCTCTAACTATCTGCTCAGGACCCTGTCCAGGCCCAGTCCAATGCCTCAGAGCGTGGAGCAGGTTCTCTGTCAGCACCCTCACTCCACCTCTGCACCCTCACTCCACCTCTGCACCCTCACTCCACCTCTGCATAGGTGGGGGCCATTTCTCAGGTCCTCTCGTTTCCAGAATAAATAGAAGTTCTCAATGTAGTGCAGTCCTCTAGGTGCACACTCTTTGGACAGCCATGTGTTCAGCTGAAGCAGCTAAACTTTTTTACCTTCCTGTCGATGGAAGAGGTCCACTTATGAATGTTTTGATTTTCATTTTATCAAGCAGGTCTAATAACTTCAAGAAGTCTGTTCTCGTTGTATGTCCACTACACCCATGTGTACAATCAGCTGTTTAACTCCTCGATGTGTGGCCAAAACATTGGGAAGGAGTGACCTTATTTCAGAAATAGTGATGCTGGGAAAATAATGTGTTTGTATTTTTTCGTGCATCACGTAATTAATCGCAGTGTCTGCAATCAGAGCCAGAGTCTCTGTGACCTTGGCGTTTGACACAGATTCTCTCTGTCTGCTGCCTTTTGGCCACGTCTTGTATCACATTTTTCCTTTTTTCAATCACTTCAGTCTCTGAAAGTGGTAAAAATCTGTCTGTAAGCTGTATTTTCGGTGACTTTACGTAATCTTTGTATCGTTTAGGCTTTGCACCGAGTTTGTTCCAAGATACAGCCTGGTCTTTAGACTGTTTTGGAAACGACACTCCGGTTTAAGTTGAAAGTAGCATTTTTAATTATAAAAATGGTGGACTTCTTACCACTGGATGACGCTGGAATGCGGTGTCATCCAGCATTCACTAGAGTTTGTTTCCAATTTTGTCCCGAACAAAATTTTGTCGCTGGCACTTCAAATATGTTTTTCAAACTGTAAAACAGTTCTTAAATTTTTTGTTTTAAAAAAAAAAAATTGGAAGACAAAAAATGATTAAAAAAGGAAAGTGTCTGCACTTTTCGGAAGCCAGGTTAATAACAAGGCACCTTTTGAGAGAGTGAGAAAAAAGCTTTTCACTATAGCATGCACGTTAAAATATTTGGGTTTAATGGTGCTCTTATCTATGTTTTGAAGGTGCGCACAGGGCGTAACACTGAGACGTTCCGCTGCAGTGGAGTGTACGAGCAGATTTCTGAGGACTGTGCCTTCTCCATCATCTATGGAGACCTGTACAACAGCCTGGACCTGATGGCCCACAGTGCCGAGGTGGCCAACATCTGGGTCACTGGACTTAGGTGAGATCATCAGCCATGCAACATATTACCTTTCACAGGACTGGCTTTACAGTATTGCACATTGTGTCTCAATTTGATTTTCTTTGGATGTCTTCGTACTTTATTTACTTTTATATGAATGCTTTTGCTCTCTGGTTGTTTTCTGTTTTTGTTTTGAAATGTTTGAATTTAGAAAAAAAAAAAGGAAAACTGAATCTTTTAAAAGAACGGGTTGTGGAGATGCTGATTGCAATGCCACGTTTTGACAAGGTGGACCTTGTCGACCTGAGAGCTGACCTCGGAGATCTAGATAGGAGTATGGTGGAGACGGCGCAGAGCATCTCAGACAATACGGATCAGGAGCGTGAAATTAGTGCAGAGGTGGGAAAACTACGGGCAGGTAGCAGGTAACAAGGTTATAAAGAATACGCTTTTGGATTTGGAATCCAGGACTCACTGGAGAAATCTAAGACTCGTGGAAATCCCTTATGGCAAGGAGAATGACATGGACAAGGCTGTTATTTGGCACTCCACTTCACTTTGCAGAGGGCGTAACAGTTCGGCCTGATAATGTGGTTCCTGAATCTTGAGATAAGGAATGAGTGCTGCAAGCGAATAGGTTCAAAAGAGACATCCAGTGTCATGGCTCTTCAGGGTTCCTTAACCCAGACTTGGCAGAGGAGATTTCGTCAACAATGAGCAAAGTTTCGCTGTGTGTCTGAGGAATGGTGTTGGATGTTACCAATACAGTAACGCGTTATAATGAAACTATTTGTAATTGGATTACATTTATTAACAAAGTACTCCGTTTGTTACTAGCACCACTGGCTCTGCTTGCTTGAATAGCGAATGACACAAACTTCCTCTGCATGTATAACTCCTGCCACTATAAGACACTGTGCAGGCGAGCTGGCCCCTGTCGTCACTGGCATTTTTAACACCTCCCTGGAGTCATGCCATGTTCCAGCTTGCTTCAAGTCGTCCATCATTTTCCTTGTCCCCAAGAAGCCCCGGATCACTGGACTTAATGACCTGACGTCTGTAGTCATGAAAGTCCTTTGAGCACCTGGTCTTGCCCCACCTCAAGTCCCTCACCTCCCCCTGCTGGACCCCCTGCAGTTTGCCTACAAAGCCAACAGGTCTGTGGACGACGCCATCAATCTGGGATTCCACTTCATCTTGTAGCACCTGGACTCCCCGGGAACCTATCCCAGGATCCTGTTTGTGGACTTCAGCTCTGCATCAACACCACCTCCTGCTCTGCTCCAGGACAAGCTCTCTCAGCTCAATGTGCCGGACTAGTCACTGACTTCCTGACGGATCGGAGGCAGTGCGTGCTGGGGAAGAAAGTCTCCTGACACTCGGACTATCAGCACAGTTTACCACAGGGCTGTGTACTTTCCCCTCTGCTCTTCTTCCTGTACACAAACTGCTGCACCTCCAGCCATGACTATGTTAAACTGATCAAGTTTGCGGACATTACCCTCATCGGGCTCATCTCGACAGTGGAGATGATCGTGGACTTCAGGAAAGTCACGGCCCCCCCAGGAGGCCGGTCCATGTTTAGTCCTGACTCTGGCACCAGCAGGAGGCCGGTCCATGTCAAATCAAATCAAATCAATTTATTTTTGTAAGGCCCAAAATCACAACAACAGTTGCCTCTGAGGGCCACAGGGAGAAATGAATCAACAATGTCTGTGGTGGCGATGGAGTCAGACAATGTCTGTGGTGGCGAGGGACGATGTCCCAGGGTCCTCTGTCCTTAGACTCTCCTTCTCGGCCAGGAAAAACTACAAAAAAAAAAACCTCTTTGGGAAAAAAGCGTAGAAACCTGGAGGAGTTCCAGTGAAGGAGAGATCCGACTCTCACAGACGGACACGAGGAGACTGGAGCTGGACCCACTCTTCAGGCAGAAGAGGGACCGTCTGAGTCGAGCTGGACCCACTCTTCAGGCAGATGAGGGACCGACTGAGGCGAACTGGACCCAATCTTCAGGCAGAAGAGGGACCGTCTGAGGCGAGCTGGACCCACTCTTCAGGCAGATGAGGGACCGTCTGAGTCGAGCTGGACCCACTCTTAAGGCAGATGAAGGCATGTTTAGTCCTGACTCTGGGCACCAGCAGGAGGCCGGTCCATGTTTAGTCCTGACTCTGGCACCAGCAGGAGGCTGGTCCATGTTTACTCCTGACTCTGGCACCAGCAGGAGGCCGGTCCATGTTTAGTCCTGACTCTGGCACCAGCAGGAGGCCGGTCCATGTTTACTCCTGACTCTGGCACCAGCAGGAGGCCGGTCCATGTTTAGTCCTGACTCTGGCACCACCAGGAGGTCGGTCCATGTTTACTCCTGACTCTGGCACCAGCAGGAGGCCGGTCCATGTTTAGTCCTGACTCTGGCACCAGCAGGAGGCTGGTCCATGTTTAGTCCTGACTCTGGCACCAGCAGGAGGCCGGTCCCTGAGGTCGTCAGAGTCTGAGATGGTTCATATGGCTCTAACATGTCCGAGATGTACATTGGTACATTGTTAGGGTTAGGGTTATGCATAGGCTTCTTTTCCATTTTCCAATATTGGATTTTTGATACTTAGGCAGAGCAAAATAATATTTCTGTTTGCCGTAACCCGACCGAGCCGTCAAAATTATAGCCGACTGAAAAAAAAAATCTGCATTTTGTCAAAATTATGCCAAATTCTTTTATTTTTCTTATATTTCGCCAACTCACCGACTGTTTTTTCCAAAAAGCGCCATATTGAATAATTTTGTATCACTGGAACTCGCTAAAAATATTACGAAGCCGAAAAAGAAATTAAAATTAAACTTAACACGAGCGGAGAACGTTCAACTCATTGTCTGTTGAAGCTTGACCCCTGGCGGTCACTGCGTGTTGTGGATATTGATCAAATTATTGTCATGTCTGTGTCCTATTTATCATGAGTCACGACGATCTTGCTGCATATGGGTCTCAATGAACTATTCTGTGTATTTTAACTATTCTGTGTATTTTCTGATTATCTGTGGACTAGTCTAAACAATCTTAAAGCGGACGTCATGGCGAAGGCCTGGCGAAGGCCTGTTTTTCCATGTTTTCATCAAATAAAGAACTTGAGAACGATCTTCGCCTCTCGCAGTCTGTATAGACTAAACTTCGACAGTGTCACTGGTAGAATAAAAAAAACGGGATTCGACAGTGGGCTGAAATATGCAGAATTTGTCATATATGATGACCAAGACGTCGATGATTCTACGACATGAAAATGGCCAAAAAATAAAATCATTTTCCTGTACAAAAATAGTTTATTAGGTGGACTTTTATTTTTTTGTTTTGTACATTTACGGTAGCATCTCTTTTAATAAATGATAATATTAACTTAATTTCATAGGCAAATTATCATACATTTTTTATGCTTTAAAGTTAAAAAATAAATAAAAAATACCTTCCTACCTACCCACTTGAAAAAAATTGGTAGGGTTACACCAAACATACAATTAATTTTGGATCTTTTTTTGCCTTCAAAGTTTAAAAAAAAAATAATTTACCTACCTACCTAGCCACTTGAAAAATGGTGGGTCGGGTTACAGCAAACCTGCAGCCTTCCCTGTATTTGTTTTTCCGTTTGTTCCTGTGCCTCTCATGTGACCAGTTCCTGTTTCTGTCAACTCGCCAGTTTTGTCAATAGATTCTGTTTCTGCATTTTTGTTTCCGCCAGTTTGTTTGCCATAACACATTCTAATCAGAAAATGTATACTGGTAACATGAACATTCATGTCCTACCATTTAGAAGCACTGGAGCAAAAATAATTTTACACCTTAGGCTGCCCCAAATAAATTGTCTGTATGCTGTAACCCGAGTCAACATTTTTCAAGTGGGTCGGTCGGTAGGTAAATTCTTATTTTTTTTACTTTGAAGGCAAAAAAAACGATCAAAATGTTTTCATTTTTTGACTCGGAGTGACCGCCAGGGGTCAAGCTTCAACAGTCCAGGGGTCAGGCTTCTACAGTCCAGGGGTCGGGTTTCAACAGTCCAGGGGTCAGGCTTCAACAGTCCAGGGGTCAGGCTTCTATAGTCCAGGGGTCGGGCTTCAACAGTCAATGACGGAAAACGTCTCGATCAACCCGATCGGGAGACTAAATCTCACGATTTTGAGATATTTCAATCGACCTTTTGTACGCCGCTATCCTTTATTTTGGTAGCTAAGGCGAGCGGGGGGAACATGCGGGGGACATGGCTCCGCCATGTTTGTTGTGATGACACTGCTGGGCGTGTTTCAATCCCAGAATGCATTGCGTAAGTCAAATTTTACACCTTGATAGAGCGTGACATGTACTATGGACACTTCAGTGGCGCCAACAGACAAACCAACTTGTAAAAGGCAATATAACAACGCTTATGCGCGTTCTGTTTTGTCACAGACGCATGTGGAGGACTGATTAAGAACACGCACATGCATTGCGCAATGCGTTATCAGTCCTTTGGGATGAAAGATAGGTTTATCAAAGAACGGTCAGTGAGTTGGCGAAATAATTGAAAAATGAAAAAAATTGACATTTTTTTCAACAAAATGCTGATATTTTTTTTTCAGTTGGCTAGTTTTTTGGGTCGGTTGGGTTACGGCAAACAGACTTTTTGATATTATTTTGCTCAGCCTTAAGTTGAGGGTTTTGTGTGCACAGAGAAAAACACTTGTTGTTGGATTGGACAGGCGCTTTTACCAACAGCACCACAGCTCGGCAGGCTTCTGTATCTGAACAGGATTCCTGTGGCCAAAACTTTAAGATGTATAAAGTCAATTTGTAGAGTCTATATACAGTGGATACAGAAAGTATTCAGACCACTTTTTTCAATCTTTGTTTCATTGCAGCCATTTGAAATAAAAACACTTTAATTTTATTTCTCATTAATGTACACTCAGCACCCCATCTTGACTGAAAAAAACAGAAATGTAGAATTTTTGGCAAATGTATCGAAAAAGTTAAACTGAAATATCACATGGTCATCAGTATTCAGACCCTTTGCTGTGACACTCGTATGCTGTCCATTTCTTCTGATCCTCCTTGAGATGGTTTTACTCCTACATTGGAGTCCAGGTGTGTTTAATTAAACTGATTGTACTTGATTAAGAAAGGCACACACCTGTCTATATTAGACCTACAACTCACAGAGTAAATTAGAATGCCCAAGGAGATCAGAGACTGGATTGTGGCAAGGCACAAATCTGGCCAAGGTAACAAAATAATTTCTGCTCGAGGTTCCTAAGAGCACAGTGGCCTCATAATCCTTAAATGGAAGAAGTTTGGGATGACCAGAACTCTTCTTAGACCTGGCTGTCCAGCCAAACTGAGCAATTGTGGGAGAAGAACTTTGGAAGAACGTAAAGTTTACTGTGGGATGCAATAGGCAGATGGGAGATGTGGGAGTTCCACAGAGTCAACTATCACTGCAGCCCTCCACCAGTAGATTTATGGCAGAGTGGCCCGACTGAAGCCTCTCTTCAGTGTAAGTTTGCCAAAAAACACATGAATGACTCCCAGACTATGAGCAATAATATTCTCTGGTCTGATGAGACAAAGATTTAACTTTTTGGCATTAATTCTAAGCGGTATGTGTGGAGAAAACAAGGCAGTGCTCATCACCTGCCCAATACAAACCTAACAGTGAAACATGGTGGCAGCATCATGCTGTGGGGGTGATTTTCAGCTGCAGGTACAGGACGACTGGAAGGAAAGATGAATGTGGCTAAGTACAGAGATATCCTGGAAGAAACCCTCTTCCAGAGTGCTCAGGACCTTAGACTGCCCCGAAGGTTCACCTTCCAACAAGACAATGACCCTAAGCACACTGCTAAAATAACAATAGGCAAGGCAAGGCAAGTTTATTTGTAGAGCACATTTCATACACAAGGCAATTCAAAGTGCTTCACACAGCAGGAAAAATGCATTCAAATCACAAAGAAATTACAGAAACAGAAATACAATAAAATTAACTAAATTAAAAAATATCAATCCAACTGATTTTCTAAACTAATAAAATCACAAACAAAAGAGAAGAGTGCAAAGAAAAAATCCTTTCAGTCATATGCGCAGCTAAACAAAACTGTTTTTAGCTTAGATTTGAACATTGTCAGAGTTGAAGCCTGTCTCACATCTTCAGGAAGACTGTTCCAGATTTTAGCTGCATAAAACTGAAATGCAGATTCCCCATGTTTTGTCCTGACTCTGGGCACCAGCAGGAGGCCGGTCCCTGAGGTCCTCAGAGTCCGAGATGGTTCATATGGCACTAACATATCCAAGATGTACTTTGGTGCTAGGCCATGGAGAGACTTGTACACAAGCAGAGCTGCTTTAAAGTCTATTCTCTGAGCCACAGGGAGCCAGTGCAGAGACCTGAGAACAGGACTAATGTGATCATACTTCCTGGTTCTAGTCAGGACCCAAGCAGCAGCGTTCTGGATGTACTGCAGCTGTTTTACAGCTCGTTTGGAGAAGCCAGTGAGCAGGCCGTTACAGTAGTCTAATCTACTGGAGACAAACGCATGGATAAGTCTCTCTAAATCTGGTTTTGACACTATATTTTTGATTTTGGCAATGTTTTTTAGATGGTAAAAAGCTGCTGATGTTATTGATTTGACGTGGCTATTAAAGTTCAAGTCTGAGTCCATTATTACCCCCAGATTTCTAATTTGGTTTGTAGGTTTTAGAGCGAGACTCTGGAGGTGACCGCTAACACTTTCTCTTTGTTTCTGTGGGCCAAAAACGATTATTTCAGTCTTGTCTGAGTTCAGCTGGAGAAAGTTGTTTTGCATCCACAAACTGATCTGTTGGATGCAGTGACAGAGTGAATCTACTGGTCCATAGTCACCTGCCGATAGTGAAACATAGATCTGAGTGTCGTCTGCATAATTGTGATAGGACACATTTTCACTGCGTATCAACTGACCTAACGGCAGCATGTAGAGGTTGAACAGAAGGGGACCCAGGACTGACCCTTGGGGCACTCAACAGGTCAGGGTCATGTGGTCTGAGACACAGCTACCAATTTCAACAAAGTACTTCCTGTCTTCCAGATAGGACCTTAACCAGTTTAGGGCAGTGCCAGTGATGCCCACCCAGTCCTCTAGTCTCTGTAAGAGGATCCCATGATCGACAGTGTCAAAAGCAGCACTCAGATCTAACAGAATTAAGACTGAGGCTTTGCCCGTGTCAGTGTTCAGGCGGATGTCATTTGTCACCTTGACAAGAGCAGTCTCAGTGCTGTGATGAGGTCTAAAACCTGACTGAAAAACATCAAATGAGTTGTTTATTAAGAGGAAATCTGTGAGCTGTTGGTAAACAACCTTTTCAAGGACTTTGCCCAAAAATGGCAGATTAGAGATGGGCCGGTAATGACTCAGTACTGCGGCATCAAGACTGCTCTTCTTTAGGAGAGGCTTTATGACCGCAGTTTTCAAAGACATTGGGAATGTTCCAGATTGAAGCGACATGTTAACTATGTGAGTGAATGGTGCTAACAAACTGTTCAGCACAGACTTTAGAAATTTGGTGGGTAACACATCAAGGCAGCATGTAGATGAACTCAGACTGGTGATGATCTCATGGACAGTTTTGTCAGTTACTGGTGCAAAGTGAGTTAGCTCTAAGTGTCTTGGTGGTTTTAGGGTAATTTTTTGCATTGTGGGATTTATAGCATTTTTAATGCCCTGAACTTTGTCATTAAAGAATAATGCAAACTCATTACACTTGGATGTGGAAATGAGTTCTAACGGCAGCTGAGCTGGAGGGTTTGTTAATCTGTTTACTGTGGCAAACAGGACACGCGAGTTGTTACTGCAGCTTCCAATTATTTCAGAAAAATATCTTTCCCTAGTTCTACATAAGATTAGGTTGTACATGTTCAGCTTTTCTTTGTAAATCTCTTTTTGAACCTGGAGCTTTGACTTGCGCCATTTCCGTTCGGCCCTGCGGCACTCCCTTTTCTGTGCCCTGACCGAATCATCATTTCTCCACGGCGCCTTCTGCTTATTTTTAACCATTTTAGCCTTTATAGGGGCGATGGTGTCCAGAACATTCAAAACACTAGATGTAACAGAGTTCAACAAATCATTTACATTAGAACATGAGACATTTTCAAAGTTTATCATTTCCATAAACAGTGCACCTGTGCCATCACTTATGTGTCTCCTCTGAACAACTGCAGGACCAACCGGAGGTTGGGGAGAAACAGACAGGTCAAAGAAGACACAGAAATGATCAGACAGAGCAACATCGATCAACATTTGAAATATTTACCCCCTTTGTAATTATGAGATCTAGAGTGTGTCCTTTGCTGTGGGTGGGGCCTCTCACATGCTGAGTAAGACTGAAGGTTTCAAGGACAGCATCAAGCTCTTTAGCGTTTCTGTCACAAACATTATCAACATGCACGTTGAAATCACCTGTAATGACCAAACCATCAAAGTCTGTGCATATGACTGAAAGCATCTCAGTAAAATCATCAATAAAACTTTGGCAGTGCTGGGGAGGCTTGTATAAAACAATGAAGAGAATGGATGGAGACCGTTTTAGCTCCATTTTAAAGGATACATACTCAAATGATGAAAACACCCCAAAAGACAACCTGCGGGTAATTATTTCATCTCTAAAGACAGCACAGACTCCACCCCCTTTTTTGTTTTCTCGTGTTTCAGATTCAAACTTAAAGTTGGGTGGAGCAGATTCTATCAGAACTACATTTCCTGTGTTTTTGTCAAGCCATGTTTCAGTTAAAAACATAAAATCAAGATTATAAGAAGAAATAAAATTATTAATTAAGAGAGATTTGTTACATAAGGATCTGACATTTAGCACAGCAAGTTTCAGACTAGTTTCAGTGGGACTGGGCTTTATCTTTTCACAGGGAATATGAATCACATTTCTCAGATTGGGCCTGACTCGCATTTTGTTTTTCCATCTGTGTGATGATGTGACTACAGAAATAGCACTAGGGGGGGCTCTTTTTACATAGGGCCCCGGGTTGGTTTGATTTTTAATGTGACAATAAGTCCCGGCAACGCTGAGACCCAGTGCATCCTAGCTATGGGAGATACCAGGTAAAAGGCGAGGTTGGATGGGTGGTGGGGCTTTTGTAGCCAAGGAGAGTTTGGGACCAGGTGAGAGGCGAGGGGGGATGGGTGGTGGGGCTTTTGTTGGTGTAGTCGGTATAGCCCTTGCTATATTGGGCGTGAGTGGAGCCATCTTAATGCCTGATTTGATCAGACTTTCAAAATGGCTGGGAAGGCCCATGGGTGAGGGTGGAGATGAGAAGGAGAATGATGAATCTTTAGTGGGAGTAGATGTTGCAGGGGGAACCCAGGGCTGGTGTGAAGGCAGGGGCGATGACAGGGATGTTGTTGGGCTTGTCACAGATGGGTCCAAGGCCTTTGAAGATTGTTCCTTTGCTGGAGGCGGTGGAGGTGAATGTGGAGCAGCTGGAGCTGAATCCTTTGCTGGTGGTGGTGGAGCAGCTGCTGATGAATCCTTTGGTGGAGGCTGAGGTTGTGGTGCTTTTGATGTTGAAACATTGGCTCGGTCTCTGGCTGAGGGAGCAGGAATTCTTCTCTCATTCCTCTCTTCTCTAACTATCTGCTCAGGACCCTGTCCAGGCCCAGTCCAATGCCTCAGAGCGTGGAGCAGGTTCTCTGTCAGCACCCTCACTCCACCTCTGCATAGGTGGGGGCCATTTCTCTTAAACAGGTCCTCTCGTTTCCAGAATAGATAGAAGTTCTCAATGTAGTGTAGTCCTCTCGGGGAGCACTCTTTGGACAGCCATGTGTTCAGCTGAAGAAGCCGGCTAAACTTGTTTATCCTCCTGTCGATGTTTGGAAGAGGTCCACTAATGAAAGTTTTGATTTCCATTTTATCAAGCACGTCGAATAACTTCAAGAAGTCTTTTTTCAAAACTTCAGTCTGTTCCCGCCGCATGTCCACTGCACCCACGTGCACAATCAGCTGTTTAGCTCCTCCATGCTTAGCCATAATATTTGGAAGGAGTGACGTTATCTCAGAAACAGTGGCGCTTGGAAAAGAATGTGTGTTTATCTTTTCATGCGTCATGTGACTTATCGCGCCGTCCCCAACTAAAACAATCTGCGTGACCTTGGCAGATCCTCCTCGCTGTATTTTGGCCACGTCATCTTTCCTTTTTTCATTTAATTCCATCTCTGAAAGTGGTAAAAATCTGTTGGTGAGCTGTATTTTAGGTGACTTCACGTTATCTTTGTATCGTTTAGGCTTTGCTCCAAGTTTGTTCCAAGAAACAGCCTGGTCTAGAGTGGCTTTGGAACAACTCTGACCATTCTTGACCGGCGCTGCCAGAGCCCTGACCTAAACCCAACTGAGCTTCTCTGGAGAGACCTGAAAATAGCTGTCACCAACGTTCACCATCCAACCTGACGGAGCTGGAGAGGATCTACCGGGGCCCCAACCTGGAAACTGGGGTGGGTGCTCGACAGCGAGCATCTGGTGGCCGGGCCTTTCCCCACAGGGCATGGCCGGGCACAGCCTGAACGAGCGACGTGGGGCCGTCCTCCCGTGGACTCACCACCTGCACCCGAGCGGTGTTCAGTTATTGGACTTCTGTGCCACGGATTGTCCATAACGAACACCATGTTCAAGCACAAGGGTGTCCATCAGTGCACGTGGCACCAGGACACCCTAGGCCGGAGGTCAATGATCAACTTTGTTGTTGTGTCATCTGACCTCCGGCCGCATGTCTTGGACATTTGAGTGAAGAGCGGGACGGAGCTGTAGAGCACCACCTGGTGGTGAGTTGGATCCGCTGTTGGAGGAGGAAGCCGGACAGACTTGGAAGACCCAAGCGCATTGTGAGGGTCTGTTGAGAACGTCTTGCGCAGCCCTGTGTCGGTAGGGTGGTGGACACCGGAAGTAAGGGATGTCGTCAGGCTGAAGAAGGAGGCCTATCATGAGTTTCCACAGCCGGGTGGCTGGGCGCTCCATTAAGCTACGTACAGACCGCAGACGCCTAATCGCGCGCTCTCGACGCCCCAGCCACTGTACACAGGCGCTCGTACGGCGCGCTCGAGCTCTCTGCGCACATGCACAGTAGAGGTGTTGTCGCATGAGCAGTGGAGTTGTTGTCGGTGTGGCCTTTCATTGTGTAAAAATGGCGGATATCGAGAGCGTTGTTTTCACGTTTTTGGTTTTCAAAACTCTCACACGGAGGCGCCGGGCTTATTTCTATCTCTGTTCCACCGTGAATACATCGTACAGCTCTTTTCTCCCACACACGGCCACAATCAGTCTTTCGTCTGCCATTGTTGACGAGCAAGGAAAAAGTGGCGCTTCTTGGGGAATTCCACGGGGAATACCGGAAACGCGAGGGGAAATACGTACGTACGTACGTACGTACGTCACTGGAGCGTCAGCTCTGATTGGCTGCTGCGGCGGCTGCTACGCTTCAGCTGCAGAGACCTCAACATATCTGGGTTAGGGTGTGTCGCGTAAGCCGCATCAGCCGCATCGGCCGGCTCATACGCGCGCTCAAAGCGTCGAGAGCGTAAGAAAACGCACCAATCGCGCTGCAAAAACTAAGAAATCGCGCTGTGGATAACGCACTACGTGCTCGACGCGCGTTTATCATAGACTTTTTACCTTTAGAGATAGGGTGAGGAGCTCAGTTACACGGAAGGAGCTTGGAGTAGAGCCGCTGCTCCTCCAGTTGAGGTGGCTCGGGCATCTGTTCCGGAGCCTCCTGGGCGCCTCCCTGGGGAGGTGTTTCGGGCATGTAGAGGCCCCGTAGAAGACCCAGGACACACTGGAGGGACTACGTCTCTCGGCTGGCCTGGGAACACCTCAGGATACCCCTGGAGGAGTTGGAGGAAGTGTCTGGGTAGAAGGAAGTCTGGGAGTCCCTGCTTAGACTGCTGCCCCCGTGACCTGGCCCTGGATAAGCGGAAGAAGATGGATGGATGGAATATTTATTTATAATACCATTAGTGTTATTGATTGACACCAATGATTTCATGTGATAATTGAAATCTGTGGTCTTGTGTTTTATTCAGGCCAGGTTCTCACATTTTGATGGTGAGCTATTGGATTAATCCTTGAGCTCAAACCTGAAGATTTTGTCTACAACACTACAGACTGCAGCTGCTCTGGTCAGGTGGTAGGCGGCTCACTGAAGCCTTTTGAACAAATGTTGGAATGCAGTAAATATTGGTGTCGGGATTCGAACTCACAAATTCATTTTACCTTTCCCCTGTAATGCCAACATTTCGCGGGGAGAGGATTTGTATGACAAGGTGTCTGCTGCCATAGAGAAACGTAAATTACCTTGGAGTAAACTTGCCAATGTCACAACGGATGGATCACCAAATTTAACAGAAAAAACGTTGGGCTGCTGAAAAAAATCCAGGATAAAGTGAAAGAGGAAGACCCTGAGCAGGATGTGATTTTCCTTCACTGTATCATCCATCAGGAATCACTCTGTAATTCTATATTGCAGCTCAACCATGTTGTGAATCCTGTCATAAAACGTGTGAACTTTATTCAATTCAATTCAATTTATTTTTGTAACGCCCAAAATCACAACAACAGTTGCCTCTGAGGGCAAACTTTATACGTGCAAGGGGACTCCAGCATCGTCAATTCATCACGTTCTAGGAGGAAACTGATGTGGATCTTCAGGACTTGCCACTCTCGTGTCCGCTGGTTAAGTTTGGGCAAAGTATTTCAATGTGTCTGGGACCTGAAAAAGAAGATCGGCGCATTTTTGGAGTTCGGGGGGAAATCTGACGAATTTCCAAAGCTAAGCGACATGTAATGGCTTTGTGATTTTGCATTTGCTGTTGAGATATTTTTACACTTGAATGAGCTGACTGTGAAATTGCAGGGGAAAGTTTGCAGTTTGTGCACAACATGTACAAACATGTTACGGCCTTCAAATCTCAAACACATCTTTCACTAATTTCACCACATTTGGCACTCAAAAAGAGGCGACCTGCATTGAGAATTCAGTCGCCGATTCTCTGATTTAGGAAACATTGAAAAGTCACTTCAACTGGTGTCTTCCCCACTGTCACAAGATCCTGAAACAGCAGCACATGAGGTGCAATTGGAATTGATCGATCTTCACTCTTAAACTTAATGACTTATACTTCACTGAATGAAGCCACATTTCCAAACCTCCGGAGGACGGCACAGAAGATGCTGGCCCTGTTTGGCTTGACCTACGTATGTAAGACATTCAGTGTCATGAACATGAACAAAGCCCGTCACAGATCCAGCTTCACTGATCAACACCTCAGATCTATCCTGAGAATTGCCACAGCAAAACTTACTCCAGACTTTGATCCACTTGCAAAACAGGGAGATCAACACTGTTCCCACTGAAATTCAAGGTGAGTTTTCCTGCTGTGTCTATTAAACTGAAATGTAATTAAATTAATAATTGAATGCATTTGGAAAACAATTTGTACAATGAGCCTTGCATATTCATACTTTGTTACATGTTACAGGTAAAATCTTGCATGTAGTCTTTTGTAATTTACTAGTTCATAAAAACACTCAATCTGTTCCTGGCCCTCGAATCAAATAGTTTGCCCACCCCTGTTCTAGCCCAATGATCTGCTATCACTATAATATACAACTTATTATATGGCAATTTCATTTGACCAACCTATTATACCCGTTACAGATATTTAATTTTTTCTTTTTTTAATAAATTTGTATAAATGTCTACATTTCATTTTTTTCCATCAAGATGGGGTGCTGAGTTTACATTAATGAGAAATAAAGAGTGAAAAATGTAAAGGGGTCTGAACACTTTCCATACCAACTGTATGGTTTACAATTAGCTCAAAGTCAAATACTGGCCTTTTGCAGATACCTGGTGCAGTATGGGCGGCAGGCTCTGGACATGCTGGCACGCTCTCAGAACAGCTTGCGCCTGGGTTGGCTGGAGCACGTGTTCTCGTGTACAGAGGAGGCAGAGCGGCTGGAGGATGAGGACCAGGGGCTGAGGATGCTCTCTGTGGTCAGGCTCATCCAGGCAGTGAACCCCGGTGTGAGCAGCACCAAACTAGAGCAGCGCTTCAGGGAGCTGCAGAGGACCAGGCAGAGGAGCGGAGGAGGCAGCCTCACAAACGTCTCGGAGGCAGAGGTAGGTTGATCCAGGTAACACTAAACTAGTTTAATATTTAGACATAAGCTACATGAATCTGTACATATGAATAATGTAAGTGATGCTGGACAATAGGAACACTGAATTTCTATATGATCTGATTGTGATGGAATGCCTAATTCAGCTCTATACTCAAACTATCCAAGATGGCGCAGCTGATGGCGAAGAGCCCTTATCCATCAGAACCATAACTCCTACGGATCTAGTTCCAGTTGTTTTAGCATCTGCTGCTGTAACCGCAAAAGGGGAAAGCGAGCACGTTTCCTCCTGCACCTTAGGAAACATGGCACACGTATGTCCTTACCTAGGATATCTTCTTTAACATGAACTCACTACCCAACAAACTGGATGAACTGGTGCTGCTGATGAGACAAAATAGAGACTTTTCTTCATCTCCTGTTTTGTGTTTCACGGAGACGTGTCAGCGAGACGGTCACGGATTGCACCGTGGAGCTGGAGGGCTTCCAGTTGCTCTGCTCTGACCATCTGAGAGATATCTCCAGAGGGAAATCACGAGGCGGATGAGAAAACTGCTCTCCTGCTCTGGAATATCTTTTCATCAACTGCAAACTATTCTACTCTCCACGTGAGTACACCTTATTCATCCTCGCCGCTGATTACGTACCACAGAGCGTGCCCTCTGACTTCTGCATGTTTGCTTGTGGAGCGGCCCTTCCCGAACTTGTGTTTTATCCTGGGAGATTTTAACCAGGGGAATCTCAGCCACGAACTACCAAAGTACAGTCAGTTTATGAAAGTCCTGACCAGAGAGAAGAACACACTGGATCACTGCTACACAACAGTCAGCAACGCCTTCCACGCTGTGGGCGGAGCCACGCTGGGCTCGTCAGACCACGTCATGGTTCACCTGATCCCCACGAACAGACAGAGGCTGAAGCTCTCCAAACCTGAAGTGAGGACTTCTAAGAAGTGGACCAATGAGGCAGTGGTCACACACACAGGGACGTCATACATTTGATTCTGTGAGGACAGTATTATACTATACACACTACAGTCACTTTCAATCGACAAACCCTTGATCACACCAAAACTAAGGAAGTTAAGACAGAAGAAGGAGGCAGCGCACAGGGCCAGTGACAGAGAGTGCTACAGTATCAGTAATTAACCGCAAAGTATGGATTTAGCAGGGAGGGGTCGAGAGTTAGATCTCAGTACAATACACGTCTGAAGCAGCAGTTCTCAAACAACAAACCCCGCCTCTGTGTGGAGTGGGCTCTAGCTTCACCAACACCTTCATCGGGCTCATCTCGGATGGGATGAGTCTGCCTACAGGAGGTGGAGCAGCTGGTGTCCTGGTGCAGCGGTGACGACCTGGAGTTCAACGCCCAGAAGACAGTGGAGATGATCGTGGACTTCAGGAAAGTCACAGCCCCCCAGCCCCCTACCAAGAAGGCCCAACAGAGGATTTACTTCCTGCAGCAGCTGAGGAAAAACAAGCTGCTAGCGCAGATAAAAACAGAACAATTCAATTCTTCAGGAGGAGAACCAGTTCTTCAGGAGGAGAACCAGTTCTTCAGGAGGAGAACCAGCTCTTCAGGAGGAGAACCAGCTCTTCAGGAGGAGATCAGAAAACAAAACAAAAATATCAGCGTCTAAGTTGCATTAGTTACCCTGAACTACATGTGTACATTTACATTTTTATATTGAATCATCACAGCCAAAATGTTATTGTAGAGCACAATTCATACACATACACAAGCAATTCAAAGTGCTTCACACAACAGGAATAAATGGAATTAAAATCACAAAGAAATTACAGACCACATACATAGCATTTCAGACACTCTTTCCCATATTTATGACAAGCATGATGTGATGTGTCTCCGGGTTGGACACATCACTTTTTGATTCTTTCTCATATCAACGAGCTATCTGCCTCTGCCTTTGTGCTGAGTGTATGTATCTTTTACGACGACTCTCTGGTCGACGCCTCCACCTTATGTGTGGCGCTTTCAGCTGGAGAAAGTTGTTTTGCATCTACACACTGATCTGTTGCACCAGTAGGAGGCCCTCTGGCACCAGCAGGAGGCCCTCTGGCACCAGCAGGAGGTCCTCTGGCACCAGCAGGAGGCCAGTCCACACACTGATCTGTTGGATACAGTGACAGAGTGAATCCACTGGTCCATATTCACCTGTGACAGTGAAACATAGATCTGGCTCGTCTGCATCATTGTGACACATTTTCAGTGCGTGTCATGTGACCTAACAGCAGCATGTAGAGGTTGAACAGAAGGGGTCCCAGGACTGACCCTTGGGGCCCCCCACAGGTCAGGGGCATGTGGTCTGAGACACAAAGTACTTCCTGTCTTCCAGATAGGACCTTAACCAGTTTAGGCCGGGGCCAGTGATGCCCACCCTGTCCTCTAGTCTCTGTAAGAGGGTCCCACCCAGTCCTCTAGTCTCTGTAAGCGCGTCCCACCCAGTCCTCTAGTCCTTGTAAGAGGGTCCCACCCAGTCCTCTAGTCTCTGTAAGAGGGTCCCACCCAGTCCTCTAGTCTCTGTAAGCGGGTCCCACCCAGTCCTCTAGTCTCTGTAAGCGGGTCCCACCCAGTCCTCTAGTCTCTGTAAGAGGGTCCCACCCAGTCCTCTAGTCCCTGTAAGAGGGTCCCACCCAGTCCTCTAGTCTCTGTAAGAGGGTCCCACCCAGTCCTCTAGTCTCTGTAAGAGGGTCCCACCCAGTCCTCTAGTCTCTGTAAGAGGGTCCCACCCAGTCCTCTAGTCCCTGTAAGAGGGTCCCACCCAGTCCTCTTGTCTCTGTAAGAGGGTCCCACCCAGTCCTCTAGTCCCTGTAAGAGGGTCCCACCCAGTCCTCTAGTCTCTGTAAGAGGGTCCCACCCAGTCCTCTAGTCCCTGTAAGAGGGTCCCACCCAGTCCTCTAGTCTCTGTAAGAGGGTCCCACCCAGTCCTCTAGTCTCTGTAAGAGGGTCCCACCCAGTCCTCTAGTCTCTGTAAGAGGGTCCCACCCAGTCCTCTAGTCTCTGTAAGAGGGTCCCACCCAGTCCTCTAGTCTCTGTAAGAGGGTCCCATGATGGACAGTGTCAAAAGCAGCATCAGATCTAACAGTCTCAGTCACCATGACAACAGCAGTCTCAGCAGTGCTGTGATGAGCTCTAAAACCTGAAAAACATCTAATGAGTTATAGTAGAAAAAGCTTCAGTTGTAGTCATCTGGACTCAGTTTGAAAAAACTGAGTCCAGATGACTACAACTGAAGCTTTTTCTACTATGGAACACGCCTGGACGAATGAGGGATTACACCGACATCTAATGAGTTGTTTATTAAGAGGAAATCTGTGACTGTTGTAAACAACCTTTTCAAGGATTTTGTCCCAAAATGGCAGATTAGAGATGGGCCGGTAATGACTCAGTACTGCGGCATCAAGACTGCTCTTCTTTAGGAGAGGCTTTATGACCGCAGTTTTCAAAGACATTGGGAATGTTCCAGATTGAAGCGACATGTTAACTATGTGAGTGATGGTGCTAACAAACTGTTCAGCACAGACTTTAGAAATCTGGAGGTCACACATGGAGTCAGCTGTAGATGAACTCAGACTGGTGATGATCTCCTGGACAGTTTTGTCAGTTACTGGTGCAAAGTGAGTTAGCTCTAAGTGTCTATGTGGTTTTAGGATTATTTTTTGCATTGTGGGATTTATATCATTTTTAATGCCCTGAACTTTGTCATTAAAGAATAATGTAAACTCATTACACTTGATGTGGAAATGAGTTCTAACAGCAGCTGAGCAGGAGGGTTTGTTCATCTGTTACTGAGGCAACAGGACACGCCCCTTGTTACTGCAGCTTCCAATAATTTCAGAGAAATATCTTTCCCTAATTCTACTTAAAATGAGGTTGTACATGTTCAGCTCTTTTTGAACCTGGAGCTTTGACTTGCTCCATTTCCGTTGGGCCCGTGACACTCCCTTTTCTGTGCCCTGACCCAATCACCATGTCTCCATGGCAACTTCTGCTTATTTTTAACCATTTTAGCCTTCATAGGGGCGATGGTGTCCAGAACATTCAAAACACTAGATGTAACAGAGTTTGACACATAATTTACATTAGAACATGAGACATTTTCAAAGTTTATTATTTCCATTAACATAACTCCTGTGCCATCATTTAGGTGTCTCCTCTGAACAGCTGCATGACCAGCCGGTGGTTTGGGAAAAACAGACAATTTGTTGAATTTTAGAAAAAAGAGATAGCCAGAATGTAGAAATGCATGATTTTTAGAGGTGTGCAAATTTTGGTGACTTTTTGTCAATGTTAACTCGGTGGAAAATTACGGGGTTGGTCCCGAAGAAGAAGGAGAAGGAGAAGGAGAAAGAATTAAAGCCTCAAACGGCATCCAACGGCCCTCGCGGAATGCCGGGCTTCATACTCTGCACTTTCGACTTGATGAGGAGGAACTCTACCCCTCCTGGTGTTCCAAGTACATGCTTTTTACCTTCGAAAGTCACAGAAGAGTCGCTGGGAAAGAGAACCCATGTCTCAGTTTTCTCTTCCTGAGCCCCTCATAGATGTGGTGGATCTTCTAGCAGCAGGAAAAAAGCCCATCATAAGAAATGGCTGAGATAAACCTCACCAACATTCAAGGACTGGACCAACATAGTAAACAAAATAAAATGACATTCGGACTTAATTTTGAAATGGACAAATTTGAACGACTTTGGACTAAATGGGACATTTATTTAATTCAGTTTTTTGTGTGTTTTATGTTTAATCTTTAAAGTGTGGTGTGGTGTGTGGTTTGTTCTCCACAGGTGGACAGCAGGAGAATGGGAAAAGGTGTCAGGAATGAACGTGTCTCCAAAACAGACTTCATCCAGGTGTTCCACGACTTCTGCACGCGCCCAGAGATCTACTTCATGCTTGTGCAGTTCTCCAGCAACAAAGAGTACCTGGACACTAAAGACCTGAGCAGGTTCCTGGAGGCTGAGCAGGGCATGGCTCATGTGGGTAATGCAACCTCTGAACCTTTGTTAGGGTGAATCATACAGGCAAGATGGAGAGAGGCTCAGGAGGCGTGTATTTATGTACTGTATAAAGAATATAGTGATTGGTTGGAAGGTAAACAACAAAGCTATGAAACTTTTGAGGAGGCTCAACTGTAGCAGAATGTACCTTAAAATATAACATAATACTAAGTTTTGAAATGCTGTAAGACTTTCTTGATTAAAATATGGCCAGGAGCCTTAGTGATAGGTCACCGTCAGCTCTGGCCCGGGGTAAAGCTGAGTTTGATGTAGGGGGGGACAGGGAATGGTGAATGGAAATACATGGCCCACTAAATCAAATGTTAGGGAGGTCTTGATCCATCATATAACAAACAACATTAGAAATAAATCATTATTAATAGTAGGCCAATTATTATGATCAATAATAATTACATGGGAAAATATAAATATAATAGTAATTAATATAGTTAATAAATCGTATTAAAAGTATAATATTCATTATTTAGTTTGAAATAAAACACAACATACATTGTCTTTTTGATCATCTGACTCTATCGCCTGATTCAAATTAATAATTTGAGTCATGGGTTGTGAACGCTTAGCCACTAATACGCCTTTAATTTCAAGCATGCTGTTGTTTTCATTGTAATACTGTGTTTTTGTTGGTCTTCTGTCTCATAACACGTCCCTTCCACAGTATGATTTTGAAGTACTGCAGGGTCCATTTTCCCAGCTCACCATAAATCCCTTGCTCACTGCTCCTTGGGTGTTTTGAGGCAGACTGGTACGCATGAACCGCACTCAAGCACTGGCACAACTGAAAATTTCAAAATATTTGTTATCAGCGCACATACAAACTGGACAAAGCACTACTTTTTGAACCAGTTTTACTGCATTGCATTTTGAAAGCATCTTGCACCTGTGAAGAAAAAAATCTGTCAACCGACAGAACTAGCACTTGCTGTAAACTTTAGAGATAGAGCACCGTCTCAGTTTTAAATTGTTGCTCAAACTCGTTGTTTCTTCTTTACATAGCCTTGTGTGCTCTCTCATTTGCTTAAGCAAGTTTAATCCACCATCAAGTGGTGTTACAGCAGTATCAAAAGCACAGATGTTAGGATGAAAGTAGTGGCGCTGCAGCTGGAGCAGTGAATGTACCGCGCACAGACTGAACCAAGTAGTGGAAATTAGTAGAAGGAGTGGAGTTTGTTATTTTGAAACATATTTTAAAATGATTTCATTGTATGGAGAGTGAGTGTGAGGATCAGGGGATGTCCCCTCCCCCCGTGATTTTCACCTATATTTCTAGGTATCTGTTTTCCCCAAACAAGCATTTACCGCTGCTCTCTGCCCACAGGTGAGCGAGGACACTGCGCTGAAGCTGATCCAGACCTACGAGCCCTCTCCCCAGGGCCGGCAGCAGGGCTTCCTCTCCCTAGATGGTTTCAGCAGCTACCTGACCTCTGCCGATTGCCACATCTTCGACCGTGACCACAAGATCGTGTGCCAGGACATGAGCCAGCCCCTTTCACACTACTTCATCAGCGCGTCTCATAACACCTACCTCATTGAAGACCAGTACCGTGGGCCCTCCGACATCTCAGGCTACATCCGAGCACTTCGCATGGGCTGCCGCAGCATGGAGGTGGACGTTTGGGACGGGGATGACGATGAACCCGTGGTCTGCGTGGGACACACTCTCTCCCCTCCGTTGTTGTTCCACTGCGTTCTAGAAGCCATCGGGCGGTTTGCGTTTGTAGCCTCGGATTACCCGCTCATCCTGTGCCTAGAGAACCACTGCTCGCTGCGGCAGCAGCGGGTCATGTTGGGGCACTTGCTGAGGATATTGGGGGATAAGTTGTACCGGGATGAGCCAAAGGAAGGGGCTACATACTTACTGTCGCCGCAAGCCTTAAAACATCGGATTTTACTCAAGGGTAAGAAGTTGTCGTGTTGTGTGCCGGAGGAGGGGGAGGTTAGCGAGGAGGACGAGGGAGCGGACATGGTGGCCAAAATGAAAGCAACAAATTGTAGAGAGAAGGAACCCAAAAATGTATCACTAAATGTCACTGCACAAGCTAGTCCTCAAAAAACGTCAAGAAAGTTCAGGCTCCTGAAAGAACTGTCAAACCTGGTAACGCTCTGCTGCTCGGTGCAATTTGTGGACTTCCGAACTTCATCCGGTACTCAGAAACCCTGGGAGATATGTTCTCTCCATGAGGCTCTGGCGCTGAGGCTGGCCGGAGAGAACCCAGGGGAATTTGTGAACCATAACAAGCACTTTCTGACACGCGTGTACCCCAGCCCCATGCGTGTGGACTCCAGCAACATGAACCCACTTGACCTGTGGAAGTGCGGCTGTCAGCTGGTGTCCATGAACTTCCAGACGGCAGGGCTGATGATGGACATGACTACGGCTTGGTTCAGGCAAAATGGGAACTGTGGCTATGTGCTGCGGCCGGGCATCATGCGGCAGGAAGTGTCCTTCTTCAGCGCTGACACTAGAGACTCGGTCCCCGGAGTGTCTCCTCAACTCCTGCATGTGAAGGTATGCTCACAGTCATGGTCCTAATGCTGGTGATTAGGTCAAATATATTTGTGAAGGAGATGTTCTAATCTGAAACTGGGACCAGGGAAACAAACTATTTTATTTAGAATTTGTTAATGTAAATTAGAAAATAATATTTCTTCCCAGGTGTTTAACCACTGTATGGAAACATAGGAAAACGTCTACAAAATACTTAAATATCAGCTTTAACATTGTTGATATTAAAATTTGACTCCAGTGATAAAAATCAAATGTTTAGTTAAGCTGAACAAAAATATAAATGCAACACTTTTGTTTTTGGTCCAATTTTGGTAATGACCTGGCGACTTGGATTGAAGACAATCCAGGAGGTCCTCTCTGCTCTCTGGAGAACTGCTGCAGGTGAGGATCTTTCGTTAATCAAACCTGACTGATGCAGTTAGAGGATCCAACAATCTGGAAGGACAAATTCGCGGTCATGGAAATAATGTCAGTGTGTTTGAGAAGAGTCAAATCATTGGCATCAAGAAAACATCTAAAGAGAAGCAGAAACTAATGTACTCCAGATCTGAACCTGAGAGAGTGTTTGGGACGAGCTGGAGAAGGATTTGTCCATCATCAACACAAGATCTGTGTGAGGAACAATGACACGCTGAAGATCTGTGTGAGGAACAATGACACGCTGAAGATCTGTGTGAGGAACAATGACACACTGAAGATCTGTATGAGGAACAATGACACGCTGAAGATCTGTGAGAGGAACAATGACACACTGAAGATCTGTGTGAGGAACAATGACACGCTGAAGATCTGTGTGAAGAACAATGACACACTGAAGATCTGTGTGAGGAACAATGACACGCTGAAGATCTGTGTGAGGAACAATGACACACTGAAGATCTGTGTGAGGAACAATGACACGCTGAAGATCTGTGTGAGGAATGATGACACAGTCTGTCACTGAAGCTGCTCTCCAGAGTGGACAGAGTGTCCTGAAGGGGGCGACACTCATGGTCCAGCATAGATGTGAGTTTAGCCTTCTGTCCCCCACCTCCTGCACCGAGTCGGAGCTCTGTCCAGCTTCTTCCTCTCCCTCTCTGTGATGCTGCTGCTCCAGCAGACCACACCTACAGGAGCTGATGCCACCACAGAGTCAGAGAAGGTCTTCAGGAGTGGCCCTGTCACTCCAAAAGACCTGAGTCTCCTTAGGAGGTACTGTACGACACTCGTCCTGTACAGTGCGTCTGTGTTATGAGTCCAGTCCAGTTTGTGGTTCAGATGAACACCAGGTACTTGTATGAGTCACTCTCTCAATGTCCCTTCCCTGGATGTTCACTGGTGAGGGGGCAGTGGAGTGGCCTCTGGGGAAGTCCACCACCATCTCCTTGGTCTTCCCCGCGTTGATGAGGAGGTGGTTCCGCTGACACCAGTCCACAAAGTCCTGCTCCAGTCCTCTGTACTCTGCATCATCGTCGTCCGTGATGAGTCTGATGATGGCAGAGTCATCAGAGAACTTCTGCAGGACACAGCTGTCCATGTCGTTTCTGATGTCTGCAGTGTAGAGGGTGAAGAGAAGGGGTGCGAGGACGGTGCCCTGGGGCCCCCACACTGCAGGCCCTCCACACTGCAGGCCCCCCACACTGCAGGGCCCCCACACTGCAGGTCCGAGTGTCAGACACACAGTCCCGGGCTCTCACAAATTGGGGTCGGTCTGTGAGGTCGTCCAGGATCCACTCTGCAGGTCGTACTCCACACCAGCCGTCTCCAGCTTGTCCCTCAGGAGCTGATGGTGTTGAAGGCGCTGGAGAGATGAAAGGACAGGATCCTCACAGAGCTGCCAGGCTTCTCCAGGTGAGAGAGAGAGCGGTGCAGCAGGAGATGACGGCGTCCTCCACTCCGATGCCAGAGCCGGTATGCGAACTGCAGCGGGTCCATGGCTGAGCTCACGGTGGAGCGGAGGTGGTCCAGGACCAGCCGCTCCAGTGTCTTCATCAGGATGTGAGAGCCACCGGCCTGAAGCTGTTGAGGTCTTTGGCGCGCTGTGTCTTGGGCACAGGTACCAGACAGGAGGTCTTCAGACCTGTGGTACCACCTTCAGCTTCAGGCTCATGTTGAAGACATGCTCCACAACTCCACACAGTTCATCTGCAGGACTTAAGGAGCCTGGGGCTGATGCCGTCAGGTCCTGCTGCCTTCCTCACTTTAATCCTCTTCAGCTCTCTCCTCACCTGTGTTGCTGTGACAGTCAGTGGTTGGCAGGGGGACTGTGTGCTGGGAGGATGGGTGAGTCCAGGTGGAGTGGTGGTCTGATGGGCTGGAGCAGAGGTGTGAAGAGTTCCTCTGGCCATTGTCCAGCTGTGGAAGAGAGAGCATGCAGCTGTGCAGGGGGAGGGGTGGGTGATTGATAAAATCTCAGGAAGTGAGAATTTGGTTTGTTCACCCACTGTCGGTCCCCCTCCGTCTGGACAGGGGGAACTTCAGGCTCCTCCACACTCCCTGAATGTTCTTCTACTGCATGTGGGTCGTAGAGTTCAGTCCAGACAGTGGTGCTGAAGCAGTCCCTCAGAGCCTCCTCGCTCTCAGCAGACCACCTCCTTACCACACGGGGCACCACAGGCTGCCTGCGCACGATGGGTTCATACACAGGCCGCAGATGTACAAGGGTGTGGTTTGAGCTGCCCAGGGGAGGGAGGGGGGAGGAGCCTCCTGGTGTTGGCAAAAAACAAGTCCAGTGTTTTATTGTTCCTGGTGGGGCAGGTGACATTACTGGTGTATGTGGCAGAACAGAAGAGGGAGAAGTGTGGTTATAGTCACCAGAGATGAGGAAGAGCGCCTGTGTGTCTGTGACCTGCAAGTGCAGGAGAGCAATGCTTCACTAGCACTGTCAGCATTGGCAGACGGGGCCACATACACAGCAATCACAATCCCTTGTGAGAACTCCCGGGGCAAATAATATGGCCTCATGCCAACAGCCAACAGTTCAATGTCTTTCTTACACAGCTGCTCCTTCACTATGCAGTGACTAGGTCTGCACCACTTTTTGTTCACAAACACAACCATGTCCAGAGTAATGATGCACATGTTGTCTTTTGACTTGTTGGTCATGTCTGGCCAAGAAAGTTTAATCCCTCTAGTGACATGCCAGTAGTCTTTTCAACGCGCCCGCGGTCCGCTGCTGCGCCTCGGGACTAATTAGACTAAATTCTCCATGAATATGAGTCTGATTGTAATAAAACACACAGCGTTTTTTAAACTAAAAATATAGTGAACACGACGTGTCCCAAAGTCACAACCGCCGTTGTCTCGGAGGGCGACAGTGAAAAATGGATTAAACAATGTTCACAAGGACTTGGCAATGTCCCAGGGTCCCTTGTCCTTAGACCCTCCTTCTCACCCAGAAAAAAACTACAAAACCTCCTTGGGGAAAAAAAAGTAGAAACCTGGAGGAGTTCCACAGTGAAGGAGAGATCTGACTCATTGAGACGGACAAGAGGCGAGATAGACAGTGGAGCTGGAGCCACTCAGGAGGAGAACCAGTTCTTCCAGGCAGATGAAGAACCGTCCATATGGAGTAGAGACCATCTCTCCATGGAGTCGAAGAGCATCTGGGTCCACAGGTCATCGATGCGCCTGTCCCACTCCCCCCGGAGTGGCGGGAAGTGGGAGAAGAAGAAGAAAAGGAAATGAACAGATTGCAAGTGAAATTAAATATTAAATATTGTTTGATAGAATAAGTAGTCAGAAGCAGAGGATAGTGCTCAAGCTGCCATACTTCCCCCATAGTTGCTCCTAGGTCAGTGGAGCTGAATCTGTAGATTTGTATTTCTGTTCCTAACTGGTCTGACCATAAGTCATTTCAAAGAGGAACATTTTAAGCCTGGACTTAAAGGAAGAGACTATGTCGGCCTCTTTAACATGGACAGAGCTGATTCCATAACACAGGAGCTCTACCTCCTACTGTGCTTTTAGAGACTCTTGGGATCACCAGAAGGCTCTACCTCCTACTGTGCTTTTAGAGACTCTTGGGACCACCAGAAGGCTCTACCTCCTGCTGTGCTTTTAGAGACTCTTGGGACCACCAGAAGGCTCTACCTCCTGCTGTGCTTTTAGAGACTCTTGGCACCACCAGAAGGCCAGCATTTTGAGAGTGAAGAGCTCTGATTGGATGAGATGGTTCTATAGCATGTTTGAGGTGGGAGGGGCCATGTCATTTATCGCTTTGTAAATCAGGAGGAGGAGGATTTAAAATTTGATTCTAAACCGGACAGTAGCCAGTGAAGAGACTCCAGCACCGGCGTAATGTGCTCTGTTTTTTTAGTTCCTGTTAGTAATCTTGCTGCTGCATTTTGAACCAGTTAAAGCTTTTTATGGAGCTTTTAGGACCTGCTGTGAGCAGGAGTTACAGTAGTTTAATCTAAACGTTACAAATGCATGAATAAGTTTTTCAGCATCACTTTTAGGCCGGATTTTTCTTATTTGATCTATATTACGCAGATGGAAATAGTCTGTTTTACAGGCTTGATTTATATGAGCTTTAAATGAGAGCTCCTGGTCCAATAAGACTCTGAGGTTTCTTACAGTAGAACTGGAGGCTTCACTGACATTGTCCAGTGTGACTATCTGCTCAGATAAAGCGTCTCGTACATGTTTAGGACCAGCACAATCAATCAAGCAATCAAATTTATTTATAAAGCACAATTCATACAAACTGCAATTCAAAGTGCTTTACAGTGTTTAAAACACAATTTAAAACAAGTAATAAAGTAAAAACACAATGCAGTTTATAAAAATGTAAAACAATGTAAAGAATGAAAATAATGTAGTATTTTAAAATATTAAAAACCAGGTAAAATGATGTCAGGCATAGGCGCGGCTAAACAAAACAGTTTTTAGTTTGGATTTAAACACAGCCGGGGTGGGGGCCTGTCTCACAACTTCGGGAAGGCTATTCCAGACCTTTGCCCCATAGAACTGGAACGCAGATTCTCCGTGTCTGGGCTTGGCTCCTGGCCAACAGAACTGGACCCAGTACTGACCCCTGAGGCACACCGTAAGTTACTTTAGAGCAAGGGGAGGAGCTCTGGTTTACATTAGCAAACTGGTACCTATTAGATAAATAGGATTTAAATCAGCTGAGGACGGGACCTCTGAGGGCGGGGCCTCTGACACCTACATCACATTCTAAACTCTGCAGTCGAATGTTGTGGTCGATGGTCAAACGCTGAGGTCAGAACCAGGATTGAGACCAGTCCATCGTCTGCAGCTCTGAACCCTGCTGTGGTGGGCTCTGAACCCTGCTGTGGCAGGCTCTGAACCCTGCTGTGGCGGGCTCTGAACCCTGCTGTGGTGGGCTCTGAACCCTGCTGTGGCGGGCTCTGAACCCTGCTGTGGTGGGCTCTAAACCCTGCTGTGGCGGGCTCTGAACCCTGCTGTGGCGGGCTCTGAACCCTGCTGTGGTGGGCTCTGAACCCTGCTGTGGCGGGCTCTGAACCCTGCTGTGGCGGGCTCTGAACCCTGCTGTGGCGGGCTCTGAACCCTGCTGTGGCGGGCTCTGAACCCTGCTGTGGCGGGCTCTGAACCCTGCTGTGGCGGGCTCTGAACCCTGTTGTGGCGGACTCTGAACCTTGCTGTGGTGGGCTCTGAACTCTGACTGGAAAACTTCAAATAAGTTATTGTCCTGTAGGTGGCGACAAAGGTGTTTAACTACAACTTTTTCAAGGATTTTAGAGACAAAGGGCAGATTTGAAATGGGTCTGTAGTTTACCAATAGGTCAGGATCAACGTTAGGCTTTTTCAAAAGAGGTTTAATGACTGCATGTTTGAAGAATGTGGAACATAAGCACTTTCTACTGAAGTATTTATTATATTAAGAATAGAGTCTATGATTAGGGTGAGAATAAGGGCTGAGGTTATCTCTGCTTGATCAACAGCTGAACATTTCTATATTTACAGGTGATTTATATGGGACGTTAGATTTACAGCTTGGGCTAGTTCAGGGCGAATAGCGGGGGTAATTTCATCCAATTTATCTCTGATTGTTTTTATTTTATTGTTAAAAAATAGGAGGAAATCCTCAGAGCTGAGAGAAGCTGGGAGTGAGGGCTCTACTGCTGTGACAGTTTGTTACCATGGCTACAGCGTGTTACTTTAGTTGACTTCTATTAGATATGAATAGTATCTGGTTTGGGCCTTACACAGAGCCTGCTGATAGGACAGTAGCAGATTTTCCATGTTTTCAGGGATTATCTTGGATAATCTTTAAGAATACACTGAAAGGTAATTATGAAATGATCTGACAATATAGGGTTTTGAGGGAAGACAATGAGGTCACTAATCTCTGTTCCATACGTTAGGACAAGATCCAGAGTGTTCTTATGAGTGTGAGTCGGTTTATTTACATTCTGAGTGAAACCAATGCTGTCTAACAAGGCGCTGAAGGCATTACTGAGAGAGTCATCACTCATGTTCACGTGGATATGAAAGCCTCCAGCTATAACTACTTTATCCCAATGCTAACTCTAAGTTTGATATAAAGTCATAAAACTCTGTTAAAAACTCTGAATATGGACCAGGAGGTCGGGAGATAACTATGAACAAAACTCCATTTTGGTTTCTCATATTTGGACATTTTTGACAGCATGAGGCTTTCAAATGAGCGAAATGTGTTGTTAATTTTAGGACTCGTGAGTCGGCTTGAGTGTGAGATCACTGCCACACCCCCACCTCGGCCTGTGCTCCTGGCAGTCTGAAAGTTAACATGGGTGGGTGGGGTTAACATGGGTGGGTGGGTCTGACATCATCATCTTGTTGAAGCTAAGTTTCAGTTAGAGCTAGAAGATCTATGTTATAATCACTAATTCATTAATTGACTAAAAGTGATTTGGAGCAAATTGACCTAATGTTTAGCAGGCCACATGTGCTTATTTATTTGTTTATTTGTGTCGTTTGTGAGTGTTATTTTCCGTAAGTGAATTGGTCTGAGCCTGAAATAGTTTTTCGGAGGTTTGACTTTTTGTCATTATTTGCACGAGGGACACGAGGGACACACACAGTCTCTATCTGCCTTGAATCTGAACACTTCATGTGACAGAGCGGGCAGGAGCTCAGCGACAGAGAGGGCAGGAGCTCAGCGACAGAGAGGGCAGGAGCTCAGCGACAGAGAGGGCAGGAACTCAGCAACAGAGCAGGCAGGAGCTTAGCGACAGAGAGGGCAGGAGTTCAGCAACAGAGGAGCATCTTACCCTGCTGCTCTGTGCCCGGGGCTCATCCCTGGGTGCTCACTTTAGACTAAGGTCTAAATTAGTCGGGCTCCCAAGAGGGTTGCAACTAATAGGGATGAACCCTCTGAAGTGGGATGGTTCCATCCCTGCATATGAGCCTGGGCTTTCCCCAAAACGCACTCCAGTTTTCAACAAAGACTACATTGTTTTGTGAGCACCAACTAGATAACCAGCGGTTGAATGCTGAAAGACGGCTGTACAGTTCAGCATAGATTCGATTGGGCAGGGGACCAGAAAATATTATGGGATCTGACATCTGACAAATAGTGTGTATAATTTGTGGATTAACAATAGAAAGTAGCAAACAAAAACTCTGAAAACATGATACAGTTACAGCTACAGTGTGTCAAACGCTTGCACTTCCTGCTAGCTTGCCCCCGGTAATTAGATTTGATTATTAATTAATATGTTAATGGTGAATTTTATTTTCTGTGCTGCATAGATTTTCTTGTGCGCTGAGTATGTGCGAGCAGTGTGCGATTGTGCAGGCGCGCAGCTTAGAGAGAACAGTGCCCACAGGTTGTCCTTTGTGGTGTTCATTTAAATATGTATCCTTTTAAAATGGAGCTGAAAGAGTCTCCATCAATTCTCATCACTGTTTCATACAAGCCGCCCCAGCACTGCCAACGTTTTATTGATGATTTTACTGATATGCTTTAAGTCTCATGTACAGACTAAGGTCCTATCTGGAAGACAGGAAGTACTTGGTAATTGGTAGCTGTGACTCAGACACATGCCCCTTACCTGTGGGGGGACCCAAGGGTCAGTCCTGGGTCCCCTTCTGTTCTCTACATGCTGCCGTTAGGTCAGTTGTTAGGTCAAATGTGTCCTATCACAATGATGCAGACGAGTCAGATCTATGTTTCACTGTCGCAGGTAAATATGGACCAGTGGATTCACTCTGTCACTGCATCCAACAGATCAGTGTGTGGACCGGCCTCCTGCTGGTGCCAGAGGGCCTCCTGCTGGTGCCAGAGTCAGTGTGTGGAGGCAAAACAACTTTCTCCAGTTGAACTCAGACAAGACTGAAATCATCGTCTTTGTCACAGAAACAAAGAGAAAGTGTCAGCGTCACCTCCAGAGTCTCGCTCTAAAACCTACAAACCAAGTTATAAATCTGGGGGTAATAATGGACTCAGACTTGAACTTTAACACATCAAATCAATAACATCAGCCAAAATCAAAAATATAGTGTCTAAACCAGATTTGGAGAGATGTATGTGTTTGTCTCCAGTAGATTAGACTGCAACGGCCTCCTGCTAGTGCCAGAGTCAGGACTAAACATGGACCGGCCTCCTGCTGGTTCTACTCTGACAATGTTCAAATCCAAGATAAAAACTGTTTTGTTTAGCTGTGTTTGACTGAAAGGATTTTCTTTGCACTTTTCTCTTTTATGTCTTAAAATGTTTTGTGCTGTAATGAAGCACTTTGAATTGCCCTGTGTATGAAATGTGCTCTACAAATAAACTTGCCTGATAATTACAGGTTAATACAAATCCAGCGGGACTTGCACAGAGTTCAGTACACACTCTGTCAGGACTCTCGTCAACCCTGTGTGCTGTACATCAGGACAAAAAGCATTATGAATATTAATGAAGGTTGAATCTCTCAAGCCCGTCCCCCATAGTACATTTCTGTGGCTCCTTGCTCAGAGCTGCAGATTCTGTCTCTTCTGAGCTCGAGTCTTTCTCCGTGTCATTTTTGTTCTGTAACTGAAGGAACTCACTAAACACACACCGGCATATCAACCACACATGTGCAGCCAGGGAAACGTGCTGCTATGGGAACGAGGCTGCAGGTGTGCAGTAGCACGCAGGGAATGATTGACAAGTAGGAGAACTACTCGACTGTCCAAGCCACCAGGAAATGAGACTCAGATTGCGCGCCAAAAATCCTCTATTATTCCTTTAAAAGTTATTTCATCATTTGGTATTTTACACTAATTAAATATATATATTTATATACAACGTATCATGCCATTATTAAGTACCTTCCTGATTTTTGGTAAATTGTACAGTGTAAATTGCGTTGCACTGGGCTGTTTTTTACAGTGAAACTTCGCAAGTTCACAATCTGATCCTCAATCAACGAAGTTTTGGTTCTTCATTGCTCTTACTTTATATGATATATTCAGATTGCACATTTACTGCTACGGCAGCCCCGGAGCTTGGGGCCTGTAACACATGGACACAATCAATAGTTATATACTGTATATGGAGCATACTTATGGCAGCAGGAAAAAACCCCATCACAAAACAGACATTGCAGTGGACATACGGGAAATGGAAAGGATCACATTCAGACTAAATTCACATTCAGACTGCACTGCTTTGTGTAGTGCGCTCTGGTCATGTTTTGTGTTATAAAAAAAAAAAAAAAAAAAGAATAGCAATATATTTGTAATAAAAAACTATTTAGGCATCCAGGTCACACACATCAGCATTTGTGACTTTGTGCCCCTCCCTCCCTCCCTTCCTCCCTCCCTCCCTCCCTTCCTCCCTCCCTTATTATTCAAATGTATCTCCTAGATGGGGGTGTCGAGGCCCGGGAGCCTACAGCCCTCATCACCAGAAGCCCCAAAACTGTATCCAGTTCAGTCGACTCTTGTTGTTCATGTTTCTCGGATGCTAATAAATACTGTGCATCGTAGCTGGGGTTGTGGGTTTTGTGGATGAGCCAGTGAATGTTTAATTGTTTTGTTCCACCATAGAGTCCAACGCATTCAGAAATGATCATTGGCAAAATCAATATTATCAATCAATTTGCTTCAGAATTTTCACAAGTAGCATCCTTTAATGTTAACAAATCGAATGATCAAAAATGTTAACAAAAATGAGAAAAGAAAGAAAAGACATTATATTTTTACAAGAGACCCATTTGAACAACATTGAACATAGATAGAAATACAATAGTCATCATGCTCCTGTCTACATCTGTGTAGATTTAGAGGAAAGACAAAATAACGCAGTTGGGTTCAATGCAGCTGCTTCATGAGCCTTTGTTTAAGGAAAAAATGTCCAACAACATTAAGACTTATCTGGAGGAAGATTATACTGGTGAAATGTCTCTGCCTCCTTTGGGACGCTTCCAAAGCAGTCTTGAGAGGACAAATTATACCCATAGCCTCAGAAAAAAAGAAACTAAGGAAGAGAAAAACTTAATGATCTGCTAGAAAAAATAAACTTGGAGGAAAACCTTGCCAAAAAGCGGTGTCCTAATTGCTACAAGAAATTAGAAATATAAGAGGAGATTATAATGATCTGACTTCACAGGAAATAGTTAAAATCATAAATTACTATCTTTGAAAGTTAAACAACAAGCTGAAGGAACCATTTCTAAAATACAGGCAAAATTATGTAATCAGCATTAATATATATTCATTATTTTCTGGACACCCTCAAATTTCAAAATGTCAGAAACATTAGGAGATGAAATAACAGGTAGACCTGGACAGGTTGATGTCATGAGCTTTGGGTAAAGACCAAAAGGACAAGATTGCGGATACAAGGTCAAAATGAGTTTCCACCTCCGGGTGGCTGGGCGCTCCTTTAGAGATAGGGGGAGGAGCTCAGTCACACAGGAAGTGTGGGAGTCTTAGGCTGCTTCACCACAATAAGTGGAAGAAGATGGAGGGAAGCTTCCAACAGTTTTAGTTTGTTCTGTAAATCATTTGATTTTTAGCTGAGGCGACAGCTTTGGCCCTGTCCCTCAAAACTGCCTTCGCTGTATCCCAGAAAATGGGTGGAGAAACATTACCATGTCATTTTCATCTACAAACGTCTCAATGTCCTTTGTGATAATTTTAACAAATTGTGGGTCATTGACTAGACAAGCATTCAATCTCCAAAGTGTGTTTATTTGTTTCTGTTCCAGATCTACAGTGACGTAACAGGAGCACGATCACTTAGATCTATATTACCGACTTCTGCTTCTGCAATTCTTTACCTATCTTTGTTGAAAATGTAAAAAAGTAGTCTATTCTAGTCCAGCTCTTATATGGGTTTGAAAATATGTGTATATTGGTGGACATTAGGATTCATCTCTCTCCAGATATTGATCAACCCTACATTATGTATTAGTTTACAAAATGTATTATTTATAGATTTACCAGCACTTTGTGAGCTTGAGACATCCAATATCAGCTGAACATGTAAGTTCCAGTCTACGACAGACCAGGGTTCCCTCAGAGTGGTTTGCATCAGATCCACAACTTCAGTATAGAAAGTGAGGGCGCCTCCTGGTGGAGCATTACATGTATCAAAGTAAACACACTTACATTAATAGTTCCTTTGACCAGAACAATTCTGCCATCTTTATCTTTGTGTTCAAAACTATGTTCAAAGGCTCTTTGTGTTCAAAACTCATGTTTGCCCCTGAATGGTGAATAGTAAACACAAATTTTGTAAATGTTTGATGTTCTAAGTTGTGTAAATGGGTTTAAATGTAGGTATATAATATATTATTTATTTTCTAAGGGTTTGTTAATGTCTTTGACCGCTTAGGTCAAAGACATTAGTTTGTTACACAACTTTCTGGTCGAACACAACACACAAACACAGGAACCACTGAGGTGTGTTTTCTGCACATAGTATTCTGACATTGGAACCTCTTGTTTTACGACCGGAATACGGCAGCAGCGGGTCCATTGTTTAGGCAGGAAGAAGCTGTGTTGGAGGAGACTGTATGGGTATTTTTCTATGGGAGTGTCTGCAGAGCTGCGGCGCGCGGCCAAAACTGCCATGTTATTTTGTGCCGGCAGCGCGCCGCGGCTATAGGCTTAGGGTTAAGGTTAAGGTTAGGGTTAGGGTTAGGGTTAAGGTTAGGGTTAAGGTTAGGGTTAGGGTTAGGGTTAGGGTTAGGGTTAGGGTTAAGGTTAGGGTTAAGGTTAGGGTTAAGGTTAGGGTTAGGGTTAAGGTTAGGGTTAGGGTTAAGGTTAGGGTTAGGGTTAGGGTTAGGGTTAAGGTTAGGGTTAAGGTTAAGGTTAGGGTTAGGGTTAAGGTTAGGGTTAAGGTTAGGGTTAGGGTTAGGGTTAGGGTTAGCCATGAGGCTATAAGGGAAATGCCGCGGTCCCTGAACTGCGCGGCTATTTGACCGCGCCGCGGCTCTCCAGCCACGGCCTTTTTCTATACCTCTGATGCCTTATAGGCGTCCACCATCATACAATCTTAGTGAGCTTGTTTGGGTCAAAGATTATACTGAAGGGGTGTTTCTTTTTGGTGAAATGTCTATGAAAGATATGCTCAAAGCGTGGTCGTGGTTCTTCTATCTCGGCCAAGCTGAAGTTCCCAGGCACATGTCGACTGTCCTGTATTGATGCTGCTTTCTGTAATTCAAACATTTTCTAAAATACAGAGCAAGTGTCAGCGAGTTTTCCTCTCTTCTCCGACTCAACGCACATCAAGATCAACCTCAGGCACCACACCACAACAACAGATCACAATAGAAAAAATAAACTGCTAAAAAAGACCTGATATCGAAAAATACAAAGAGCAGAAGACCCACAGTTTTCAATACTTGGTCAGTGTTCTGGGGATTTTATGAGATAAGATAATCCTTTATTGTCCCACATGGGGAAATTTCATTGATGCAACGCAGGTAGATACAGAGGTAGATACAGAAGAACAGAACAGATCACTTATAGGAAGGTTGAAAAACACTCTCAGTAGAAGATCTCTTATAAACAAAAACTCCTATAGACAAAACCTCCCATTTCCCAACAAGGGATGGAGGGGAAAATAATAAAGATAATAAAGACAAAAATAAATACCATCGCACATGAATCACGACAGTAATTGCACAGTAGGACTAACAGTGTTTGTTATAAAGTCTGACAGCAGCAGAAGGAAATGCCTGCGAAACCTTTCCTTCACACAGCGAGGGTGGATCAGTCTCTCACTGAAGCTGCTCTCCAGAGCGGACAGAGTGTCCTGCAGGGGGTGAGACTCATGGTCCAGCATAGATGTGAATGTAGCCAGGACCCTTCTGTCCCCCACCTCCTGCATTTTGCTACCAATCTTCCCTTCACTGCTCGTTTTACCTTCTTTAGGCTCAAACCTGTGACGTTACAAAGCAGCTCTCACTCTGGATGTCCCTGTATTGTCTACACACAGTGGAAATAGAAATGTATGTTGTCATAACTAAGTCCTTGTTGTAATGCTGTTTGCTGCGAATGGCCTTGTGCATGTGTACAGGTGATCAGTGGTCAGAACCTGCCCAAGCCCAAAGGCTCCGGGGCCAAAGGTGATGTTGTGGACCCGTATGTGTACGTGGAGGTGCATGGCATCCCAGCAGACTGCACCGAGAGGAGGACCAGGACTGTCACTCACAACGGAGACAACCCCATCTTCGACGAGAGCTTCGAGTTCCAGATCAACCTGCCCGAGCTGGCCATGGTGCGCTTTGTGGTGTTGGATGACCACTTCATTGGAGACGAGTTCATAGGTGGGTCTACTTTGTCTGCTCTCGACATGTGCTGTACTATCCTGCAGCAGTGTGCTAAAATTGTGGTTTCAACCTGGGGGTCGGGCTCCCAAGAGGGTTGCAAAATTATTTCAGGGAGTTCCAAGATATGAAGGGATCAAAACTGATACAACTGTCTTAAACAAGGCTTAACATCCTTCAGTTGATGTGATAAATGTAGGTTATTTGTTTTTAGCCGACCAAAGTCATGTATTTAGGTCTAAATCATATATTTGAAATGAGGCTGGAAGAATGAGGGATTACACCGACCTCTTGCAAGTTTTTTTGTTTTTTCACTTTTGCATGTTAATGTTATGCACGAAATATTGGTGAACTCCCCAAATCTGCTTGCCCATCCTTAAAAGTCACCACATGCTACTGCTGTGAGGGTAATGTGTTGTTTAAAGACTATATACTGCCCCCAATCCGACAGATTTTCTGTTGTTTAATCCCTATTTGAGTGTGGACCCTTGGCCTAAACTCAACATAACCCCCGGTGTCAGGGCCCTGTCTGTGCACCTGTGACTGTCCCGCCGCTGCCACACACTCTGTGCATGGAGCTATCCCAGCGTGCTGAGCTCGGTCACCACTGCAACATTCTGCTTTTCTCACAAGATAGAGCATTAACACCCAAGTTAATAAAGTGGTTAACTCCGCAGTGGGAGGGTAAAAGACACTTGAATGAAAGTGTGTTTTAGGGATTTTTGGAGAGGAGAAGACACAAATGGCGTGATAGAGGAAAAGGGAGCTAAGGGAGCGTGTGCAAGTGCTTCTGATAACAGCAGGTACAGCACTTTAGCCTCATGTAAAATAATTTGACATGCTTATTCTACAATGAAAACTGCACAGAATGAAAAAAACTCTGTTTATTTAAAGTTACCCAGGTTCAGAGTACTTCATGTGCACGAGGTTAAGCCGGGTCGGGCTGGATGTTTTGTGCTTGATCTAAACTCTAATTCACAGGCTGCTTGAGCTGAGCTCACATGTGGCGATGTCTGCGTGGAAGAGCGCTAATGCAGACCGCCTCCGCTTTGTTTGTGTTCTTTTGTAACTAATTCCAGTATTTATTACGTTGGTTCATACAGTTAAGTTAACAACATCTGTCATACATCTGTGAGAAAGAGCAGCTGTTTTCCTGTTGTTCTGATGCTGATTTGGAGGGCTGGTCTTTATGTTGGATCTTTTATCCAATCATATTCAGTCATCATTCCTTGTGTCCGTCTGTCCGTCTGTGAGAGTCGGATCTCTCCTTCACTGGAACTCCTCCAGGTTTCTACGCTTTTTTCCCCAAAGAGGGTTTTTTTTGTAGTTTTTCCTGGCCGAGAAGGAGAGTCTAAGGACAGAGGACCCTGGGACATCGTCCCTCGCCACCACAGACATTGTTGATTCATTTCTCCCTGTGGCCCTCAGAGGCAACTGTTGTTATGATTTTGGGCCTTACAAAAATAAATTGATTTGATTTGATTTGATCATGTGTTGCCAGGGATCTAAAATCTGCCCTCTGACCTTCAGACCTCAACAGTGCGGGTGTTTGTCGCTTAAAGTGAATGGAAATGAAAAGGATGTGTCAACCAATCAGCTTCAGAGTTGGCTCTTGTACGTCAGGTGCATCACGTGCACGTCTTTTGATTGGATCACCAATATTGAGAAGCAGGTCTTATGGGCGGGACTCTGCAGAACCTCAGAAGAGGAAACTGAATTTGATAAACAAATTAATCTGTGTTCTACTAAGCTGTTTTTTCAACCCACAAAGGAGGAAAAGATACGGATTTGGTCGAGGAAATAATTATAACGTCTTTCTCAAGACAAACTTTTCAAGAAAAGTTAGACATTGTAAGAAGAGGTCGTCCGACGCCGACGCTGCAAAGCCTGTTACAGGCGGATTCGTTCCCCACTTTCAAAGTTCATCACACAACGGCGCGGACAACAACACAGATAAGGTGACGCAACTCCTGGTCTAAATGTATAGTGTCTAGAGCAGGGGTGGGCAATTATTTTCCTCTGAGGGCCATATTCGAATCCAGGCAAGTAGCGGAGGGCCGCGATCATTGGTGTGAAAAAAAAAAATCCCAAAAATTAAATATCAAATAAAATATCACTTTTCTGTCAAATATAGGCTATTGAATCTATTATTTAATTCATTTCACGTCATATTTATTAAGGATACACGTGCAGACAGCTGCCTGAGGGCAAAATATATATATATATATATAATTTTTCTATTTTTATTTTTTTACTTGGACAAGCTTGGCGGGCCGGATTGAAAGGCCCTGCGGGCCGGATGTGGCCCGCAGGCTGTAGTTGATGATGATAATAATGATGATAACAAGAGGTGGTTTCATTCAGGTGGGACTGTGTAGGACCTCACAGAAGGACCTCACTGAAGGACCTCACAGAAGGACCTCACTGAAGGACCTCACTGAAGGCCCAAGCCCCAGACCCACGGCCCGCCACTGAGGGAAATGTCTCTGCCTCCTTTGGGATGCTTCCAAAGCAGTCTTGAGAGGACAAAGTATAGCCATAGCCTCTGAAAAAACAAAAACAAAGGGAGAAGAATGCACGGGTGCACGGTTGCCTCCCAAGAAGGAGATCATGGGTTCAATTCCCGGGCCAGACCAACATCACATGATCTCTCTGGGTGGAGTCTGCATGTTCTCCCCGTGTTACTGTGGGTTCTCTCCGGGTTCTCCGGCTCCTCCCACCGTCCAAACACATGCATGTGTTAGATAAGATTGGCAACTCTAAATTGGCCCTAGTGAATGAATGTGAGAGTGAGTGGTTGTCTGTGTGTCTATGTCTCTGTGTTGGCCCTGCGACGAGTTGGCCCTTGTCCAGGGTGTATCCCGCCTAAGGCCCAAAGTCACTGGGATAGGCTCCAGTCACCCGCGACCCCTAACGGGAAAAAGCGGTAGAAAATGAAATAATGAATTGAATCATCAGCAGAATATGCATCACATTGGGTATGGACATTTCTGGGTTGGTCAAAGACAATAGAAATTAAAGCCGCAAGCGGCATCCAACGGCCCTCGCGGGCCGCCGGCCTTCCGACTCTGCTCTCTGCATTTTACAGAGATGGCGCTAACGCAATTGTCTAAGAACTAAGACAGCGACACATTGGACATGTACAATGCTGTGCTTAACCAGTGCAAATGAACACAAATGTCGGTCAAATGTGCAGCTCCAGCGCACAGAGACCGTGACACTTGGAATAAAAATATGGATAACTTTTGATGCTCCGCTTGTGTAGATTATTTTTCCCAAATATGAGCTTGATCGAGCTATTGCCCACAGAGGAGTTCATTAAAGTGTGAAGCATAAATGTGAACATTTCAAGGATTTGGCGTTTTTCCCATTTGTGACAGTATATTTGCAGCTCCACGGCACAGAGACCGTAGCACTTAAAATCAAAATATGGATAACTTTTGATGCCCCATTTGTGTAGATGATTTCCCCAAATATGAGCTTGATCGGGCAATCGGCCTAGGAGGAGTTGGTGAAAGTGTGAAGCGTGAAAATGTGGTCATTTTGGAGATTTCGCTGTTTTCCCATTTCTGACATATATTTGCGGGTCCGCCACACAGAGACCGTAGCACTTAGAATCAAAATATGGATAAGTTTTGATGGCCCGCTTGTGTAGATGATTTTCCCCAAATATGAGTTTGATCGGACAATCGCCCTAGGAGGAGTTTGTTAAAGTGTGAAGTGTAAAAATGTGGTGATTTGAGCGATTCTACGATTTTCCCATAAGGATAACATGGGATGTTTCTGTCAACGCTACGGTTACGCCGTACAAAATATGACTTTGGCTCTCATACTTGTATGATCAGGATGGCAAATTAGAATTTAGTGCAAAATGTCATGTCATTTGGAAAAACTCTATTGTTTATAGGCCACTCTGAAGGCCAAATAGTCAGAATTCTGGGAAACGTTTGCGGCTCCGTCGCACAGAGACCGTAAAAGTTATCCTTAAAATTTGGATAACTTTAGATGGCCCACTTGTCTAGAGGACGTACACCGATTTTGAGGTCGGTGGGCAAAACGCACTAGGAGGAGTTCGTTGAAGTGTAAAACATAAAAATGTGGTAATTTGAGAGATTTTGCGGTTTTCCCATAGGGATAACATGGGAGGTTTCTGTCATCGCTACGACTACGCCGTAAAAATTTAGGCATTTTTGTGATTGGCTTTTGTGATCGGGACGGCAAAATAGAATTTTGGGTAAAGTTTAGACAATTTTGGTAAAACTAATTTTTGACCTTCAATGTTAATTTAAAGGTCACTCTGTAGGGGGCGCTATCGCGGCCATTTCAATTTTGTCACCCTAAACTGGTCCAAACTAGAAAGTTTAACAACTGATTCAAATTTGGTCCTAATCGGACTGGTTTTGATCAAATGGGAGCAATTTTTAGATCTGCAATATTCCAAAATAAGTTGTCCAACTTTGCGGCTGCGCCGCACACAGACCGTTAAAGGTATCTCAAAAAATTGAATAACTTTAGATGCCCCACTTGTCCAGAGGACGTACGCCGATTTTGAAGTTGGTGGGCAAAACGCCCTAGGAGGAGTTTGTCAAAGTTTGACGTGAACAAAATGACTAACACAGCGTATTTTCATTTTCAAAGGAAGATGGCAGCCATAGGGTAAGTCTGGGGGCGTGGCCACAATGATTTTTTTTGTTCGTCCTCACGAGAGGAATGCGTGTCCCGAATTTCGTAGCTTTACGCCAAAGTTGACCTCGGGGCGTCTCCCATAGGCGCAATGTATTTTGACTTTTGTCGGTGGCGCTGTCGCGCCATTTTTTAACGAAAAAAAAAATGGCCCAGAAAAAATCAAATTTTTCGCCGATTCTGAATTTTGGGCAAAGTTTGGTGAGTTTTTGAGCATGTTCAGGGGGTCAAATTAGAGATCAAAAAGCAGAAGAACAAGAAAAATAAAAATAAATATAGCCGCAAGCGGCAATGATCGGCCCTCGCCACGCCGCCGCCACACCGCCGCCACGCCGCAAGAGGAGGGGGCGCTAACGCGCCCCAATTGTCCTTTTATCACGCCTACTGCTGAATCTGTGACGCTGTCACATGTTCTCCCCTTTGTTTTACCATCAAAAAGCTATTTTATTTTGAATTCTTGGCAAAATGTGCGGCTTTGCCGCACAGACACCGTGACTCTTTGAATGAAAATGTGGATAACTTTTGATGGTCCTGAAGATGAGTCTCACCAAATTTCAGGTTAATAGGGCTGACGCCCTGGGAGGAGTTTGTGAAAGTCTAAAGTGTAAACATGTTCTGGCCCCATTGGAATAACATGGGAGGTTTCGGTCATCGTTACGGCAACGCCATAACAATTATGACATGGGTCTCATTGACTTTTTTGATGGGGATGCTAAAATTGAGTTGTGTGTCAAATTTCATATAATTTCGCAAAACTAAACATTTAACCTCCATATAAAATCTGTAGGGGGCGCTGTGGCGCCAAATGAATTTATTTCACTTCAAGTAGGTTTAGGGCAAAGAGTTTAACAACTGATTCTAATTTGACGCAATTCGGACTTTATCTGCGCAAACGGCAGAAATTTTAAATATGGGAGATTTCTGAAATTTTAGTTACAGTTTGCGGCTTCGCCGCACAGAGACCGTGAGAGGTATCAATGTAATTTGGATAACTTTTGATGTCCCACTCCTCAGTAGCATTTTCACCAAATTTCAGCTTTTTAGGGCCAACGCCCTGGGAGGAGTTCGTAAAAGTACGACGTTTGGAAAGACTCCGAAGTCATGTTTAGCCATTTTTGAAGCAATATGGCCGACATTTGGTTCGGGGGACGGCGTTGCCGTAATAATATTTTTTACTTCTCTTGTCACCATCTACCTCTGCGCCAAATTTCATGATTCTACGATCAGATTTTTTTTGGGTCATTTCCCATCTCTCAATGCATTTTTGGTACATTTGGTGGCGCTGACGCGCCAATTTTTTTTATTTTAGAAAAGGGAAATAGCCAGAATGTAGAGAGGCACGATTTTTAGAGGTGTGCAAATTTTTGTGACTTTTCGTCAATGTTCACTGGGTGAAAAATAGGGGGGTTGGTCCCGAGAAGAAGAAGAAAGAAAGAAAGAAAGAAAGAAAGAATAATATTCCGATGCGAAAACAATGTTTCCCATTTTTCAAATATCATAAACTATACATTTTCGGAAAGCGCTCGCGCTTTCCTACCTCATGGTGTGGGTCCCTGGTCACTGACGGGTACTTTCGATAATTTTGAGTGGGCTCCGCCCACTTTGTGTTTTTGGCCCTCTATACAGTAATAATGTTCAATTTTTGCATTACATGCTTATATGCACGGAACATGCAAGAGATGGGGAACGTATTCGTGAGCTACTTTGCGCAAATGAGTGCTTTATATGGGGATGACGACCGCTTCGACCGCTTCGCGGTCGTCATCCCAATGTAAAGTGCTCGTTTAGTGCGAACTTTTGCACGGGCTTCGCCCGTTTACAACGGTAATGTTCCATTTTCCTACAACTAATTAGTATGCACGGGGCGTGCATGAGTGGAGGAGTGCGTTAGTGAGTGTTTGGAAGTGGGCGAGCGCTTCGCGCTCGATTTCGTGCGCACTACGTGCGCACTTTCGCAGCCGTGCTTCGCACGGCCTTACGAGATTAATAGGCCTCTCGCCAGCTTGTGGCGCTCGGGCCTAATAATATTTTTAGCAAAAACAATATAGCCGTTTCCACTATAACAACAAATTATACATCGTTTGAAAGCTCTAAGCCTTCCCCATGCCGCCATGGGGTGGAACCATCATTACGAGCGCTTACGCGCTCGTCACTCCCCATTCCGTCGGGATGCCCCGCCCACTCCCCATAGACTTCCATTGATTTGAGCAGATACAAGCATGGCCCATGCCTGCGGCATGGATTCTCGCGTACAGGACGATGCCAGGAGGGTTTTTGGAGGAATGCAGCGCTTCGCGCTGCTGTTGTCAACAATTTGTGAATGGGCTACGCCCATTCACAAATTGTTGACTATTTCTGTCATAGCAGGAGTAAGTATGCATGATCCATGCCTTCGGCATGGGCTAGTTCACTGTACTTGCCAGGGGCGACGGGGCACCAAACATGCGGGCTGCGCCCGCATGTTTGGTCAGACAGTTGCAACGCTGCCTTCGGCAGCGTTGCGGGAGCAATAGGCCCTCCGCCCTGCTGGGGCTCGAGCCTAATTAATCTGCAGCAGCCAATTTTCTGTTCCGTCCCATCACGTGTAACACTGTGCATTGTTTTTGATTGTCTAATAAATTGGGCCAATGGTTCCAAGTATAAATCCAACAAGAGGAGCGACCAGGCACAGCCCTGAATCACCCCTCTGTCAAGAGTCAGAGGATTTCTTCAGATGACCATTGATTTTAATTATTGATGTTGGAACATTGTAAAACGAACCAATATTTTTTATATTTAAGTCATCGATTTGAAATTTGTTTAGCACTTGAAATAAATAAGTCCAGCTACAAAATCAAAAGCCTTTTCAGCGTCTGGACTACTTATTACATCTTTGTTTTGTTGTTTTTGTATTTGGCTCATTATGTGTGAGGATGTCTTATGTCCTCTTGTGTTAGTCGTTTGTCATGAATCCTGTTTGATCTTTGTGGATTCAGTTTGGGAGGATTTGTTCCATTCTTTTGGACATAAGGTGTATAAACGATAGTCGAGAATAGAAATATGTCTTTATGAGGCACAGTCCAATCGGTCCTTCCCTTCTTTTGGTCTCAGGGACATGATGTCCTCTTTCACACGAGGAGGGGAGGAGTTTTCTTAAGTGTCCAGTTAAAGGTTGATGAAAGCAAAGGAGTAAGTGTGTCTTTAGAGCTTTATACCGCTCTGAGGTGAACCCATCGCTCCTGGAGATTGCATCTTTTAATTGTGCCTTGTATTTCAGGCAAATTGAGGGTTTCCAGAAAGGATTATATCATCTTCTTTTTCTCAACTATTTCCTGTGAAGGAACATTTTTTATTTTTCTTGTGTATATTTAGCTTTGTCTCCCTTTGTTTCTTTATTTCTGAGGCTATAGCTATAATTTGTCCTCTCAAGACTGCTTTGGAATTATCCCAAAGAATGGGTAGAGACATTTCCCCCAGTATCATTTTCCTCTTTATATTGTTGGACATTTTTTCTTTAAAAAAGGGTCATTCAGCAGCTGCATTGAACCTCTAACTGTGTTATTTTGTCTTTCGTCTAAATCTACTGAAATGTAGAGCATAATCACTTAGGTCTATTGTGCCTATATCTGCTTTAGTGAGTTTAGATCTGTCTTTATAAAAATAAAAAGTACTCTATTCTGGAATAGATTGTATGTGAATTAGAATAATGTGTCTACTGGCGCCCCCTAGGGTTCATCTCCCTCCAGATGTCAATCAAACCTATTTTCTTCAATAAGAGACAGAACTTATTAGGCCCGAGCCCCAGCAGGGCGGAGGGCCTATTGCTCCCGCAACAGCAGGTACAGCACTTTAGCCTCATGTCAAATAATTTGACATGCTTATTCTACAATGAAAACTGCACAGAATGAAAAAAACTCTGTTTATTTAAAGTTACCCAGGTTCAGAGTACTTCATGTGCACGAGGTTAAGCCGGGTCGGGCTGGATGTTTTGTGCTTGATCTAAACTCTAATTCACAGGCTGCTTGAGCTGAGCTCACATGTGGCGATGTCTGCGTGGAAGAGCGCTAATGCAGACCGCCTCCGCTTTGTTTGTGTTCTTTTGTAACTAATTCCAGTATTTATTACGTTGGTTCATACAGTTAAGTTAACAACATCTGTCATACATCTGTGAGAAAGAGCAGCTGTTTTCCTGTTGTTCTGATGCTGATTTGGAGGGCTGGTCTTTATGTTGGATCTTTTATCCAATCATATTCAGCCATCATGTGTTGCCAGGGATCTAAAATCTGCCCTCTGACCTTCAGACCTCAACAGTGCGGGTGTTTGTCGCTTAAAGTGAATGGAAATGAAAAGGATGTGTCAACCAATCAGCTTCAGAGTTGGTTCTTGTACGTCAGGTGCATCACCTGCACGTCTTTTGATTGGATCACCAATATTGAGAAGCAGGTCTTATGGGCGGGGCTATGCAGAACCTCAGAAGAGGAAACTGAATTTGATAAACAAATTAATCTGTGTTCTACTAAGCTGTTTTTTCAACTGCGCCCGCATGTTTGGTACCCCGTCGCGCGAAGCGCTGCATTCCTCCAAAAACCCTCCTGGCATCGTCCCGTACGCGAGAATCCATGCCGCAGGCATGGGCCATGCTTGTATCTGCTCAAATCAATGGAAGTCTATGGGGAGTGGGCGGGGCATCCCGACGGAATAGGGAGTGACGAGCGCGTAAGCGCTCGTAATGATGATTCCACCCCATGGCGGCATGGGGAAGGCTTAGAGCTTTCAAACGATGTATAATTTGTTGTTATAGTGGAAACGGCTATATTGTTTTTGCTAAAAATATTATTTTATTTTTTTTCTTGTTCTGCTTTTCGAGCTCTAATTTGACCCCCTGAACATGCTCAAAAACTCACCAAACTTTGCCCAAAATTCAGAATCGGCGAAAAATTTTGTTTTTTCTGGGCCATTTTTTTTTTCGGCAAAAAATGGCGCGACAGCGCCACCGACAAAAGTCAAAATACATTGCGCCTATGGGTGACGCCCCCAGGTCAACTTTGGCGTAGAGCTACGAAATTCGGGACACGCATTCCTCTCATGAGGACAAACAAAAAATATTACTGTGGCCACGCCCCCAGACTTACCCTATGGCTGCCATCTTCCTTTGAACATGAAAACACGCTGAGTCAACTATTTTGTTCACGTCAAACTTTGACGAACTCCTCCTAGGGCGTTTTGCCCACCGACCTCAAAATCGGTGTACGTCCTCTAGACAAGTGGGGCATCTAAAGTTATTCAAAATTCAAGGACAACATTTACGGTCTCTGTGCGGCGGAGCCACAAACTTTACCCAGAATTTGGACTATTTGGCCTTCAGAGTGGCCTATAAACAATAGAGTTTTTCCAAATGACATAACATTTTGCACACAATTCTCATTTGCCATCCCCAAAATAAAAGTATGGGAGCCAAAGTCATATTTTGTACAGCGTAGCCGTAGCGATGACAGAAACATCCCATGTTATTCCTATGGGGAAACCGCAAAAGCTCTAAAATGACCACATTTTTACGCTTCACACTTTAACGAACTCCTCCGTGGGCAATAGCCCGATCAAGTTCATATTTGGGGAAAATCATCTACACAAGCGGGGCATCAAAAATTATCCATATTTTTATTCCAAGTGTCACAGTCTCGGTGTGCTGGAGCCGCACATTTGACCGACATTTGTGTTCATTTGCACTGGTTAAGCACAGCATTGTACATGTCCAATGTGTCGCTGTCTTAGTTCTTAGACAATGAGGGCGTTAGCGCCAACTCTGTAAAATGCAGAGAGCAGAGTCGGAAGGCCGGCGGCCTGCGAGGGCCGTTGGATGCCACTTGCGGCTTTAATTATTTCTTGTTCCTCCAGAGCCTCTTGAGCCCCACACGTCTAGATAAGATAATTCTTTATTGTCACACACAGGGACATGTGGTTGTTCCACTGCAGTAGAGGAAAGGACAGATTATAAGAAGTTTAAAAAAACAGTCTTAATAGAACTCTTATGAACAAAAACAAAAAACTCTTATTAGCAAAAACTCCTCTCGTATCTTAATAGGGAATGGAGGGGGGAAATAAAATAAAATAGATGAATAAAAAGATAAAGATAAAAATAAGATAATAATAATAAAATAATGATAATAGAATAAATAAAAATAAAATAAAGTAAAAATAGCTAGCACAAGACTTGGTAATACTATTAGCAGGTAAGTAAACCGAATAAAAACAAAATAGAACACTCTTATTTACAGGCATTGCACATGGTTACATCAGTATTGCACATGAAGGTTCTAATCTCCTCCACAGGTCAGGGTTCCCTCAGAGTGGTTCAGGGTCAGGGGTCAGGGTTCCCTCAGAGCGATTCAGGGTCAGGGATCAGGGTTCCCTCAGAGTGGTTCAGGGTCAGGGTTCCCTCAGAGTGGTTCAGGGTCAGGGGTCAGGGTTCCCTCAGAGTGGGTCAGGGTTCCCTCAGAGTGGTTCAGGGGTCAGGGTTCCCTCAGAGTGGTTCAGGGTCAGGGGTCAGGGTTCCCTCAGAGTGGTTCAGGGTCAGGGGTCAGGGTTTCCTCAATCAGGTCCATGCCATCAGCAGTAGAGCTGGGTTGAAATAATCGATTTTCCGATTTTTAATCGATTCGCATATTGATGACCGATTATCGATTCGTATGTCCAAAGATCGATTTTTTTTTTTTTTTTTTTTTTTTTTTTAAATCAAAATTCTTTTCTACATTTCCCTCAGTGAGCTTCAATGTACCTTCAAGAAAGATAATTCAGGACTCCTGGATTATCTTTCTTGAAGGTAGATTGACCCTTAACCTTTTCATCAATCTTCCAGCCATCAGTAACTACCAATACTTGTAAGATTTGCTGTTTAATATTGATATAATACTAGTTTTAATATGTTGCTTCTCTACACAGTCATGAAGTGAAGGAAACGGTTCAAATACATTTTTCATTTTTAATAACATTAACCCCCGGATCGAATCGAAATCGGATTGAAATTTGAATCGAAACCCAGCTCTAATCAGCAGGGAGAGTGATATCGCCCCCTGGTGGAGCAAACACATTTAAAAGAGTGAAAACCTTTCCATTAATATTCCCTTTAACCAGTTCATATCTGTCCTCTTCATCCTTACATTCAAAACTATTCAGTTTTTTAGATCAATATAGCCACTCCCCTCTTATGTTTACCTCTGTATGACGAATAATAGGGTTTTATAACATGTTATAACTACATTTTGTTCCGTTGAAGCCTTTTGACAAACACACACAAGAACCATAAGAACACAGATCAACTGAAAAGGTAAAATGGAAAACAAAAGGGTTCATGCTTAGAACGGGCATCGAACCCAAAACCGGATCAAAAAAGATTGTAAAGGGAGAGAAGTCCAATTCTAATGAAGGGCCCCCATCTAAAAAAAACTCCATAGTCACTCCTGACACCAATCCTCAGAAAGAACTGGATCTATAAGATCCCTGGCTCACCACGTCCCTGCTGCACTCTGCATATACTTTCAATTTCCCACAAATCCAATCCCCCACGTTTGACACATCGATGAGCAGATGTGTTTAGTCAGAGTTAATGTAAAAAAAAGCAGACAGTCAACGGGTAGGGTTACCCATGGAGCATAAAGTCTGATGTTAAAAAATAAATTATAAAAAAGGGAGTGTCTGCAGAGCCGCGGCGCGCGGCCAAAACTGCCATGTTATTTTTGTGCCGGCCGCGCGCCGCGGCTCCTGAAACTGCGCCGCTATTTGACCGCGTTTTAGCGCCGTTTTAGACCGCGCCAGGTCAAGGTTAGGGTTAAGGTTAGGGTTAAGGTTAGGGTTAAGGTTAGGGCTCTCCAGCCACGGCGAATAAAAAAATGCTCCCATGCCCCACGTTGGTTGCTCCATCTTCCGTACTGTTCATTTCTCTGTGTTTTGCATCTTTCTTAAGAGTAACGCCTCTCCTGATCTGAATTTTCTACCTTCAAAAATCACCAGAAGAGTCGTGGGGAAAGAGAATCCATCTCAGTTTTCTCCTGAGCTCATCACAGATGTGGTGGAACTTTTGCTGTTGTACTGGAGGTCTCCTTTAACCCTGGAGGTCTCCTTTAACCCTGGAGGTCTCTTTTAACCCTGGAGGTCTCCTTTAACCCCGGAGGTCTCCGTTAACCCCGGAGATCTCCTTTAACCCTGGAGGTCTCCTTTAACCCTGGAGGTCTCCTTTTACCCTGGAGGTCTCCTTTAACCCCGGAGGTCTCCGTTAACCCCGGAGATCTCCTTTAACCCTGGAGGTCTCCTTTAACCCTGGAGGTCTCCTTTTACCCTGGAGGTCTCCTTTAATCCCGGATGTCTCCTTTTACCCCGGAGGTCTACGTCTCCTTTAACCCCGGAGATCTCCTTTAACCCCGGAGGTCTCCTTTAACCCCGGAGATCTCCTTTAACCCCGGAGGTCTCCTTTAACCCCGGAGGTCTCCTTTAACCCGGGAGGTCTCCTTTAACCCGGGAGGTCTCCTTTAACCCCGGAGGTCTCCTTTAACCCTGGAGATCTCCTTTAACCCCAGAGGTCTCCTTTAACCCTAGAGGTCTCCTTTAATCACGGATGTCTCCTTTAACCTTGGAGGTCTCCTTTAACCCTTGTCTCCTTTAACCCTGGAGGTCTCCTTTAACCCCGGAGATCTCCTTTAACCCCGGAGGTCTCCTTTAACCCTGGAGGTCTCCTTTAATCCCGGATGTCTCCTTTAACCCTTGTCTCCTTTAACCCTGGAGGTCTCTTTTAACCCTGGAGGTCTCCTTTAACCCTGGAGGTCTCCTTTAACCCTGGAGGTCTCCTTTAACCCTGGAGGTCTCCTTTAACTCTGGAGGTCTCCTTTAACCCTGGAGGTCTCCTTTAACCCTGGAGGTCTCCTTTAACTCTGGAGGTCTCCTTTAACCCTGGAGGTCTCCTTTAACCCCGGAGGTCTCCTTTAACCCTTGCAGCCTTCGTGACATGTTCTTTCACACGATCGTTAATAAACCTCATTATCAGGCCTCGTAGTTTATCAGCTGCTGGTCTTGGTTGCCGTGGAGATGTGCTCTTTCTGTGATGGGAGGAACTTCAACTCCTGAGCCATCAAGGAGCTCAGGAATAATCTTCTCCAAGAAGGTCTCTGTGTCTGTTCCTTCCTCTCCTTCTTCGCCCACAAGCCTCAGGTTTGGACGACGGGACCTGGACTCAGAGTCCAGTTATGTTTAATGTTATTGTTCTCGGACTCCAGCGCTGTCGCTCTGGCCCTCAGCACCATCTCAGCCCTTACTGTCTGCAGATCGTCCGTATTGTCTGAAACACGCTGCTCGACTTCCTCAAAGCGTGCTCCGGTTATTCCAGCTGCTTTCACTTTAGTGGTCACTGCCTTGACACTGCCGGAGTTAAGTTAGCTAACAAACGCTGCACTTCGGACATCTTGAGCCACAGCCGATAACCAATTACATTCTCTCCCCGTTCCGACGCAAAGAAGCCGCCAGAGTCTGGATCCGGACCGGCGGGACTCGGGGTCTCCGGCGGGGAGGGAACGCGGCTCTCTGGTTTGTTAGCCGTGTTAGCCTCGTTAGCTTGTGATGCGGGCTGTTTTCCAATGGAGCCGTGGGCCGTCTGCTTTGTTTGTTTTGTTTTCTTTTGTTTGGTGTCTTCCTTGTTTACTCATCTCTCGTCCTTGTTCTTTGGGAAAAGTGGGTCAAACTCTGACTTTATAACCACGTTTTGCAGCAGCGCTGTGAGGTGGGACTACTCAGTGCGTCACCACGACCGGAAGTCGGATCAACATTTTCATAACCGTTTTCCGCCGAGGTTACAGTCCATCAGCTTAGATTGTTTTGCTCCCAAAGCTTTGCTTTCCTTATTTTTTCCGTGTTTACTCATCTTGCTCCTCGTCTTAGAGATTTAATGGAAGAAACTAAGATTTTAAAGAGAATTGTTGCCAGAATGGCGTAGTACTACAGCTAGTCTTTATACAGGTCATGGTGTCTAATGTATTTGTTGTAATGTATATTGTTTTTAAAGTAGTGATAAATTGCAGAATATTATGTGAATTTTATTGATTATCGTGGTATTATTGTATAGCAAGCCATGGACTGATGCGCGTTCTAGAATCCATATGTATAACACCGTCCCCTCTCTGTCCCAGGCCAGTACACCATCCCTCTGGAGTGCCTTCTCCCTGGGTACAGACATGTGCCCCTGCAGTCGCTCACTGGAGAGGAGCTGCTTCACGCTCGCCTTTTCGTCCACGTGGCCCTCACGAGTCGCAGAGGCGGGGGCAAGCCTCACAAACGGGGCCTATCTGTGCGCAAGGCCCACAAAGGCCGAGAGTACACTGCCCTCCGGGACCTGGGGGTGCGGCCCATCGACGAGGTCTTCAAAAGGGCCGCCCCCCTGTTGAGAGAGGCCACGGACCTCAGAGAGAACATGCAGGTGAAACACGTCATGCCAGTATTATGTGTCTAGTTTAGGGTCTATCAGATGGAGCCCTATATATGATATAATTACATATAGTTATAATGATTGTCTGTTGTACACGTGGCGATGACACGCGGGTCTATTACACACGGAGAGCAAGATACAATGAAGTACCAATAACCTTACATTTAAATTATTTAATCAATTTGCGGCCATCATATTTTTTGTCAAATGTATTTATTTTTTTCAAATAATTTCAAAATGATCTGTTATATTAAATGGTTGGCAGGTTAATTGTTACAATTAACATTTTTCTCTGACTATTGAATATTGAAGAAACGTGAATAATACAATATCAATGTTTCCTTTCTTCATGCCAATAATTGTGATTAATCTGAAAATCGCAATATTTCCTTTCACAATCATCGTGGGTCTAAAATGTTATATTGTGACCTCCCTAGTCCAGTATGAGCTCAACCAGCCACGATATTGTCTTACGGTTCATGGGAAATGTCCACACATTTGTATGGCCAACTCTAAAATTCTGCAATATTCCTCTTTCTACATCACAACACGAGCTCTTTAGTAGGGATGTTTTTAGAGCAATATTTTGAAGAGAGTGAGGGAAAAATATTGAACACCCTGTGAAGTTCTCTCCCCCCTAAAACTAACCCTGTGAAGTCCTCTCCACCCTAAAACTAACCCTGTGAAGTTCTCTCCACCCTAAAACTAATCCTGTGAAGTTCTCTCCACCCTAAAACTAACCCTGTGAAGTCCTCTCCACCCTAAAACTAACCCTGTGAAGTCCTCTCCACCCTAAAACTAACCCTGTGAAGTTCTCTCCCCCCTAAAACTAACCCTGTGAAGTTCTCTCCACCCTAAAACTAACCCTGTGAAGTTCTCTCCACCCTAAAACTAACCCTGTGAAGTTCTCTCCCCCCTAAAACTAACCCTGTGAAGTCCTCTCCACCCTAAAACTAACCCTGTGAAGTCCTCTCCACCCTAAAACTAACCCTGTGAAGTCCTCTCCACCCTAAAACTAACCCTGTGAAGTTCTCTCCCCCCTAAAACTAACCCTGTGAAGTTCTCTCCCCCCTAAAACTAACCCTGTGAAGTTCTCTCCACCCTAAAACTAACCCTGTGAAGTTCTCTCCACCCTAAAACTAACCCTGTGAAGTTCTCTCCACCCTAAAACTAACCCTGTGAAGTTCTCTCCCCCCTAAAACTAACCCTGTGAAGTTCTCTCCACCCTAAAACTAACCCTGTGAAGTCCTCTCCACCCTAAAACTAACCCTGTGAAGTTCTCTCCACCCTAAAACTAACCCTGTGAAGTTCTCTCCCCCCTAAAACTAACCCTGTGAAGTTCTCTCCACCCTAAAACTAACCCTGTGAAGTTCTCTCCACCCTAAAACTAACCCTGTGAAGTTCTCTCCACCCTAAAACTAACCCTGTGAAGTTCTCTCCCCCCTAAAACTAACCCTGTGAAGTTCTCTCCACCCTAAAACTAACCCTGTGAAGTCCTCTCCACCCTAAAACTAACCCTGTGAAGTTCTCTCCACCCTAAAACTAACCCTGTGAAGTTCTCTCCCCCCTAAAACTAACCCTGTGAAGTTCTCTCCACCCTAAAACTAACCCTGTGAAGTCCTCTCCACCCTAAAACTAACCCTGTGAAGTTCTCTCCACCCTAAAACTAACCCTGTGAAGTTCTCTCCCCCCTAAAACTAACCCTGTGAAGTTCTCTCCACCCTAAAACTAACCCTGTGAAGTTCTCTCCCCCCTAAAACTAACCCTGTGAAGTCCTCTCCACCCTAAAACTAACCCTGTGAAGTTCTCTCCACCCTAAAACTAACCCTGAGAGACAGAATCTAAAACGCTCTGGTGGCGGCCCAAAGTGTCCGACGCTCAAAACGCAGGATTAGCGAAGCAAAAACACGCGTCCACATAGACTTTGAATGTAAACTGGACGCTTTGACGCCGCGGAGTGAATGGGCCATTAGAAAATTCAAAACGGGGTCACACGCGCCCCCGATCACCCCTGCCCCCAGGGGGGCGCGCCCCACTATTTGAGAACGACTGGTCTAATTAGTCCCGCAGCGCAGCGGACCTCAGGTGCACCGCGAGACCCCCGGTTCAAAAGACACATCACTACTGCGTTTATTTATGTGTAAATATCTCATGTTACAACGTGGGCACCTGTGGTTTATTTTCAGATGCCGCCCGAATATGGACAAGTTCTATTTTCTTCGTAAATTTCCTGTGGGCTGCTTTTATTCAGGAGCGCTGTAGCGCTTAGGGTAACCCTAACCCTAACCCTAACCCAAGTTATTCTGTTTGGTCCGACTAAACAAACCGAAGGCCTGAGAGGAATCCTGGGCTCCCTGACCCCATCTCTGGAACCACAGGTCACAAATCTTGGAGTGATTTTTGATCCAGAATTAGAATTTGATAAAGAGGTCAATGGTGTTGTCAAGGGCAGTTTCTATCAGCTCATTTTTAACTGCAGTAGACCTTGAGAAAATCTTACATGCTTTTATTACTTCAAGATTGGACTATTGCAATGCCCTTTATACTGGGATAAATTAATCATCTCTTTCAAGACTACAGCTAGTACAAAACGCAGCCGCTAGACTTCTTATCGGGACAAAGAAATACAAACCCATCACTCCAGTACTGGCCTTGCATTGGCTCCTGTCAAATTTAGAATCCAGTATAAAGTGGCATTGACAGGGTCCAGGTTATGTCTCAAACATGCTCAATTTTTACACTCCATCACGCTCACTAAGATCTGCATCCCACACACCCCTGGACACACCCCGTACCCCTGGACACACCCCGTACCCCTGGACACACCCCGTACCCCTGGACACACCCTGTACCCCTGGACACACCCCGTACCCCTGGACACACCCTGTACCCCTGGACACACCCCGCACCCCTGGACACACCCCTGGACACACCCCGTACCCCTGGACACACCCCTGGACACACCCCTGGACACACCCCTGGACACACCCCGTACCCCTGGACACACCCCTGGACACACCCCGTACCCCTGGACACACCCCTGGACACACCCCGTACCCCTGGACACACCCTTGGACACACCCCGTACCCCTGGACACACCCCTGGACACACCCCGTACCCGCACACAGAAAGGTGACCGGGCTTTCAGCACTTATGCACCGCGCCTCTGGAACAGTTTACCCCAAGACCTTAAATTAGAATCTTCAGTGACGGTTTTTAAATGTCTTTTAAAAAAAAAAAATTTCAGACCTGCTTTTAACAGCTCCTGACCCTGTGAAAGGAATGGAATGTTATGCCACTTTTATCCTGTCTCTTGCCTGTATGTTTCTTCTGTGGTTTTGTTACTGTCTGTTGTTGTCTGCTGTTTGAATTATTTTTAATCTTTTTCATTGTGAAGCACTTTGGTTTTTAAATGTGCTATACAAATAAAAATTACTTACTTACTCATCGGGCTCATCTCGGACGGGGATGAGTCTGCCTACAGGAGGTGGAGCGGCTGGTGTCCTGGTGCAGCGGTAACAACCTGGAGTTCGATGCCCCCCCCCCCTCACCATCTCAGACTCCCCCATCTCCACTGTGGACTCCCTCCACCTCCTCTGCAGCACCATCACCAGGACCTCAAGTGGGAGCCACCATCACCAGGACCTCAAGTGGGAGGAGCCACCATCACCAGGACCTCAAGTGGGAGGAGCCACCATCAGCTCCTCATCAAGAAGGTCCAGCAGAGGATGTACTTCCTGTGGATACAGAGGAAATTCAGGCTGCAGGAGGAGATGATGGTGCCGTTCTACACGGCCATCATTGAGTCCATCCTCACCTCCTCCATCACCTCCTCCATCACCTCCTCCATCACCTCCTCCATCACCGTGTGGTACGCTGGAGCCACAGCCAGGGACAAACAGAGACTACAGCACCCTCTGCTGAGAAGGTGATCGGCTGCAGACTTCATCTCTGCAGGACCTGAACGTCTCCAGGACTCTGGGACGAGCAGGTCGGATCACAGCCGACCCTTCTCACCCTGGACACGGACTATTTGAGCCACTCCCCTCAGGCAGGAGGCCACTCCCCTCAGGCAGGAGGCCACTCCACTTAGGCAGGAGGCCACTGCCCTCCAGCAAGAGGCCACTCCCCTCAGGCAGGAGGCCACTCCCCTCAGACAGGAGGCCACTCCCCTCAGGCAGGAGGCCACTCCCCTCAGGCAGGAGGCCACTCCCCTCAGGCAGGAGGCCACTGCCCTCAGGCAGGAAGCCACTCCCCTCAGGCAGGAGGCTCCGGTCCAGAACCTCCCGTCACAAGAACAGTTTCTTTCCCTCTGCCGTTGGACTCATGAACACTGCCTAAGCACTTTGCACTCACTGCACTGTTCACTTCTTATTGCACTACATATGTATATCTGTACAACTGTAAATTTATGTACAAATCAATCCTATTTTTAACTTTATTTTAACTTTATTCTTACTTATTTTTTATATATCTGGTAGCTATTCATTGTTCATTGTTTTGTTGTTTGTGTTGCATCGAATTTCCAGGACACGTTCCTATGTTTGTGAATTTTGTTCATTGGCAATAAACCTTATTCTGATTCTGGTGAACCGACACCTTAACGTGGTGGAGGGGTTTGAGCGCCCGAATGATCCCGGGAGCTATGTTGTCGGGGGCTTCAAGCCCCTGGTCGGGTCTCCCAAGGCAAACAGGTCCTAGGTGACGGGTCAGACAAAGATCGGTTCAGAAGCCTCTTATGATGACAACAAGAACAAGGCCGTTTACTTCGCCCGGATCGGCGTCACCGGGGCCCCATCCTGGAGCCAGGCCTGGGATGGGTGCTCTATGGCGAGCGCGTGGTGGCCGGGTCTTACTCCGCGGGGCCCGGCCGGGCACAGCCCGAAAGAGCGACGTGGGGCCGCCCTCCCGTGGGCCCACCACCCGCAGGAGGATCCATAAGGGGCCGGTGCAGAGAGATCTGGGCGGCAGTTGACGGCAGGGGGAATCGGCGACCAGATCTCCAGACACAAAGACTAACTCTGGGGACATGGAATGTCACCTCGCTGGGGGGGAAAGAGCCTGAGCTTGTGCGGGAGGTTGAGCAATACCGACTAGATATAGTTGGCCTCACCTCCACGCACAGTTTGGGCTCTGGAACCATCTCCTCGAGAGGGGCTGGACGCTCCACTTCTCTGGTGTTGCCCGCGGGGAGAGGCGGCGGGCTGGTGTGGGCTTATAGCCCCTCAGCTCAGCCGCCACGTGTTGGAGTTCACCCCGGTGAACGAGAGGGTCGCGTCCCTCCGCCTTCGGGCGGGGGACAGGTCTCTCACTGTTGTGGCGGCCTACAGGCCGAACAGCAGTGCAGAGTACCCGGCCTTCTTGGAGTCCTTGGGAGGAGTACTGGACAGTGCACCGACCGGGGACTCCGTTGTTCTACTGGGGGACTTCAACGCCCACGTGGGCAATGACAGTGACACCTGGAGAGGGGTGATCGGGAACAACGGCTTCCCCGATCTGAACCCGAGCGGTGTTCAGTTATTGGACTTCTGTGCTAGCCACGGTTTGTCCATAACGAACACCATGTTCAATCACAAGGGTGTCCATCAGTGCACATGGCACCAGGACACCCTAGGCCGGAGGTCAATGATCAACTTTGTTGTTGTGTCATCAGACCTCCGGCCGCGTGTCTTGGACACTCGGGTGAAGAGAGGGGCAGAGTTGTCAACCGATCACCACCTGGTGGTGAGTTGGATCCGCTGGCAGAGGAGGAAGCCGGACAGACTTGACATACCCAAGCGCATTGTGAGGGTCTGTTGGGAACGTCTTGTGGAGCCCTCTGTCAGTAGGGTATTCAACTCGCACCTCCGGGAGAGCTTCTCCCATGTCCCGGGGGAGGTTGGGGACATTGAGTCTGAGTGGACCATGTTCTCCGCCTCCATTGTTGATGCGGCTGCTCGGAGCTGTGGTCGCAAGGTCTCCGGTGCCTGTCGTGGCGGTAACCCCCGAACCCGGTGGTGGACACCGGAAGTAAGGGATGCTGTCAGACTGAAGAAGGAGGCCTTATTAGGCCACTCTGGCTTGTGGGTCTCCGGAGGTCATCGACGGGTATCGGCAGGCCAGGCGAGCCGCGGCTCGTGCTGTTGCAGAGGCAAAAACCCGGGCCTGGGAGGAGTTTGGGGAGGCCATGGAGGAGGACTATCGGTCTGCACCAAAGAAATTCTGGCAAACCGTCCGGCGCCTCAGGAAGGGGAAGCAGTGCCTCACCAACACCGTTTACGGTGCGGGTGGAGGCCTGCTGACCTCGACTGGTCAGCAGCGGTGGAAGGAATACTTTGAGGATCTCCTTAATCCCTCAGTCACGTCTTCCGAGGAAGTAGAGACCGGGGACTCAGAGGCTGGCTCATCCATCACCCAAGCTGAAGTCACTGAGGTTGTTCGCAAACTCCTCGGTGGCAGGGCTCCGGAGGTGGATGAGATCCGCCCTGAGTACCTAAAGTATCTGGATGTTGTAGGACTGTCTTGGTTGACACGTCTCTGCAACATCGCGTGGCAGTCGGGGACAGTGCCTCTGGACTGGCAGACCGGGGTGGTGGTCCCTCTGTTCAAGAAGGACCGGAGGGTGTGTTCCAACTACAGAGGGATCACACTCCTCAGCCTCCCGGGTAAGGCCTATTCCAAGGTACTGGAGAGGAGAATCCGACCGATAGTGGAACCTTGGATTCAGGAGGAGCAAAGTGGTTTTCGTCCCGGTCGTGGAACACTGGACCAGCTCTATACCCTTTCATCAGGTGCTCGAGGGTTCATGGGAGTTTGCCCAACCAGTCCACATGTGCTTTGTGGATCTGGAGAAGGCTTTCGACCGTGTCCCTCGGGGTGTCCTTTAGGGGGTGCTCCGGGAGTACGGGGTCCGGGGCCATTTGCTCAGGGCTGTCCGGTCCCTGTATGACCGGAGCAGGAGCTGTGTTCGCATTGCCGGCAGTAAGTCAGACCTGTTCCCAGTGCATGTTGGACTCCGCCAGGGCTGCCCTTTGTCACCGGTTCTGTTCATTGTTTTTATGGACAGAATTTCTAGGCGCAGTCAGGGGTCGGAGGGTGTGGTCAGGGGTCGGAGGGTGTCCGGTTTGGGGACCACAGGATTCCATCTCTGCTGTTTGCAGACGATGTTGTCCTGATGGCTCAATCAAACCCGGACCTGCAGCTGCACTGGGACGGTTTGCAGCCGAGTGTGAAGCGGCTGGGATGAGAATCACCTCCAAATCCGAGGCCATGGTTCTCGACCGGAAAAAGGTGGCTTGCCCTCTTCAGGTGGGTGGGGGGTCCTTGCCCCAAGTGGAGGAGTTCAAGTATCTCGGGGTCTTGTTCACGAGTGAGGGAAGGATGGAGCGTGAGATCGACAGGCGGATCGGTGCAGCGGCTGCTGAGCTGAGTCGAAAGGCAAAGCTCTCTATTTACCGGTCGGTCTACGTTCCTACCCTCACCTATGGTCATGAGCTTTGGGTAGTGACCGAAAGAACAAGATTGCGGATACAAGCGGTCGAAATGAGTTTCCTCCGCCGTGTGGCTGGGCGCTCCCTTAGAGATAAGATGAGGAGCTCAGCCACACGGGGGGCTGCTCCTCCAGCTGAGGTGGCTCGGGCATCTGTTCCGGATGCCTCCTGGGCGCCTCCCTCGGGAGGTGTTTCAGGCATGTCCCACCGGGAAGAGGCCCCGGGGAAGACCCAGGACACGCTGGAGAGACTATGTCTCCCGGCTGGCCTGGGAACGCCTCGGGATCCCCCCGGAGGAGTTGGAGGAAGTGTCTGGGGAGAGGGAAGTCTGGGAGTCCCTGCTCAGACTGATGCCCCCGCGACCCGGCCCCGGATAAAGCGGCTGAAAATGGATGCATGGATGGATGGATGATTCTGGTTCAATGAACAGAATTGTAGGAACTTCTCTTGGTGAGTTGAGGGTCATTTTCTCATAAAAGTGTTCTCGATTTGCCTAGAAGGTTCCACAGTATGATATAAACTCATCTATCTTTCATCTATCTAGTTAAAGGGTTTTTTATTGCCTTTTATTGCCTAAGTATTTTTTGCATGCTCTACTAAATAAAATGGGTGATGATCAAGAAATTAATTTTTAAAAATCTATACAAACCAATATTCAGCTCTTTTTTTTCATAACAAACCTATTGAATCAAGCTGATATTATATTGGAGGATTTTATACTATGGACAATATAAAATAAATAGATTAAAACACATACTCACCAAAGTACATGAAATTACCCCTATTTTGCTATTTTTTTTTTTTCTGGCAATGAATTAGGACTCTCTTCACTTGCTGTGATACTGGCATGACTACATTGTCACGTCTGATGTTACTCACAGGGGCCCGAGGGGCCGCTCAGGGAGTTTGTGTGTTTGCTCAGACACATGAAGAATTAGACGGAACATTGATTAAGACTTATCAGAAGGAAAATGACACTGGGGAAATGTCTCCGCCCTTTGGGACGCTTCCAAAGCAGTCTTGAGAGGACAAATGATATTATATATTATATAAGAGGAGGAATTAATGATCTGACTTCACAGGAAATAGGTCAGAAAATCCTCTTTCCCAAACAAAGATATTATGAGAGTGGATCAAAATGTTCTAATTAACTATCTTAGAAACTTAAAAAAAACAACAAGCTGAAAGAACCATTTTTAACACATTGGACGGGCAAAATGATGTAATCTTAACCAAACAAGACCACATTCATTCAGCATTTGAAACATTTGATAAAAAACTGTTTTCAAAAATTCCAGACGACAAAGATGATGATATAAATCCTTTCTGGAAATCCTCAATTTACCCGTTATGTCAGAAGAAATATTTAAAAAAATAAAGAATTAGGAGCTGAAATTACAGTTTTGGAAATACAAGGTACAATCAAAAGATTAAAGAACAATAAATAAGAGTGGTACAAAGCTGAAAACTCAGACCCATGACATCCCTGAATGTGCTTCATAGAGACCTATTTCTATTGTGGATGCTCCACATCCTATATTTATATGAGCTTCTTTAAAAAATAAAAAAACATTATAGAAGGATTCAAATGCTGATTGAATTTGGTCTTGTTTGGTTAATATTACATCTTTTTGCCTGTTGTGTATTTTAGCTTGTTGTTTTTTAAGCTTCCAAGATAGAATTTATTAACCATTTCCTGTGAAGTCCGAACATTAATTTCTCCTCTTTTTAATTCCTTGTAGAATTTTAGGACAACCCTTTTTGGCTTGGTTTTCCTCCAACAATTAGAATTTTTCCTGCAGATCATTTGGCTTTTTCTCCCTTTGTCTCTTTTTTTGGAGGCTATAGCTATAATTTGTCCTCTCAAGACTGCTTTGGAAGAATCCCAAAGGATGGGAAGAGAAATTTCCTCAGTAACATTTTCCTCCGGATAAGTCTTAATGTTGTTGTACATTTTTTCCTTAAACAAATGGTTTCTTCTTCTTTCCTCCAAATCTACAGAAATGTAGACAGAAGCATGATCACTTAGGTCTATTGTGACTATATCTGCTTCAGTGATTTTAGATCTGTCTTTTTTATAAAGTGTGGGTTAGGGTTTGTCTATTCTGGACTAGAGAGTATGTGGATTAGAATGAGGTGTAAACTGGCGCCCCCTAGGGTTCATCTCCCTCCAGATGTCAATCAACCCTATTTTCTTCAATAAGAGACAGAACGTCTTATTTCTTGTTCCTCCAGAGCCTCTTGAGCGCCACACGTCTAATGTAGCTGAATGTGAAGATTCTAATCACCACAGATCAGGGTTCTCTCAGAGTGGTTCAGGGTCAGGGGTCCCTCAGAGTGGTTCAGGGGTCAGGGTTCCCTCAGAGTGGTTCAGGGTCAGGGGTCAGGGTTCCCTCAGAGTGGTTCAGGGTCAGGGGTCAGGGTTCCCTCAGAGTGGTTCAGGGTCAGGGGTCAGGGTTCCCTCAGAGTGGTTCAGGGTCAGGGGTCCCTCAGAGTGGTTCACAATCAGGTCCATCGCCTCCTGGTGGAGCAAACACATTTAAAAGAGTGAAAACCTTTAAATTAATATTCCCTTTAACAGTTCATATCTGTCCTCGTCATCCTTACATTCAAAACTCTGTTCAAAAACTATTCAGTTTGAGATCAAAATTGCGACTTTAACTCTGGAGGTCTCCTTTAACCCTGGAGGTCTCCTTTAACCCTGGAGGTCTCCTTTAGGTCTCCTTTAACCATTGCAGCCTTTGTGACATGTTCCTTCACACGATTGTTAGAACCGTTCACGTGGGCGAGACGTTTGCGTGAGTGATATGGATGAACACCCTAAGTCTGTTGGCCCATCCATAAAAGTCACTGCACGCAACTGTGGGACTTGTAGTTCTAGTGGTAAAGTCATTGTATATTGATTGGAAATGTATGAATATTAATTAGATATGATTCTGATCTATGATAATTAGATATGTTCTGCATGGGCCACATCTCCAGTGCAATAGAGTATCAGAAATGTAAAAAACATATAATATTACAGTCTGACTTCAGTGATGTGTCTGTGTCCTCAGAGCTCCATTGGGCTGTTCCGGGAGCTTTGCGGTGTGTCAGCTGTGGCTAACCTGATGCAGTGTGTGTTGGCCCTCAACTCCACTGTATTGGGGCCAGATGGAGCTCCTCTGCTGCTATTTAACCTCAAGGACCAGTACCCCAGCCTGGAGCCTGTGGGGCCCCTGCCGGACGTCCTTCAAAGGCTTGTGACCACCTACAAGCTGGTGAGGAGCGACACTGATTTATACATTTTGTTTGTCAATGTTATTACATTGTGTCACTTCTTTGGACGCCGTAGGTTTTGTATTTCCTGAGACACGACCCTAAATATCATAAAAGCCGTATACAAAAATGTTCAAGTTTAGAAACACTTTATTCGCTCCGGTTTAGAAACATGCATTTGCCTCCGCTGGAATTTGAATTAAAAATGTTTGTTTCACCCACATAACCCCAAGAAATGAGAAGCGAGAGATGAGTAAACGGGAAAACAGGGCAGGTAAAGCTTCCAGTGGAACCTTTGTGGAAGACAGACCATCTCACGAGCTTATGAGGCTAACATGAACCAGCGTGACCATCCGTGGCTAGCACCAGCGTCCCGAGTCCTCTCTGCTCACAGCTGAGCCCCGTCCACGGTGAGGGCTCCCTGGGCAGTGAACATGACTTTACAACAGTTGGCCCTTACGTCACTGAGCGCTGAGAATGGTGCCAGGATTGATTTTGTATTATTGATTTAGTGGAACTGAAGGTGGGGGGAGTCGGCGCAGCATATTTCAGACATTATGGAGCTTTGCAGGAGAGTTTGTATCGCCAAAAAAAAAACAAATTGAATATGGTAATTACATATGTGCTTTTAATCTGTTTGTACATCCAACTCAACTTTCTGTGTACAGCACATTAGACCAACACAAAGTATCCAAACTGCTCAAAGTACAAAACCAGTCAAATCGATTTTTTAAAAAGAGGTGGGAGGTCTTTCCGGTGGGACATGCCCGAAACGCCCAGAGGCGCCCGGGAGACATCCGGAACAGATACTGGAGGAGCAGCGGCTCTACTCTGAGCTCCTCCCGTGTGACTGAGCTCCTCACCCCATCTCTAAGGGAGCGCCCAGCCACCCGTCTGTCACTCCCTCGTTAGTCTATAGGAGGGTATATATGCTCCCTCCCTCCCTTCACTCCCTCAATAGTCACATGCACAGCTAAACAAAACTGTTTTTATCTTAGATTTGAACATTGTCAGAGTAGAACCTGTCTCACATCGTCAGGAAGAATGTTCCAGATTTTAGCTGCATAAAACTGAAATGCAGATTCCCCATGTTTAGTCCTGACTCTGGCACCAGCAGGAGGCCGGTCCATGTTTAGTCCTGACTCTGGCACCAGCAGGAGGCCGGTCCATGTTTAGTCCTGACTCTGGCACCAGCAGGAGGCCGGTCCATGTTTAGTCCTGACTCTGGCACCAGCGGGAGGCCGGTCCATGTTTAGTCCTGACTCTAGCACCAGCAGGAGGCCGGTCCATGTTTAGTCCTGACTCTGGCACCAGCAGGAGGCCATGTTTAGTCCTGACCTCTGGCACCAGCAGGAGGCCGGTCCATGTTTAGTCCTGACTCTAGCACCAGCAGGAGGCCTGTCCATGTTTAGTCCTGACTCTGGCACCAGCAGGAGGCCGGTCCATGTTTAGTCCTGACTCTGGCACCAGCAGGAGGCCGGTCCATGTTTAGTCCTGACTCTGACACCAGCAGGAGGCCGCTCCATGTTAAGTCCTGACTCTGGCACCAGCAGGAGGCCGCTCCATGTTAAGTCCTGACTCTGGCACCAGCAGGAGGCCAGTCCCTGAGGTCGTCAGAGTCCGAGATGGTTCATATGGCACTAACATGTCCGAGATGTACTTTGGTGCTAGGCCAGGGGTGTCAAACATCCGGCCCAAATGTTTTAATCCGGCCCGCCGAACATTTTGAATTAATATTTAAAAAGAAAATCTGTTCATAGAACCATAGTTACTTCCGTAACCGTTGTTAGCGCTAATACTATACGTCCCACAATGCCGCTGGTGGCCGCCCCTTCCCCGCGCGGCTTTTCACTGCGTGTCTACTGCAGAGGGAGAAGTGCTGAGAAAAGTAAGACACGCGTTTGCGCACTTTACAGCACTTACGCACCTCAGAGCAGAGGTCTGAGCGAGGACAGACGTGTGGTTCACAGGTAAAAACACAGGTCAGAGTGTAATAAAGTATGAACATGACTGTGTCCACACTAATGTGACTGTGAACACACTAATAACACAAACACAATGACCTCATTTGAGTCACTACATGAATCATTTGTCACTAAGATCAGCTTAAACTATGAAAATAGCTCATATTGAGTTTGAGCAGAAACATGTCTGTGATATGAACATTTCACATCAGAAATCACATCAAAAGTCCATGTTCCTGCTGCTGCTGCTGCTGCTGAACATGGACTCAGTCTTTCACCTGCTGCACATTTGTGCAACAGTCTCCACAACTATTACTAGGCTGTAAAAAAGCAATTTAGTTTTATTGTTTTATGTTTTACGTTATGTTCGGCCCGCGACCCAGCATGAGCACCCAAAATGAGTTTGACACCCCTGTGCTAGGCCATGGAGAGACTTGTACACAAGCAGAGCTGATTTAAAGATGGGCTGCAATGTCTGTTAATAAGTGGAAACAGTGATCCCTCGTTTATCGCGGGGGTTACGTTCCAAGAAGAACCCGCGGGAGTCGAAATCCGCGAAGTAGAAACCTTTATTTTTTTACAGTTATTATGCAATGAAATACTCCATAAAACATTGAAAGCAAGGAAAAAAACCTTTTTACAGGCCCAAGCATTTGTTTAACAAAAAAAAACGTTTGTACTGTACTCTCACTGGCCTCTCCCGCAGCTAACGCGCCGGCTCTCTCCCGGAGCTCACACGCGCGCTCTCACCGGCCTCGCAAACTTCAATTTGGCAAGCGGTTTTACGTACGTGTGCATATTAATCCATAACGTTATTGACACAGGTAGAGAAGACGCGGAGAGACTGTTTAGCCAATCAGAATGCAGAACACAATGCATGATGAAAATCCGCGAAGCAGCGAGTCCGCGAAAAGTGAACCGCGATATAGCGAGGGATCACTGTATAGCTTTCATTTTTCACAACAAAGTCTGGACAGTTAGTTTTAACCAATGACAAAATAATTTCACCAGTTCATTCCGCCAAACCCGAGAACGTGTCATAGCAACCGCCTTGGTAGCCAGACCTTCATTGTTCTCCTCTGACATGTGCTAAACAGAGCGGAGTTGCAGAGACGTGTCAGTCAAGACAGTCCTACCACATCCAGAGGTACTCGGGGCGGATCTCATCCCCCCTGGAGCCCTACCACCGAGGAGTTTGCCAACAACTTCAGTGACTTCAGCTTGGGTGATGGATGAGCCAGCCTCCGAGTCCTCAGTCTCTGCTTCCTCTTCAGAAGACGTGACGGTTGGATTAAGGAGGTCCTCAAAGTATTCCTTCCACCGGCCGACTACATCCCCAGTCGAGGTCAGCAGGTCTCCACCCGCGCCGTAAACAGTGTTGGTGAAGCACTGCTTCCCCCTTCTGAGGCGCCGGACGGTTTGCCAGGACTTTCTTTGGTGCCGACCGATAGTCCTCCTCCATGGCCTCCCCAAACTCCTCCCAGCCCCGGGATTTTGCCTCTGCAAAAGCATAAGCTGTGGAACTCCTGGCCCGCAGATATCAATGGCCTCAGGAATCCTACAAGCCAAAAAGGCCTGACGGTGTCCACCACCGGGTTCGGGGGGTTACCACGACAGACACCTGAGACCTTGCAACCACAGCTCCGAGCAGCTGCATTGACAATGGAGGTGGAGAACATGGTACACTCGGACTCAAAGTCCACAGCCTCCAACGGGATCTGGGAGAATCTCACCCGGTGATGTGAGTTGAAGATCCGCTGAAGGAGGAGGAAGCCGGACAGACTTGGCAGATCCAATCGCATTAAGAGGGTCTGTTGGGAACGTCTTACGGAGCCCTCCGTCATGTCCTGCTGACGCAGGTGGTGATCGGTTGACAGCTCTGCCCCTCTCTGCCCCTCTCTTCACTCGGGTGACATGACAACAAAGTCGATCATTGATCTCCGTCCTGTGTCCTGGTGCCACGTGCACTGATGGACATCTCATGATCCCTTGTGCTTGAACATGGTGTTCGTTATGGACAATCCGTGGCACAGAAGTCCAATAACTGAACACCGCTCGTGTTCAGATCGGGGAAGCCATTCTTCCTGATCACCCCTCTCCAGGTGTCCCTGTCATTGCCCACGTGGGCGTTGAAGTCCCCCAATAGAACAACGGAGTCCCTGAGCTGAGGGGCTATAAGCAAGACCCACACCATTCCACCGCCTCTCCCCGCGGGCAACACCAGAGAAGTGGAGCGTCCAGCCCCTCTCGAGGAGATGGTTCCAGAGCCCAAACTGTGCGTGGAGGTGAGGCCGACTATATCTAGTCGATATCGCTCAACCTCCTGCACAAGCTCAGGCTCTTTCCCCCCCAGTGAGGTGACATTCCATGTCACCAGAGTTAAGTCTCTGTGTCTGGAGATCTGGTCATCGAGGCCCCTGCCATCGACCGCCACCCAGATCTCTCCTCACCAGCCCCTTATGGATCCTACTGCAGGTGGTGGATCCACGGGAGGACTTCCCCACGTCACACGTTCGGGCTGTGCCCGGCCGGAAAGGCCCGGCCACCAGGTGCTCGCCGTCGAGCACCCATCCCAGGCCTGGCTCCAGGATGGGGCCTGGGTAACGCCATTCCGGGCGACCTAACGGGCCTTGTTCTTGTACTCATCATAAAGGGCATCTGAACCGCTCTTGGTCTGCCCCGTCACCTAGGACTTGTTTGCCTTGGGAGACCCTTGGGAGACCCAGGCTTGAAGCCCCCGACAACATAGCTCCTGGGATCATTCGGGCCCTCAAACTCCTCAACCACATTAAGGTGACAGTTTAAGGAGGTTCTTTAAAAGATTGTTCTTAAAAAGTTTGACTAATAAAAAAACATCCTTAATTTAAAAAAAAATAACTCAGCTCTACTTACTGTGATTTTAAACCCTTATCTTTCAAAATTGCTTCACAAACTGCAAAGGAACTGAAGTAAAACTATGATTAATATTTACCGAAGGTGCTATTCACCAAACTAAGTCAGAATTGGTAAAAACACAATGGCAACCTGTTGCATCATTTAATCAGAATGAACATAGACATTAAAAGCATAGGCCCTGTCCCAACAGTCGCACTACGCACTACGCACAACGCACAACGCACTACGCACTACGCACTACGCACTACGCACTTGACTGAAGTGTGTATTTTCTGAATGGCTGCGAGGTGCTTAAGTGCACAAGGTAAACAGGGAGGTAAAGCAGGATAATTGGGCCTGTCACACTTCAGAGCGTTGTGAATGTGGTAAATAAAAACAGCTGTAAGTGACGTCCCTGAAGTCCTCATCGCTCCACACTTGCTGAAATGCAGAGATGACGCCTGGGGTGATATGTGGATCAAAATATTCTAAGAATGGCACACTTCAGCGGCTCACTGTGACCCCACATTTGAAGTGTGCAAGTGTCACGGACATGAAACCAAGCTCATAACCAAAGAAACTACCAGTGGAACAGGCAATCATCTGCTTAATCACACATGTCTTTCCCTGAATTAGTCCTGGCAATTTCACTAGGTCTTTACCAGGGAAAAGGCCGGATAAAAATTCTGGCTTTATTCACACTTACAATACACAAGCTAGACGCTACAATAAGACCTTACCATCACAGAGTGAGGGATGAAAGAATAATGACAAGAGAGTAGGGCTTCAACAAGCCAGTAAAGCACATTACACGTGTAAGGCATTATTATCGTCATGAATTCTACCTGAGAATTCTGACCTGCCTCAGCCAGAGTTTAACCTATAGGCATTCTAGAATGCTTAATAGGAGATACGTTTTTATATGTACGTCTCTCACAGACTGGGTTGTGCTGTACACAGATGATACAGGCCTGCAGTGCAGTGATGGAGAAGTGTGACGGATTGTACCAGAGGATCCTCCACGTCCAGACCTCAGGTTAGTCCTATTTTTTGCCAGAGCTCACCCCTACTCTGTGCCCCAAGTGTTCCCAAAAGTCTCTGCACCCTTTCTGCATTTTAAGGCACATTGACACATTGAAAGCGAGTAAGGCGAACAAGATGTGTGAACACTGGACGAGGCGTTAGGGTTATGGTGGTATTGTTATGGTGGTATGGTTATGGTTATGGTTATGGTGGTATGGTTATGGTGGTATGGTTATGGTGGTATGGTTATGGTTATGGTGGTATGGTTATGGTGGTATGGTTATGGTGGTATGGTTATGGTGGTATGGTTATGGTTATGGTGGTATGGTTATGGTGGTATGGTTATGGTGGTATGGTTATGGTTATGGTGGTATGGTTATGGTGGTATGGTTATGGTTATGGTGGTATGGTTATGGTGGTATGGTTATGGTTATGGTGGTATGGTTATGGTGGTATGGTTATGGTGGTATGGTTATGGTGGTATGGTTATGGTTATGGTGGTATGGTTATGGTGGTATGGTTATGGTGGTATGGTTATGGTTATGGTGGTATGGTTATGGTGGTATGGTTATGGTGGTATGGTTATGGTGGTATGGTTATGGTTATGGTGGTATGGTTATGGTGGTATGGTTATGGTGGTATGGTTATGGTGGTATGGTTATGGTTATGGTGGTATGGTTATGGTGGTATGGTTATGGTTATGGTTATGGTGGTATGGTTATGGTGGTATGGTTATGGTGGTATGGTTATGGTTATGGTGGTATGGTTATGGTGGTATGGTTATGGTGGTATGGTTATGGTTATGGTGGTATGGTTATGGTGGTATGGTTATGGTTATGGTTATGGTGGTATGGTTATGGTGGTATGGTTATGGTTATGGTGGTATGGTTATGGTGGTATGGTTATGGTGGTATGGTTATGGTGGTATGGTTATGGTTATGGTGGTATGGTTATGGTGGTATGGTTATGGTTATGGTGGTATGGTTATGGTGGTATGGTTATGGTTATGGTGGTATGGTTATGGTGGTATGGTTATGGTGGTATGGTTATGGTGGTATGGTTATGGTTATGGTGGTATGGTTATGGTGGTATGGTTATGGTGGTATGGTTATGGTGGTATGGTTATGGTGGTATGGTTATGGTTATGGTGGTATGGTTATGGTGGTATGGTTATGGTGGTATGGTTATGGTGGTATGGTTATGGTGGTATGGTTATGGTTATGGTGGTATGGTTATGGTGGTATGGTTATGGTTATGGTGGTATGGTTATGGTTATGGTGGTATGGTTATGGTGGTATGGTTATGGTGGTATGGTTATAGTGGTATGGTTATGGTTATGGTGGTATGGTTATGGTGGTATGGTTATGGTGGTATGGTTATGGTGGTATGGTTATGGTGATATGGTTATGGTGGTATGGTTATGGTTATGGTGGTATGGTTATGGTGGTATGGTTATGGTGGTATGGTTATGGTGGTATGGTTATGGTTATGGTGGTATGGTTATGGTGGTATGGTTATGGTTATGGTGGTATGGTTATGGTGGTATGGTTATGGTTATGGTGGTATGGTTATGGTGGTATGGTTATGGTGGTATGGTTATGGTTATGGTGGTATGGTTATGGTGGTATGGTTATGGTGGTATGGTTATGGTTATGGTGGTATGGTTATGGTGGTATGGTTATGGTGGTATGGTTATGGTGGTATGGTTATGGTTATGGTGGTATGGTTATGGTGGTATGGTTATGGTTATGGTGGTATGGTTATGGTGGTATGGTTATGGTGGTATGGTTATGGTGGTATGGTTATGGTGGTATGGTTATGGTGGTATGGTTATGGTGGTATGGTTATGGTGGTATGGTTATGGTTATGGTGGTATGGTTATGGTGGTATGGTTATGGTGGTATGGTTATGGTTATGGTGGTATGGTTATGGTTATGGTGGTATGGTTATGGTGGTATGGTTATGGTTATGGTGGTATGGTTATGGTGGTATGGTTATGGTGGTATGGTTATGGTTATGGTGGTATGGTTATGGTGGTATGGTTATGGTGGTATGGTTATGGTGGTATGGTTATGGTTATGGTGGTATGGTTATGGTGGTATGGTTATGGTTATGGTGGTATGGTTATGGTGGTATGGTTATGGTGGTATGGTTATGGTGGTATGGTTATGGTTATGGTGGTATGGTTATGGTGGTATGGTTATGGTTATGGTGGTATGGTTATGGTGGTATGGTTATGGTGGTATGGTTATGGTGGTATGGTTATGGTGGTATGGTTATGGTTATGGTGGTATGGTTATGGTGGTATGGTTATGGTGGTATGGTTATGGTGGTATGGTTATGGTGGTATGGTTATGGTTATGGTGGTATGGTTATGGTGGTATGGTTATGGTTATGGTGGTATGGTTATGGTGGTATGGTTATGGTTATGGTGGTATGGTTATGGTGGTATGGTTATGGTTATGGTGGTATGGTTATGGTGGTATGGTTATGGTTATGGTGGTATGGTTATGGTTATGGTGGTATGGTTATGGTGGTATGGTTATGGTGGTATGGTTATGGTGGTATGGTTATGGTTATGGTGGTATGGTTATGGTGGTATGGTTATGGTTATGGTGGTATGGTTATGGTGGTATGGTTAAGGTGGTATGGTTATGGTGGTATGGTTATGGTGGTATGGTTATGGTTATGGTGGTATGGTTATGGTGGTATGGTTATGGTGGTATGGTTATGGTGGTATGGTTATGGTGGTATGGTTATGGTTATGGTGGTATGGTTATGGTGGTATGGTTATGGTGGTATGGTTATGGTGGTATGGTTATGGTTATGGTGGTATGGTTATGGTGGTATGGTTATGGTTATGGTGGTATGGTTATGGTGGTATGGTTATGGTGGTATGGTTATGGTGGTATGGTTATGGTTATGGTGGTATGGTTATGGTGGTATGGTTATGGTGGTATGGTTATGGTGGTATGGTTATGGTTATGGTGGTATGGTTATGGTGGTATGGTTATGGTGGTATGGTTATGGTGGTATGGTTATGGTTATGGTGGTATGGTTATGGTGGTATGGTTATGGTTATGGTGGTATGGTTATGGTTATGGTGGTATGGTTATGGTGGTATGGTTATGGTGGTATGGTTATGGTTATGGTGGTATGGTTATGGTGGTATGGTTATGGTGGTATGGTTATGGTTATGGTGGTATGGTTATGGTGGTATGGTTATGGTGGTATGGTTATGGTTATGGTGGTATGGTTATGGTGGTATGGTTATGGTGGTATGGTTATGGTTATGGTGGTATGGTTATGGTGGTATGGTTATGGTGGTATGGTTATGGTTATGGTGGTATGGTTATGGTGGTATGGTTATGGTGGTATGGTTATGGTTATGGTGGTATGGTTATGGTGGTATGGTTATGGTTATGGTGGTATGGTTATGGTGGTATGGTTATGGTTATGGTGGTATGGTTATGGTGGTATGGTTATGGTGGTATGGTTATGGTTATGGTGGTATGGTTATGGTGGTATGGTTATGGTGGTATGGTTATGGTGGTATGGTTATGGTGGTATGGTTATGGTGGTATGGTTATGGTTATGGTGGTATGGTTATGGTGGTATGGTTATGGTGGTATGGTTATGGTTATGGTGGTATGGTTATGGTGGTATGGTTATGGTGGTATGGTTATGGTGGTATGGTTATGGTTATGGTGGTATGGTTATGGTGGTATGGTTATGGTGGTATGGTTATGGTTATGGTGGTATGGTTATGGTGGTATGGTTATGGTGGTATGGTTATGGTGGTATGGTTATGGTGGTATGGTTATGGTTATGGTGGTATGGTTATGGTGGTATAGTTATGGTGGTATGGTTATGGTTATGGTGGTATGGTTATGGTAGTATGGTTATGGTGGTATGGTTATGGTGGTATGGTTATGGTTATGGTGGTATGGTTATGGTGGTATGGTTATGGTGGTATGGTTATGGTGGTATGGTTATGGTGGTATGGTTATGGTTATGGTGGTATGGTTATGGTGGTATAGTTATGGTGGTATGGTTATGGTTATGGTGGTATGGTTATGGTGGTATGGTTATGGTGGTATGGTTATGGTTATGGTGGTATGGTTATGGTGGTATGGTTATGGTGGTATGGTTATGGTGGTATGGTTATGGTTATGGTGGTATGGTTATGGTGGTATGGTTATGGTGGTATGGTTATGGTGGTATGGTTATGGTTATGGTGGTATGGTTATGGTGGTATGGTTATGGTGGTATGGTTATGGTGGTATGGTTATGGTTATGGTGGTATGGTTATGGTGGTATGGTTATGGTTATGGTGGTATGGTTATGGTTATGGTGGTATGGTTATGGTGGTATGGTTATGGTGGTATGGTTATGGTGGTATGGTTATGGTTATGGTGGTATGGTTATGGTGGTATGGTTATGGTGGTATGGTTATGGTTATGGTGGTATGGTTATGGTGGTATGGTTATGGTGGTATGGTTATGGTTATGGTGGTATGGTTATGGTGGTATGGTTATGGTTATGGTGGTATGGTTATGGTGGTATGGTTATGGTGGTATGGTTATGGTTATGGTGGTATGGTTATGGTTATGGTGGTATGGTTATGGTTATGGTGGTATGGTTATGGTGGTATGGTTATGGTTATGGTGGTATGGTTATGGTGGTATGGTTATGGTGGTATGTTTATGGTTATGGTGGTATGGTTATGGTGGTATGGTTATGGTGGTATGGTTATGGTGGTATGGTTATGGTGGTATGGTTATGGTGGTATGGTTATGGTTATGGTGGTATGGTTATGGTGGTATGGTTATGGTGGTATGGTTATGGTTATGGTGGTATGGTTATGGTGGTATGGTTATGGTGGTATGGTTATGGTGGTATGGTTATGGTTATGGTGGTATGGTTATGGTGGTATGGTTATGGTGGTATGGTTATGGTTATGGTGGTATGGTTATGGTGGTATGGTTATGGTGGTATGGTTATGGTGGTATGGTTATGGTGGTATGGTTATGGTTATGGTGGTATGGTTATGGTGGTATAGTTATGGTGGTATGGTTATGGTTATGGTGGTATGGTTATGGTGGTATGGTTATGGTGGTATGGTTATGGTTATGGTGGTATGGTTATGGTGGTATGGTTATGGTGGTATGGTTATGGTGGTATGGTTATGGTGGTATGGTTATGGTTATGGTGGTATGGTTATGGTGGTATAGTTATGGTGGTATGGTTATGGTTATGGTGGTATGGTTATGGTGGTATGGTTATGGTGGTATGGTTATGGTGGTATGGTTATGGTTATGGTGGTATGGTTTTGGTGGAAGCTCAGAGCCATCAATGTGAACACCGTGACTGGTGTGGCGCCTTTGTACTCCAGAGGAGACCTCATGAGAGGATACTCCTTTCTCCCTGATGATTTTGGTTCCTGTGGTGATTTCCCTTAAATAATAACTAAACCCACATACTTTTGTATATTTAGTGATGTTCAGGAGTCCAGATTCACAGGTTCTGTGTCACCGGTGGGCAGGGCCTACTCAGAGTAGGATAAATATATGAGTTCCCAGTCTTGATTCGCAGATCGAGAATGACCTTTGGATCAGAGTCGAAACTTTTGGTTTTTTCTTAAAAAACAGAGTCCAGATGACTACAACTGAATCTTTTTCTACTTAACAAACTTAATTTCACTAGCAAGGACCACAACCCCAGTTATGATGACATGCGAGTAACATGAACAACAGAAATGTTCAGAAATGGATGCCTTTTTGGAACTTTTGGCGATGAGGGCTGTAGGCTCCCGGGCCTCGATCCCCCCAAAAGAAGCTTAACAGAGGCAGTGCCAATTGGCGGACTGCAGATTATGAAGGTTAATAGTTGTGGACAAGGCAACCTCTGAGCAGGGAAAAAAACAAAGAAGGCAAAAGGAACATGCTTTTAACGACCATCGTTGTTTGGTCTCTTCACAGAACGGCAAGGGGATCGTCGAGCTTAAGAACATCCTAAAAAGATGTTTATGCCGCTCGGTTAGGCTTTAATTACCAGTAAATAGAGACTAGTAGTCGAAGGTGAATGGGAAGTAATAGGTTAGAGAGAGTAGGTCGAATGCGGGAAAGGTACATTGAAACCATTATGGAAGGAGCCGAAGCTGTAGCAGGTGGTCTAGAAGGAAGAGGAGGTCAGCCAGAGCAGGGCTCAGGTGTGGAATGTGGTAGCTGAGAATGGAGGAACTGGGGTCGGTGACAGTTCTGCCTCGGGAATCAATGTTCTGAATGTATGTTGTTTGTTGATGGAGTCGATGAATGCAGGGTCACTGGATTACAGACTGGATAGCCCGACAGGAGGGCGGCAATCCCAACGGTATCGATCTAAAACAAGGCAGCCGAATTGCAATATGCAAACTCGCAGATGAAGTGGAGAAACTCGTCAAGCTGGGGGGAATAACCCAGCTGATGGAACGGCATATCAAAGTGGAGCAGCGACTTGATGGACTGGATGAGAATGAAACTTTGGAGTGATGAACAGAAGATGGTAGGGTCGGGATGTGGGAGATTAAGGGCTTGTCCCAGGGGGATGAAGGTGAAGTTGAGATGACCAATGATGAAGAGCTCTGTTTGGATGAGATGGTTCTATAGCATCTTTGAGGTGGGAGGTGCCATGTCATTTATGGCTTTGTAGGTCAGGAGGAGGAGTTTAAATGTGATTCTAAACTGGACAGGAGCCCAATGAAGAGACTCCAGCACCGGCGTAATGTGTTTTCTTCTTTTAGCTCCTGTTAGTAATCTTGCTGCTGCATTTTGAACCAGTTGAAAGCTTTTTATGGAGCTGGAGTTAGGAGTCTAATACGATAACTACAACCTTTTCTAAGATTTTAGAGACAAAGGGAAGATTTGAAAGAAGTCTGTAGTTTACCAATAGGTCGGGATCGAGGTTAGGCTTTTTCAAAAGAGGTTTAATGACGTCATGTTTGAAGGATGTGGAACATAGCCACTTTGGAGTGAAGTATTTATTATATTAAGAATAGGGTCTATAATTAGGGGGAGAATGTCTTTGAGGAGCTTGGAATGGGGTCTAGGACACAAGTTGAGCTTTTAGAGGACATAATGGCTGAAGTTATCTCTGCTTGATCAACAGCTGTGAACCTTTCTAAGTTTACAGGTGGATTTATCTGAGACGTTAGTTTTACAGCTTGGGTTTGTTCAGGGCGAATAGAGGGAGTAATTTCATCCAATTTATCTCTGATTGTTTTTATTTTATTGTTAAAAATAGGAGGAAATCATCAGAGCTGAGAGAAGCTGGGAGTGAGGGCTCTAGGGCTGTGACAGTTTGTTACCATGGCTACAGCGCTTAATTTACAAAATACTGAACAAAGTGAGATGTATGTGGCTCTGGATTGTTTGTGGAGCAATCAAACTTTCACTAGTGTGTATATGATGCTAAAATAGTGTGTATAATTCGTGGATTAATGATAGAAAGTAGCAAACAAACAACTCTGAAAACGCGATACACTCACCCGGAAGTGATGTCACAGGAAGTCGAGGATGTGTCGGTACAACATGAACGTAAAGGGGAGGGCACAGATCCTTTTGGCCACGTCATGTATTACATTTTTCCTTTGTTCCTTTAGTTAAGTCTCTGAAAATGGTAAAAATCGGTTTGTAAGCTGAATTTTAGGTGACTTTACGTTATCTTTGGATCATTTATTGTAAAAAAAGGTTGTTTCATCTGGACTCATTTTTTGTAAAAAAACGAAAAATTTCAACTCTCATCCAGGAGTCATTGTCAATCTGCATTTTTAGACCGGGAAATCAGACATTTATTCTGTTCTGTGGTAAGCCCCGCCCACCGGGCGGGACCTCCTGATGACAAAGGTTGTTGGTTCCAACCGAAACTACACCTCTTTGTTTCCTGTCAAACTAGCCTCTTGTACTATCAGTCCTTTAATGGGCTATTAGTCTTCTTATCTTTTTTCCCTGCTTAGAATCTTCACCTCACTGTCTTCAAACGAGTGATGTGAGGCTTTAAGATGCAGATGCACGGCGTTCTGTGGTCCTGAACTCCAGTGTCTTCTGTGCTGATAGAGCCTCTTGTGCAGAGGCTGTTTCGTCTCACTATGTAACGCTCTTTACACTTTTCCTCACTGCATTGGACAGAATAAACTACATTGCTCTGTTTTTGTGTTGCATCTTGTCCTTAGGATGAAACAGTTTTTGTCTTATAGTGTTGCCTAGTTTAAAAAAAACAGGGACTTCATGTTGTCTAAAAAAATTTGGACAGTCCCGAAACGTTTCTTTTTTTTCTAAAACTGAGTACAAATGATACAACTGAACCTTTTCTACAATGGAACACTCCTGGACAAATGAGGGATTAAGATAAGATAAGATAAGATAAGATAAGATATTCCTTTATTGTCCCACATGGGGAAATTTCATTGGTGCAACGCAGGTAGATCCAGAGGTAGATCCAGAAGAACAGAACAGATCACTTAGGAAGTCTGAAAAACACTTTCAGTAGAAGATCTCCTATAAATAAATAAAAACTCCCATAGACAAATAAATAAATAAATAAATACCATTGCATGTGAACCCGACAGTAATTGCACATGAATATGTGTCACGACAGCACATAGATTGCACATGAATTTCACAGTAATTGCACATGAATTGCACATGAATTCCAACAGCAATTGCACATACGACAGAATTGCACATCAGTATTAGGTTAGGTCAGTATTGCGAGTGTTCAGTACTAACAGTTTTTGTTATAAAGTCTGACAGCAGCAGGAAGGAAAGACCTACGGAACCTTTCCTTCACACATCGAGGGTGGATCAGTCTCTCACTGAAGCTGCTCTCCAGAGCGGAGAGAGTGTCCTGCAGGGGGTGACACTCATGGTCCAGCATAGATGTGAATCTAGCCAGGACCCTTCTGTCCCCCACCTCCTGCACCGAGTCCAGAGCACAGCCCAGGACGGAGCTGGACTTCTTGATGACTCTGTCCAGCCTCTTCCTCTCCCTCTCTGTGATGCTGCTGCTCCAGCAGGCCACACCTACAGGAGCTGATGCACCACAGAGTCATAGAAGGTCTTCAGGAGTGGCCCTGTCACTCCAAAAGACCTGAGTCTCCTCAGGAGGTAGAGCCGACTCTGGCTCTTCCTGTACAGTCTGTGTTATGAGTCCAGTCCAGTTTGTGGTTCAGATGAACACCAGGTACTTGTATGAGTCCACTCTCTCAATGTCCCGTCCCTGGATGTTCACTGGTGAGGGGGCAGTGGAGTGGCGTCTGCGGAAATCCACCACCATCTCCTTGGTCTTCCCCGCGTTGATGAGGAGGTGGTTCCGCTAACACCAGTCCACAAAGTCCTGCTCCAGTCCTCTGTACTCCGCATCATCGTCGTCCGTGATGAGTCCGATGATGGCAGAGTCGTCAGAGAACTTCTGCAGGACACAGCTGTCCGTGTCGTGTCTGAAGTCTGCAGTGTAAAGGGTGAAGAGAAAGGGCGCGAGGACAGTGCCCTGGGGCGCCCCCACACTGCAGGTCCGAGTGTCAGACACACAGTTCCGGGCTCTCACAAACTGGGGTTGGTCTGTGAGGTAGTCCAGGACAGAATCGAAGAACAGAATCCTCACAGAGCTGCCAGGCTTTTCCAGGAGAGAGAGAGAGCGGTGCAGCAGGGAGATGACGGCGTCTTCCACTCCGATGCCAGACCGATAGGCAAACTGCAGCGGGTCCATGGCTGAGCTCACGGTGGAGCGGAGGTGGTCCAGGACCAGCCGCTCCAGTGTCTTCATCAGGTGGGACGTGAGAGCCACTGGCCTGAAGCTGTTGAGGTCTTTGGGGCGCGGTGTCTTGGGCACAGGTACCAGACAGGAGGTCTTCCAGACCTGTGGTACCACCCTCAGCTTCAGGCTCATGTTGAAGACATGCTCCATAACTCCACACAGTTCATCTGCGCAGGACTTAAGGAGCCTGGGGCTGATGCCATCAGGTCCTGCTGCCTTCCTCACTTTAATCCTCTTCAGCTCACTCCTCACCTGTGCTGCTGTGACAGTCAGTGGTTGGCAGGGGGAACGTGTGCTGGGGGGATGGGTGAATCCATGCGAAGTGGGGAGCTGATGGTCCGGGGCAGATAAGCGAAGAGGAACAGATGCAGGGCATTGTCCAGCTGTGGAAGAGGGAGCGTGCAGCAGTGCAGGGGGAGGGGCGGGTGACCGATCAAACCTCAAGAAGTGAGCATTTAAATCATTCACCCACTGTAGATCCCCCTCTGTCTGGGCAGGGGGGATTTTGAAGCCCGAGATGGTTTTCAGGCTCCTCCACACTCCCTGAATGTTCTTTTGCTGCAGCTGCTCCTCCATCCTCCTCTTGTAGCCGGCCTTAGCCTGCCTGATCTTCCTCCTCAGCTCCTTCTGCACAGTCCTCAGCTCCTCCTTGTTCCCTGACCTGAAGGATCTCTTCTTCTCCTTCAGCAGATTTGTATCGTTTAGTCTTTGCACCAAGTTTGTTCCAAGACACCGCCTGGTCTTTCTGGTCTTTAGACAGTTTTGGGAACGACACAGAGTCACTCCAGCGTCAGATATGTCATTAAAACTGTAAAGATGTTCTTAAAATCCTTGGTTTACTTAGTCATAAGCAAAAATGTTTGGAAGAAACTGATTAAAAAGCAAAATAAATAAGGAAAGCAGCGATAGCAAAGTGGAGCGAGCAAGAAAGCGTCTGCACTCTTCAGGAGCAGGAAGTACATCAGGAACAGCAAAGATACTGAAGAACCCTCAGGCTCCCAGAGGCCTCTGGTAGAGGACCCCAGCCTGAAGAGGGAGCAATAGAGACTGACTGCCTGCGGAGGGTGAGGAAGAGTTATATATATATATATATATATATATATATATATATATATATATGTGACTGAACGTGGCCAATCCAGTTACATGTCTACCCGGAGACATTTTGAGTTATTCACAGATTCTGAAAGTGTGAATTCAAAGCTTTCCAATGATGTCTGATAATATTTGAGTAAGTTGTGGTCATTTGAATGTAAACAACTCTCAAACCCTTTCACTGAGAAAACGGGGCTCAAAGTTTCTCACCTGAGTGAGCCCAGAGTCACAGGGGGCGGGGCTCATTTGCATCTCATTGAGATAAGCCCTCCCCCTGTCACACTGACAGCACCTCCCCCTACAGCTGTCACTCAAGACTCAAGAGGAGTGTTGTTATTGATGGTAACTGGATTTGAATCAGAATTAGAAGTTACTATATTAAAATGGAAATACTTGGATTACAAAAGGCCCTGAATAGAATCAAAGAATCAGAATGAGAATCGGGTTCATTGCATTTGTCGATAAACATAATTCACAGGTGATTCACCAACAATGGTGCACTGAATGATTCAACACAAACAACAAAAGATAAGATAAGATAGCCTTTAATGTTACAACGCAGTAGATACAGGGGGAAAGGACAGTAACTTATAGGAAGTTTAAAAAACACTCTTAATAGAAGAACTCTTATAAACCGATGCCAGGGCCAGGTATACGAACTGCAACGGGTCCATGGCTTTGAATATATGAGATATGAGATAATAGATATGATATGTACACCACCAGAGTCCAATTACATCAGAGATCACATCCTCATCCTCTTCTTCGTCTGCGCACTCTTCTGTGCTGTGACTCTCGGCTCTTGGCATCAAAGCTGTAAACAAATAACAGGACATTTAAGAAATGGCTAACTATTTCACATAAAACACTCATTAAGTATTTTTTTTTTAACACAATGTGAGAGTTTCAATATAAATACCTGAAGTGCTGATAACTCTTGATCTTTGGAAGCCGTCTGAAGAAGGGACTCAGATGCTTCTGCCAGTCCAAGTTCTTGACAAACACTTTGCCATCCGCCGTTCCAACAAGCTGTGGGATACTGAGGTGAGACTCAGGAGAGCTGTTTTCCACTACCTGATGACAAGGGCGACAATGTAAAAAAATGAGAACAGAAGAAACATATCTTAAGCAGAGAGCAGCACTGAAGTTTTGCCAGGCTAATGTTTACACATTACAGTAGTCAAATAATATAAACTAACCTCAACGATGTCTTCCAAAGTGTCAACCCTGGTCTTCATGTATGCTCGCTTGATAATCTGATGATCTGTGTGTGGCCTGCAGCTTCTGATGTGTGGGAGAAGCTGTTTCCACAGTGATCTGAAGCTTGATGTACAAACTGCAGGCTCACCTGAAAAACAGATGTTGCTTATGGTTAATTATACTCTAATCATTAAAACACGAAAATCACCAAAATAATGTTTTACACTTACCACGCTCCTTAGCAGACTTCACGTAGAGACAGGTCATGTCAGTCAGGGTGTCTTTGCCAATTCTGAAAAGGGGGATAAAAGGATTAGGGTTAACAGTAATATGGGAATAACACGCTTCACAGATAACAGTTCACATTGTGACGTTAGCGGTGTATTTAAGATGCAAAACGTGGAGATATTGGGACATCTGCCCTCGGCTAGCGATGCTAGCTAGCTCACTTGAGATAACACTGCTCGTAAAAGCAAAACACTTGCAGAACAGCACACCAAAACATAAACATACACTCGAGTTTAAAACCGGTGCACATTAAAGTGATTAAAAGCGGGTGTTTTAGTCGCAAAGCTTACCTGGTTCAGCCGTCCTGTTGTCTCTCCCAACACCGTGCAGAGAGACACAAAGGAAGCTGAAAATGGCCAGGCAAGCGCGTGATTGGTTCGAGTGACGCAGTGCGTGCGTGACGTGCAACGTACGTAAGCCACGTGACCAGAAGTGGTATCGGGAGTTGTAGTTTTTTTCCTCTTCCCTCGCCGAAAAATAACCCGATAACATAGCAAAGTTTAGCTTACAACTTAGCTCCGAATAGCTGCGTTTAGCTCCGGGCTGTGGGGCTAACAGCCGGTTTAGCAGCATAAAACACACACAAAGCACGACCCACACAACCCACGGGCCAACCCACGCCGAAAAATAACCCAATAACATGGTGATAACAGCAAGTAGTCACATTAAGCCCGTATTGCAGAGTGCACTGAAGCAACATGTTAGCTTAGCATTAGCTCCACCGGAGCAGACAAGTAAGATTCTAAAGTGATCACGAGACCGCCTTAAAACACAGCGTTAAAGCAATAATTTAGTAGTAAAGTAAAAGTGTACCTGAGTAAACAGTTCTGTTCCAATGTAGTCCAGGAAATGTAAGCTCTGAAGACTGTGCTCTGCAGACGGTCTGGAGTAATGAGAGGAAAACACGGAGCAGAGCACGCAGCTGTAGCCATGCGGATCACAGCTGATTGGTGGAAAATGTAAACAACACGTTTGCTAGAAAAAGGTGACGCCCCCCAGGAGAGCAGGAAAAAGACCCGAAAACTCCACATTTTTAACAGCTTAATGTATACGTTTAAGACAACCAATAGTGTTATCTGAAGCACACAGGGGCTTATTCATAACTTCAACTAGCACATTCTGCAAAAAAACGAAAATCACAAATTTAGGGAAAAAAAAGTAAAATGCTGTTTTTCTCAGTTTCACCGAGGCCGACATGGTCCGACAATTCCCGTGGCGAGTCACATATATATATACACACACACACACACACAACACAAGTCCACAACAAATTTTCCCAAGGGAACAATAAAGTATATTTCATATTGTATTGTAAATCGTCCGTCTGATGTCACATTCATGTTTTTCAGTCAATATAAACTATTATCAAAAAGGACAAACAACTATTTAACATAAAGAAGGTTATATAGAACAGGGGTCTGATATAGAATATATACCATTTAAGTCATAATGTGGCAGTGACCTGAGTTCACATACCTCAGGTGTGGACTTCTGGCTCCTGTTGCTGTCCAGTTCTTTCTTCTTTAGTTCTGCTGAGGAGCATTTCTGCCTCCGCTTGCGTTTTGAGCAAGTATTTTTTTACATTCGTATGTCACCAACAGAATGGCCAGAATGGCCAGAAAAGCCATGCCTCCGCCGCCGCCGCCGCCTCCTCCGCTTAAACTCCTCAACTTGTTGACGATTGCTGTCTGGTCAATTCTGGGTGAAATGCACCGTCTTGCCCTTGTAGACAATGTCCTCTGAGTCCTGCAGCTGCAGAACTCTGTCCTTACCACAGGGATTCAGGAAGCACATTATCCGGCCAACAGAAGGAAGCTGTGGTGACTTGAGTGACGTTCCCGTGAGGCGACGTGTGTAAATAAAAGATACACGCTGAGGCCGTTCTTCTGTACTTTCAAAAAATGCTTTTAATACAGAATTAACAGCGTCAGATTACAGGACAACTTTATCGCCTGGGTGCTCCTCTGATCAGTAGGATCTCTGGGCGTACATCGCCTTATATATGCAAGCTCCACAAAGACCTCTAGATCATACCTTTGACAGCCATGATCTCATACATGGAAAGATGGTCAGTCTATGGGAGACCAGATGTAAAGAATATCCATATTTGGGTAGAACCATAGGAGAAAAGCATCTCCCATTTGGGTAGTTAATCAGATGTGGGCCCCTTACATTCCGTGGAATAGACATTTTGGTATAAACAAGCACATTCCTAAAAGCCAGGCTCAGAAACAGGCCTGACTTTACATGGGCCTAGTTTAATACACTTCAAAGCCACAAGGGTTAAAGGAATTAGCTTTCTTGTTTTTTTCTTAAGAGCCAGTTTTCACAGTTTGTGGCGGTTTTTGAGGGCCCATTGGGCTGGTTTTATTTTGTGGACCAGGCAACGCTGGACACACTAAGATGAGTTACTCCTTGTTTTGTAGCTATGGAGTTCCACGAGGGGCTCCAGAACATGGCCACGAAGGAGGGCCTGAAAGGTCAAAAGGTCAGCAGAGCATTAGAGAACTTCAGCTGGAACATCACAATCCTCAAGGTACTCACTCACCGACCTCCACACCGACCTCCACACCGACCTCCACACCGACCTCCACACCGACCTCCACACCGACCTCCACACCGACCTCCACACCGACCTCCACACCGACCTCCACACCGACCTCCACACCGACCTCCACACCGACCTCCACACCGACCACCACACCGACCACCACACCGACCTCCACACCGACCTCCACACCGACCTCCACACCGACCACCACACCGACCTCCACACCGACCTCCACACCGACCTCCACACCGACCTCCACACCGACCTCCACACCGACCTCCACACCGACCTCCACACCGACCACCACACCGACCTCCACACCGACCTCCACACCGACCTCCACACCGACCTCCACACCGACCTCCACAGAATACCAGACTGACCACCTTTACTGACCACCACACACCACTATTGACCACTCTCTCTCTCCTCCAGGGCCAGGCTGACCTGCTGAAACATGCCACGGCAGAGGTGCAGGAGAACATGAAGCAGATCCACGACGCCGCTCGGACCGGGCACCTGTCCAAGCAGAGTCCAGGGGCCCGCAGTGTCCAAGTCCAGAGGAGAGCCAGTCCAGACCCCAGAAGAGTCCAGGATCAGAGCAGAACCAGTCCGGACCACATGAGGGGTCACCAGGGCACCAGGGGGACATCCCCGTGAGGACCAATCAGTAGAGAGGTCTGTCTGTGTGCGGACCAATCAGGAGAAAGCCAGCAGACATGCTCCTACTGTGCCGCTGTCATAGTGACCACTGGTCAAAGCTGGCCACTTTCTCTTATCTCGTGATCTCTCTCTTACTTTTCTCTTATCTCTGGCCCCCGTTCTCTGTCTCTGGCCCCGTCCTCTGCCTCTGGCCCCGCCCTCTGCCTCTGGCCCCGCCCTCTGTCTCTGGCCCCGTCCTCTGCCTCTGGCCCCGTCCTCTCTGGCCCCGTCCTCTGGCCCCGTCCTCTGCCTCTGGCCCCGTCCTCTGCCTCTGGCCCCGTCCTCTGCCTCTGGCCCCGTCCTCTCTGGCCCCGTCCTCTGGCCCCGTCCTCTGCCTCTGGCCCCGTCCTCTGTCTCTGGCCCCGTCCTCTGTCTCTGGCCCCGTCCTCTGTCTCTGGCCCCGTCCTCTGCCTCTGGCCCCGTCCTCTGGCCCCGTCCTCTGCCTCTGGCCCCGTCCTCTCTGGCCCCGTCCTCTGGCCCCGTCCTCTCTGGCCCCGTCCTCTGCCTCTGGCCCCGTCCTCTGTCTCTGGCCCCGTCCTCTGCCTCTGGCCCCGTCCTCTGCCTCTGGCCCCGTCCTCTCTGGCCCCGTCCTCTGGCCCCGTCCTCTGCCTCTGGCCCCGTCCTCTGTCTCTGGCCCCGCCCTCTGCCTCTGGCCCCGTCCTCTGCCTCTGGCCCCGTCCTCTCTGGCCCCGTCCTCTGCCTCTGGCCCCGTCCTCTGTCTCTGGCCCCGTCCTCTGCCTCTGGCCCCGTCCTCTGCCTCTGGCCCCGTCCTCTCTGGCCCAGTCCTCTGGCCCCGTCCTCTGCCTCTGGCCCCGTCCTCTGTCTCTGGCCCCGTCCTCTGTCTCTGGCCCCGTCCTCTGCCTCTGGCCCCGTCCTCTGGCCCCGTCCTCTGCCTCTGGCCCCGTCCTCTCTGGCCCCGGCCTCTGGCCCCGTCCTCAGTCTCTGGCCCCGTCCTCTGCCTCTGGCCCCGTCCTCTGCCTCTGGCCCCGTCCTCTGGCCCCGTCCTCTGCCTCTGGCCCCCGTTCTCTGTCTCTGGCCCCGTCCTCTGCCTCTGGCCCCGCCCTCTGCCTCTGGCCCCGCCCTCTGTCTCTGGCCCCGTCCTCTGCCTCTGGCCCCGTCCTCTCTGGCCCCGTCCTCTGGCCCCGTCCTCTGCCTCTGGCCCCGTCCTCTGCCTCTGGCCCCGTCCTCTGCCTCTGGCCCCGTCCTCTCTGGCCCCGTCCTCTGGCCCCGTCCTCTGCCTCTGGCCCCGTCCTCTCTGGCCCCGTCCTCTGCCTCTGGCCCCGTCCTCTGCCTCTGGCCCCGTCCTCTGCCTCTGGCCCCGTCCTCTGCCTCTGGCCCCGTCCTCTCTGGCCCCGTCCTCTGGCCCCCGTTCTCTGCCTCTGGCCCCGTCCTCTCTGGCCCCGTCCTCTGGCCCCGTCCTCTGCCTCTGGCCCCGTCCTCTCTGGCCCCGTCCTCTGCCTCTGGCCCCGTCCTCTGTCTCTGGCCCCGTCCTCTGCCTCTGGCCCCGTCCTCTGCCTCTGGCCCCGTCCTCTCTGGCCCCGTCCTCTGGCCCCGTCCTCTGCCTCTGGCCCCGTCCTCTGTCTCTGGCCCCGCCCTCTGCCTCTGGCCCCGCCCTCTGTCTCTGGCCCCGTCCTCTGCCTCTGGCCCCGTCCTCTCTGGCCCCGTCCTCTGCCTCTGGCCCCGTCCTCTGTCTCTGGCCCCGTCCTCTGCCTCTGGCCCCGTCCTCTCTGGCCCAGTCCTCTGGCCCCGTCCTCTGCCTCTGGCCCCGTCCTCTGTCTCTGGCCCCGTCCTCTGTCTCTGGCCCCGTCCTCTGCCTCTGGCCCCGTCCTCTGGCCCGGTCCTCTGCCTCTGGCCCCGTCCTCTCTGGCCCCGTCCTCTGGCCCCGTCCTCTGCCTCTGGCCCCGTCCTCAGTCTCTGGCCCCGTCCTCAGTCTCTGGCCCCGTCCTCTGCCTCTGGCCCCGTCCTCTGCCTCTGGCCCCGTCCTCAGTCTCTGGCCCCGTCCTCAGTCTCTGGCCCCGTCCTCTGCCTCTGGCCCCGTCCTCAGTCTCTGGCCCCGTCCTCAGTCTCTGGCCCCGTCCTCTGCCTCTGGCCCCGTCCTCTGCCTCTGGCCCCGTCCTCTCTGGCCCCGTCCTCTGGCCCCGTCCTCTGCCTCTGGCCCCCGTTCTCTGTCTCTGGCCCCGTCCTCTGTCTAAATGTAAATGATCTGTACATTTAATCACATCCAACAATAAGTAATAAAGTTTATTTTGTATGAATTATGATGCGGTTGTTTTAAGCAGGAACATGGAGCTTTTACAAACTGAACCTTCTCCTAATGTAGAGCTGCTGAAGGTCTGAGTTCAAACCCGACGCAGAGAGCGGCTTCATTCCTGAAACAACCAGATGGAAAGACTAAATCCCATGGTCATGGAAAATATGTCAGTGTTTGAGAGGGTCAGATCATTGGCATCGAGCAGAAGAAACTAATGTACTCCAGATCTGTGTGAGGAACAATGACACGCTGAAGATCTGTGTGAGGAACAATGACACTGAAGATCTGTGTGAGGAACAATGACACGCTGAAGATCTGTGTGAGGAACAATGACACGCTGAAGATCTGTGTGGGGAACAATGACACACTGAAGATCTGTGTGAGGAACAATGACACGCTGAAGATCTGTGTGAGGAACAATGACACGCTGAAGATCTGTGTGGGGAACAATGACACACTGAAGATCTGTGTGAGGAACAATGACACTGAAGATCTGTGTGAGGAACAATGACACGCTGAAGATCTGTGTGAGGAACAATGACACACTGAAGATCTGTGTGAGGAACAATGACACGCTGAAGATCTGTGTGAGGAACAATGACACGCTGAAGATCTGTGTGAGGAACAATGACACGCTGAAGATCTGTGTGAGGAACAATGACACACTGAAGATCTGTGTGAGGAACAATGACACGCTGTAGATCTGTATGAGGAACAATGACACGCTGATGATCTGTGTGAGGAACAATGACACTGAAGATCTGTGTGAAGAACAATGACACTGAAGATCTGTGTGAGGAACACTGACATTGAAGATCTGTGTGAGGAACAATGACACTGAAGATCTGTGTGAGGAACAATGACACACTGAAGATCTGTGTGAGGAACAATGACACGCTGAAGATCTGTGTGAGGAACAATGACACACTGAAGATCTGTGTGAGGAACAATGACACACTGAAGATCTGTGTGAGGAACAATGACACGCAGTAGATCTGTGTGAGGAACAATGACACGCTGAAGATCTGTGTGAGGAACAATGACACGCTGAAGATCTGTGTGAGGAACAATGACACACTGAAGATCTGTGTGAGGAACAATGACACGCTGAAGATCTGTGTGAGGAACAATGACACGCTGAAGATCTGTGTGAGGAACAATGACACACTGAAGATCTGTGTGAGGAACAATGACACACTGAAGATCTGTGTGAGGAACAATGACACACTGAAGATCTGTGTGAGGAACAATGACACGCTGAAGATCTCTGTGAGGAACAATGACACGCTGAAGATCTGTGTGAGGAACAATGACACGCTGAAGATCTGTGTGAGGAACAATGACACGCTGAAGATCTGTGTGAGGAACAATGACACTGAAGATCTGTGTGAGGAACAATGACACGCTGAAGATCTGTGTGAGGAACAATGACACACTGAAGATCTGTGTGAGGAACAATGACACGCTGAAGATCTGTGTGAGGAACAATGACACTGAAGATCTGTGTGAGGAACAATGACACGCTGAAGATCTGTGTGAGGAACAATGACACACTGAAGATCTGTGTGAGGAACAATGACACACTGAAGATCTGTGTGAGGAACAATGACACGCTGAAGATCTGTGTGAGGAACAATGACACGCTGAAGATCTGTGTGAGGAACAATGACACTGAAGATCTGTGTGAGGAACAATGACACGCTGAAGATCTGTGTGAGGAACAATGACACACTGAAGATCTGTGTGGGGAACAATGACACACTGAAGATCTGTGTGAGGAACAATGACACTGAAGATCTGTGTGAGGAACAATGACACGCTGAAGATCTGTGTGAGGAACAATGACACGCTGAAGATCTGTGTGAGGAACAATGACACACTGAAGATCTGTGTGAGGAACAATGACACGCTGTAGATCTGTATGAGGAACAATGACACGCTGATGATCTGTGTGAGGAACAATGACACTGAAGATCTGTGTGAAGAACAATGACACTGAAGATCTGTGTGAGGAACACTGACATTGAAGATCTGTGTGAGGAACAATGACACTGAAGATCTGTGTGAGGAACAATGACACACTGAAGATCTGTGTGAGGAACAATGACACGCTGAAGATCTGTGTGAGGAACAATGACACACTGAAGATCTGTGTGAGGAACAATGACACGCAGTAGATCTGTGTGAGGAACAATGACACGCTGAAGATCTGTGTGAGGAACAATGACACGCTGAAGATCTGTGTGAGGAACAATGACACACTGAAGATCTGTGTGAGGAACAATGACACACTGAAGATCTGTGTGAGGAACAATGACACTGAAGATCTGTGTGAGGAACAATGACACGCTGAAGATCTCTGTGAGGAACAATGACACGCTGAAGATCTGTGTGAGGAACAATGACACGCTGAAGATCTCTGTGAGGAACAATGACACGCTGAAGATCTCTGAGGAACAATGACACACTGAAGATCTGTGAGAGGAACAATGACACACTGAAGATCTCTGTGAGGAACAATGACACGCTGAAGATCTCTGAGGAACAATGACACACTGAAGATCTGTGAGAGGAACAATGACACACTGAAGATCTCTGTGAGGAACAATGACACACTGAAGATCTGTGTGAGGAACAATGACACGCTGAAGATCGGTGTGAGGAACAATGACACGCTGAAGATCGGTGTGAGGAACAATGACACGCTGAAGATCCGTGTGAGGAACAATGACACGCTGTAGATCCGTGTGAGGAACAATGACACTGAAGATCTGTGTGAGGAACAATGACACTGAAGATCTGTGTGAGGAACAATGACACGCTGTAGATCTGTATGAGGAACAATGACACGCTGATGATCTGTGTGAGGAACAATGACACGCTGTAGATCTGTGTGAGGAACAATGACACTGAAGATCTGTGTGAGGAACAATGACACTGAAGATCTGTGTGAGGAACAATGACACTGAAGATCTGTGTGAGGAACACTGACACTGAAGATCTGTGTGAGGAACAATGACACTGAAGATCTGTGTGAGGAACAATGACACGCTGTAGATCTGTATGAGGAACAATGACACGCTGATGATCTGTGTGAGGAACAATGACACGCTGAAGATCTGTGTGAGGAACAATGACACTGAAGATCTGTGTGAGGAACAATGACACGCTGAAGATCTGTGTGAGGAACAATGACACGCTGATGATCTGTGTGAGGAACAATGACACTGAAGATCTGTGTGAGGAACAATGACACGCTGAAGATCTGTGTGAGGAACAATGACACGCTGAAGATCTGTGTGAGGAACAATGACACTGAAGATCTGTGTGAGGAACAATGACACTGAAGATCTGTGTGAGGAACAATGACACACTGAAGATCTGTGTGAGGAACAATGACACTGAAGATCTGTGTGAGGAACAATGACACGCTGAAGATCTGTGTGAGGAACAATGACACACTGAAGATCTGTGTGAGGAACAATGACACTGAAGATCTGTGTGAGGAACAATGACACTGAAGATCTGTGTGAGGAACAATGACACGCTGAAGATCTGTGTGAGGAACAATGACACACTGAAGATCTGTGTGAGGAACAATGACACTGAAGATCTGTGTGAGGAACAATGACACGCTGAAGATCTGTGTGAGGAACAATGACACACTGAAGATCTGTGTGAGGAACAATGACACACTGAAGATCTGTGTGAGGAACAATGACACTGAAGATCTGTGTGAGGAACAATGACACGCTGAAGATCTGTGTGAGGAACAATGACACACTGGATGTTTATTTATTTTTGATAATGAAATATAAAACACAATAACAAACAGAACACAACCAAAGAGCGGATTATAAAATATAAAATACAAATAGATAAATAAAACACTATTTTGTCCAAAATTGGTCAAATTTCAGAATAAAATTTGAAGGTAATTTTGTCATTTGTCTGATGTCTGTTCCTATCTCAGTCCAGTCCTTGATCGTTGGTGATGTTCGTGTCAGCCATTTCTTTGTGATGGTCTTTTTCCTACTGCCAAAAGTGTGTTCCAAAAGTATCCATTTATTGAGTCCATGGCAGGAGTTCATAGTTCATAGTTCTAAAGTTCAGATGGAAACATCAAAAACAGTCTGCAGAGCGTCGTGACCTTGTCCCATATTTCAGAAGGAATGGACAGAACATGTGGTTTGTCTCCTGGCGCCGCATGAAGCATGTTCTGAACAGACCAGGAGACCAGGAGACAACATGGGTCAGGATGTGTTGTATTGGGAATATTGGGAAGACAAACAAGGGATATTACTTCCGGCTGCTCGTTACAACGCTCCCTCTCTTTTCCAGTATTTTTGTGCTCCATTTATTGTAATTCTGTAAATATCTTTGTACATTCATTGTACGGCCGGGGTTCGCAGACACACGCTGGATCTGCTTTGATTCAACCTTGTTTCGTTGGATTATTGCGTGTTTTTGTCGTTACGATGTGCGTTGGCCCCCAGCCACCCCGGCCTGTTTGAGCTCCGGAGCACAGCGGTTTTCCCCCAGGACCGACTCGAGATCCCTGCTGTTCTTCGTAAGACCTGCAGAGGCCGGCGCGCGGGATGTAAACTCCGGGAAAGGAAGAGATGCTCCAGACCCGTTCTTCCCGCCATCGTCACGGGAAACGTGAGATCTCTCCAGACAAGACGGCGGAGCTGGTGGGACTCACACGATCTCAGCGGGAGAACAAGGACAGCAGCGTCATTCTTTTCACTTTATTACCACTTTCATCTGCTGCGTGCTGATAGGACGAGGGAGAGTGGGAAGAGGAGGCGGCCTGGCTCTGTTTGTGAACGAGAAGTGGTGCAAATCTGAACACTGCACAGTGAAGGAGCAGCTGTGTAACAAAGACACTGAACTGTTGGCATGAGGCCATATTATTTGCCCCGGGAGTTCTCACAAGGGATTGTGATTGCTGTGTATGTGGCCCCGTCTGCCAATGCTGACAGTGCTAGTGAAGCATTGCTCTCCTGCACTTGCAGGTCACAGACACACAGGCGCTCTTCCTCATCTCTGGTGACTATAACCACACTTCTCCCTCTTCTGTTCTGCCACATACACCAGTAATGTCACCTGCCCCACCAGGAACAATAAAACACTGGACTTGTTTTTTGCCAACACCAGGAGGCTCCTCCCCCCTCCCTCCCCTGGGAGGGAGGGGGACATCAGGACATCAGCACCATCACAGAGCATCAGGACATCAGCACCATCACAGAGCATCAGGACATCAGCACCATCACAGAGCATCAGGACATCAGCACCATCACAGAGCATCAGGACATCAGCACCATCACAGAGCATCAGGACATCAGCACCATCACAGAGCATCAGGACATCAGCACCATCACAGAGCATCAGGACATCAGCACCATCACAGAGCATCAGGACATCAGCACCATCACAGAGCATCAGGACATCAGCACCATCACAGAGCATCAGGACATCAGCACCATCACAGAGCATCACGGACTACATCAACTTCTGTTTTGAGAACTTAGTTCCCTCCGGACGGTGTTTTCCAAACAACAAGCCCTGGATGAACCGTGACCTGAAGGCTCTGCTGAAGGAGAAGAAGAGCCTTCAGGTCAGAACAAGGAGGAGCTGAGGACTGTGCAGAAGGAGCTGAGGAGGAAGATCAGGCAAGAGGAGGCTACAAGAGGATGGAAGATGGGACTTTGTGGACTGGTGTCAGCAGAACCACCTCCTCATCAACACGGGGAAGACCAAGGAGATGGTGGTGGATTTCCAAAGGTGGTTCCGCTGACACCAGTCCACAAAGTCCTGCTACAGTCCCCTGTCCTCCGCATCATCGTCATCTGTGATGAGTCTGATGATGGCAGAGTGGTCAGAGAACTTCTGCAGGATAAGATAATCCTTTATTGTCCCACATGGGGAAATTCCATTGATGCAACACAGGTAGATACAGAGGTAGATACAGAAGAAAAGAACAAATAACTTATAAAAATCTCAGGATGTCCGCCGGGATAACGTGACAATCTCTGGGTAAGACGACTGTTCTCTGCAGTTTCATGAGTTCCTCCTTTGTGTAAACGCGGTACGGCACCGGCCGGGGGGACGCAGGGGGGCCGGGGGGCCTCGGAGCCAGGGCACATCGCGATGACACGAAAACACTCAATCCAGCCGAACAAAGTCAAAACAAGTTGAATTAAAGCGATTCCAGTGCGTGTCCCGATCATTCATGAAGTTCCTCTTTTATATAAACGTGTACCGGCGGCATACTGTACGTCAGGACGGCCGGAGGGCGCGGGGGGGCCGGGGGCTAGCTCAGAGCTAGCGCACATCACGACGAAAACACTCAATAATCCAGCCGAACAAAGTCAAAAACAAGTTAAATTAAAGCGATTCCAGCACGTGGGCCTATTGTACAAGTAAAGTAGATTTTTTTTTTACAAAATACAAAAGATAAAGCACAATAAGTGTGAAAAAAGTGTGAGAAAAGAGTGGAGCGTTTACACCGGGCTGCCAGCTGGACCGGCGCCTTTTTTTCAGGATACAGCTGTCCGTGTCTGAGGTCTGCAGTGTAAAGGGTGAAGAGAAAGGGCCGTGGACGGTGCCCTGGGGCCCCCACACTGCAGGTCCCTCACACTGCAGGTCCCTCACACTGCAGGTCCCCCACACTGCAGGTCCCTCACACTGCAGGTCCCTCACACTGCAGGTCCCCCACACTGCAGGTCCCTCACACTGCAGGTCCCTCACACTGCAGGTCCCCCACACTGCAGGTCCCCCACACTGCAGGTCCTCCACACTGCAGGTCCTCTACACTGCAGGTCCTCCACACTGCAGGTCCCCCACACAGCAGGTCCCCCACACTGCAGGTCCCCCACACAGCAGGTCCCCCACACTGCAGGTCCCCCACACTGCAGGTCCTCTACACTGCAGGTCCTCCACACTGCAGGTCCCCCACACTGCAGGTCCCTCACACTGCAGGTCCCCCACACTGCAGGTCCCCCACACTGCAGGTCCCCCACACTGCAGGTCCCTCACACTGCAGGTCCCCCACACTGCAGGTCCCCCACACTGCAGGTCCTCCACACTGCAGGTCCTCTACACTGCAGGTCCTCCACACTGCAGGTCCCCCACACTGCAGGTCCCCCACACTGCAGGTCCGAGTGTCAGACACACAGTTCCGGGCTCTCACAAACTGGGGTCGGTCTGTGAGGTCGTCCAGGATCCACTCTGCCAGGTCATACTCCACACCAGCCGTCTCCAGCTTGTCCCTCAGGAGCTGATGGTGTTGAAGGCGCTGGAAAGATCGAAGAACAGGATCCTCACAGAGCTGCCAGGCTTCTCCAGGTGAGAGAGAGAGAGGTGCAGCAGGAGATGACGGCGTCCTCCACAGGCCAGTATGCAAACTGCAGCGGGTCCATGGCTGAGCTCACGGTGGAGCGGAGGTGGTCCAGGACCAGCCGCTCCAGTGTCTTCATCAGGTGGGACGTGAGAGCCACTGGCCTGAAGCTGTTGAGGTCTTTGGGGCGCGGTGTCTTGGGCACAGGTACCAGACAGGAGGTCTTCCAGACCTGTGGTACCACCCTCAGCTTCAGGCTCATGTTGAAGACATGCTCCATCACTCCACACAGTTCATCTGCAGGACTTAAGGCGCCTGGGGCTGATGCCTTCCTCAGAGCAGCACATTAGAGCTGCACATTAGATCTGAGTCTTAGAGCTGACATTATATTGGACTAGACACATTCAAACTTCATTTGAAAATGGACACATTTGAGTGGACTAAATTGGAAGTTTTTTTGGTTTTGTTGGATGTTCTACTGATTTAGCTTCATCTTTTTTCTCTTTGGTTTTGTTTTCTTCCACTGTGAATATTTTTTTTTTCTTTTTTGAAAAATAAAAACAAGTAAAATATATAAAAAGGCAAGATGTGTCTCAGGTGAGTTTAAGCTGGTGGTCTTCATCTGGTCTTCATCTGGTCTTCATCTGGTGGTCTTCATCTGGTCTTCATTTGGTGGTCTTCATCTGGTGGTCTTCATCTGGTCTTCTTCATCTGGTCTTCTTCATCTGGTCTTCATCTGGTCTTCATCTGGTCTTCATCTGGTCTTCATCTGGTGGTCTTCATCTGGTCTTCATTTGGTGGTCTTCATCTGGTGGTCTTCATCTGGTGGTCTTCATCTGGTGGTCTTCATCTGGTGGTCTTCATCTGGTCTTCATCTGGTCTTCTGGTGGTCTTCATCTGGTCTTCATTTGGTGGTCTTCATCTGGTGGTCTTCATCTGGTGGTCTTCATCTGGTCTTCTTCATCTGGTCTTCATCTGGTCTTCATCTGGTCTTCATCTGGTGGTCTTCATCTGGTGGTCTTCATCTGGTCTTCTTCATCTGGTCTTCATCTGGTCTTCATCTGGTGGTCTTCATCTGGTCTTCTTCATCTGGTCTTCATCTGGTCTTCATCTGGTCTTCATCTGGTCTTCATCTGGTCTTCATCTGGTCTTCATCTGGTGGTCTTCATCTGGTGGTCTTCATCTGGTGGTCTTCATCTGGTGGTCTTCATCTGGTGGTCATCTGGTGGTCTTCATCTGGTCTTCATCTGGTGGTCATCTGGTGGTCTTCATCTGGTGGTCTTCATGACACTTCATCTCAGTCTTAAATGACAAACACAGATGTATTTGAATGTAAAGCAGGAGCGTGTCATTTATTGATGTATAATTTATATTACAGCATATGAACAAACGCACTGATCATACATCTAAAACAGTCACATTTAAAATGATTTGACAAAGAACAGAAAACAGACCATCATTTAATCATTCTCTTAAACTAAAAAATACTTAAGGATTAAAAGATTTTATATAAAAAAGTAAATATAACAAAGGAAAGAATTGGTTTTGAGACGGATGGAGGCACTACACGTGTCAGAGCTGCAGCAGAAGCAGTCGGGCCACTAGAGGGAGCCAAATATTCAAACGTTATTCCTGACTTTGCGCAGACCATTAGTGTGTTAGTGTTCACACAGTATCAGCTCCAGCACTGGAGAGGGACAGGCTGGAGAAATATTACAGGGAATATTATAACAACTGAATACATTTGCTTCTTGTACACTCATAAGTAAAGAGCATTGAATTCAAGCTGCTTCATATAATATCTAATCACTGATATCAGATACAACTCCAAATTAAGACTATATTCAAACTAGGAACTCACTTGAGCAGCAACTGATCCTATAACTTAGGATTTTAAAATGGTAAAAGGCTTTCATTGTGTCTTTAGAATACAGCTTGTGACTTTTCATATTGTGACTAAGGTGCAAATAATTATTATTTTAGTTGTCGACTTGTCAGAATCTATTTTCAGTCAGTCGAGTTGACTAACAATTACTTAAATAGTACTAAGAGATGCGTTTCCCATTTTAACCAAGTTAAGCTTAAAACATGATAACTGAAGATAAGAAATGAACTGTATTCATAATAAAACAAATACATATTCCCCGTCTCATTGGAATTTTATAATGGCAGTGTCTTTGTGATAAAACCAGCAAATGACATGTTCTTGACCCATTATTTCAGTGGTGGATCCAGTCTGGGGGCGGGTCCAGTCTGGGGGCGGTCCAGTCTGGGGGCGGTCCAGTCTGGGGGCGGTCCAGTCTGGGGGCGGTCCAGTCTGGGGGCGGTCCAGTCTGGGGGCGGTCCAGTCTGGGGGCGGTCCAGTCTGGGGGCGGGTCCAGTCTGGGGGCGGTCCAGTCTGGGGGCGGTCCAGTCTGGGGGCGGTCCAGTCTGGGGGCGGTCCAGTCTGGGGGCGGTCCAGTCTGGGGGCGGTCCAGTCTGGGGGCGGTCCAGTCTGGGGGCGGTCCAGTCTGGGGGCGGTCCAGTCTGGGGGCGGGTCCAGTCTGGGGGCGGTCCAGTCTGGGGGCGGTCCAGTCTGGGGGCGGTCCAGTCTGGGGGCGGTCCAGTCTGGGGGCGGTCCAGTCTGGGGGCGGTCCAGTCTGGGGGCGGTCCAGTCTGGGGGCGGGTCCAGTCTGGGGGCGGTCCAGTCTGGGGGCGGTCCAGTCTGGGGGCGGGTCCAGTCTGGGGGCGGTCCAGTCTGGGGGCGGGTCCAGTCTGGGGGCGGTCCAGTCTGGGGGCGGGTCCAGTCTGGGGGCGGTCCAGTCTGGGGGCGGTCCAGTCTGGGGGCGGGTCCAGTCTGGGGGCGGTCCAGTCTGGGGGCGGGTCCAGTCTGGGGGCGGTCCAGTCTGGGGGCGGTCCAGTCTGGGGGCGGGTCCAGTCTGGGGGCGGGTCCAGTCTGGGGGCGGTCCAGTCTGGGGGCGGGTCCAGTATGGGGGCGGGTCCAGTATGGGGGCGGTGTCACAGTCCAAATGCATATAATAAACAATATTTGGCCCCGTGGCTCTGGAGATGGGGGCCGTTCACAAGTCGGCGGGGTTGACCATGGTGAAGTCCGAGTCTTTACTGTTGGTGGAGCCCGCGTCAGGACTAGAGGATCCCGAGGGACTCCCGGTGGTCAGAGGGTCGTGGAAAGTCCCGGCTGAGCCCTCTGGTTCAAGGCGCACCAGGCCCCGACCCCTCCGGATGGCTCCACCCCCCTGGACTTCCTCATCCTGAGAGACCAGGATGTAGTCACCCCAGTTCCTACTAGCATCTGAGCCCAGGGAGGACGCCACCTGGAGGGCACAGAGGGAAGGACAACATGAGACCAACATTAAGGTTTGATCTGAAGTGAACTCCCTGGCCTTGTCCCAACACAGCTGTCCAGAGACGTGCCCAGAGACGTGCACAGAGACGTGTACAGAGACGTGTACAGAGACGTGTACAGAGACATGCCCAGAGACATGTCCAGAGATATGTCCAGAGATATGTCCAGAGATATGTCCAGAGATATGTCCAGAGACATGTCCAGAGACATGTCCAGGGATATGTCCAGAGACATGTCCAGAGACATGTCCAGGGATATGTCCAGGGATATGTCCAGAGACATGTCCAGAGATATGTCCAGAGATATGTCCAGGGATATGTCCAGAGACATGTCCAGGGATATGTCCAGAGACATGTCCAGAGACATGTCCAGAGACATGTCCAGAGATATGTCCAGAGACATGTCCAGAGACATGTCCAGAGATATGTCCAGAGATATGTGCAGAGATATGTCCAGAGATATGTCCAGAGATATGTCCAGAGACATGTCCAGAGACATGTCCAGGGATATGTCCAGAGACATGTCCAGAGACATGTCCAGAGACATGTCCAGAGACATGTCCAGGGATATGTCCAGGGATATGTCCAGAGACATGTCCAGAGATATGTCCAGAGATATGTCCAGAGACATGTCCAGAGACATGTCCAGGGATATGTCCAGAGACATGTCCAGAGACATGTCCAGAGATATGTCCAGAGACATGTCCAGGGATATGTCCAGGGATATGTCCAGAGACATGTCCAGAGATATGTCCAGAGATATGTCTCTGCAGAAGGAGGGTGTAAGGACAGGGGATGCTGGGACATTGCCAAGTCCTGATGAACCTCGCTTAATCTGTTTTTCACTCAGTCTCGAGGAAACTGCTGTTTTGAATTTGGGCGTAACAAAAATAAATTCAATTTAAGTAAATTAAAGCCGCAAGCGGCATCCAACGGCCCTCGCGGGCCGCCGGCCTTCCGACTCTGCTCTCTGCATTTTACAGAGATGGCGATAACGCAAGAACTAAGACAGCGACACATTGTACATGTACAATGCTGTGCTTAACCAGTGCCAATGAACACAAATGTCGGTCAAATGTGCGGGTCCGCCGCACAGAGACCGTGACACTTGGAATAAAAATATGGATAACTTTTGATGCCCCGCTTGTGTAGATGATTTTCCCAAAATATGAGCTTGATGGAGCTATTGCCCACAGAGGAGTTCATTAAAGTGTGAAGCATAAATGTGAACATTTCAAGGATTTGGCGTTTTTCCCATTTGTGACATATATTTGCAGCTCCACAGCACAGAGACCGTAGCACTTAAAATCAAAATATGACTAATTTTTGATGCCCCGCTTGTGTAGATGATATTTCCCAAATATGAGTTTGATCGGACAATCGCCCTGGGAGGAGTTTGTTAAAGTGTGAAGCGTAAAAATGTGGTGATTTGAGCGATTTTGCGATTTTCCCATAAGGATAACATGGGATGTTTCTGTCATTGCTACGGTTACGCCGTACAAAATATGACTTTGGCTCTCATACTTTTATGATCAGGATGGCAAATTAGAATTTTGTTCAAAATATCATGTCATTTGGAAAAAACTCTATTGTTTATAGGCCACTCTGAAGGCCAAATAGTCAGAATTCTGGGAAACGTTTGCGGCTCCGTCGCACAGAGACCGTAAAAGTTATCCTTAAAATTTGGATAAATTTAGATACACCACTTGTCTAGAGGACGTACACCGATTTTGAGGTCGGTGGGCAAAACGCACTAGGAGGAGTTCGTTAAAGTGTAAAACATAAAAATGTGGTAATTTGAGAGATTTTGTGGTTTTCCCATAGGGATAACATGGGAGGTTTCTGTCATCGCTACGACTACGCCGTAAAAATTTAGGCATTTTTGTGATTGGCTTTTGTGATCGGGACGGCAAAATAGAATTTTGGGTAAAGTTTAGACAATTTTGGTAAAACTAATTTTTGACCTTCAATGTTAATTTAAAGGTCACTCTGTAGGGGGCGCTATCGCGGCCATTTCAATTTTGTCATCCTAAACTGGTCCAAACAAGAAAGTTTAACAACTGATTCAAATTTGGTCCTAATCGGACTGGTTTTGATCAAATGGGAGCAATTTTTAGATCGGCAATATTCCAAAATAAGTTGTCCAACTTTGCGGCTGCGCCGCACACAGACCGTAAAAGGTATCTCAAAAAATTGGATAACTTTAGATGCCCCACTTGTCCAGAGGACGTACGCCGATTTTGAAGTCGGTGGGCAAAACGCCCTAGGAGGAGTTCGTCAAAGTTTGACGTGAACAAAATGACTAACACAGCGTGTTTTCATTTTCAAAGGAAGATGGCAGGCATAGGGTAAGTCTGGGGGCGTGGCCACAATAATATTTTTTTTTTTGTCCTCACGAGAGGAATGCGTGTTCCGAATTTCGTAGCTTTACGACAAAGTTGACCTCGGGGCGTCTCCCATAGGCGCAATGTATTTTGACTTTTGTCGGTGGCGCTGTCGCGCCATTTTTTAACGAAAAAAAAAATGGCCCAGAAAAAACAAAATTTTTCGCCGATTCTGAATTTTGGGCAAAGTTTGGTGAGTTTTTGAGCATGTTCAGGGGGTCAAATTAGAGCTCGAAAAGCAGAAGAACAAGAAAAATTAAAGCCGCAAGCGGCATCCAACGGCCCTCGCGGGCCGCCGGCCTTCCGACTCTGCTCTCTGCATTTTACAGAGATGGCGCTAACGCAATTGTCTAAGAACTAAGACAGCGACACATTGGACATGTACAATGCTGTGCTTAACCAGTGCAAATGAACACAAATGTCGGTCAAATGTGCAGCTCCAGCGCACAGAGACCGTGACACTTGGAATAAAAATATGGATAACTTTTGATGCTCCGCTTGTGTAGATTATTTTTCCCAAATATGAGCTTGATCGAGCTATTGCCCACAGAGGAGTTCATTAAAGTGTGAAGCGTAAATGTGAACATTTCAAGGATTTGGCGTTTTTCCCATTTGTGACAGTATATTTGCAGCTCCACGGCACAGAGACCGTAGCACTTAAAATCAAAATATGGATAACTTTTGATGCCCCATTTGTGTAGATGATTTCCCCAAATATGAGCTTGATCGGGCAATCGGCCTAGGAGGAGTTGGTGAAAGTGTGAAGCGTGAAAATGTGGTCATTTTGGAGATTTCGCTGTTTTCCCATTTCTGACATATATTTGCGGGTCCGCCACACAGAGACCGTAGCACTTAGAATCAAAATATGGATAAGTTTTGATGGCCCGCTTGTGTAGATGATTTTCCCCAAATATGAGTTTGATCGGACAATCGCCCTAGGAGGAGTTTGTTAAAGTGTGAAGTGTAAAAATGTGGTGATTTGAGCGATTTTGCGATTTTCCCATAAGGATAACATGGGATGTTTCTGTCATAGCTACGGTTACGCCGTACAAAATATGACTTTGGCTCTCATACTTTTATGATCAGGATGGCAAATTAGAATTTAGTGCAAAATGTCATGTCATTTGGAAAAACTCTATTGTTTATAGGCCACTCTGAAGGCCAAATAGTCAGAATTCTGGGAAACGTTTGCGGCTCCGTCGCACAGAGACCGTAAATGTTATCCTTAAAATTTGGATAACTTTAGATGCACCACTTGTCTAGAGGACGTACACCGATTTTGAGGTTGGTGGGCAAAACGCACTAGGAGGAGTTCGTTGAAGTGTAAAACATAAAAATGTGGTAATTTGAGAGATTTTGCGGTTTTCCCATAGGGATAACATGGGAGGTTTCTGTCATCGCTACGACTACGCGGTAAAAATTTAGGCATTTTTGTGATTGGCTTTTGTGATCGGGACGGCAAAATAGAATTTTGGGTAAAGTTTAGACAATTTTGGTAAAACTAATTTTTGACCTTCAATGTTAATTTAAAGGTCACTCTGTAGGGGGCGCTATCGCGGCCATTTCAATTTTGTCAGCCTAAACTGGTCCAAACTAGAAAGTTTAACAACTGATTCAAATTTGGTCCTAATCGGACTGGTTTTGATCAAATGGGAGCAATTTTTAGATCTGCAATATTCCAAAATAAGTTGTCCAACTTTGCGGCTGCGCCGCACACAGACCGTAAAAGGTATCTCAAAAAATTGAATAACTTTAGATGCCCCACTTGTCCAGAGGACGTACGCCGATTTTGAAGTCGGTGGGCAAAACGCCCTAGGAGGAGTTCGTCAAAGTTTGACGTGAACAAAATGACTAACACAGCGTATTTTCATTTTCAAAGGAAGATGGCGGCCATAGGGTAAGTCTGGGGGCGTGGCCACAATGTTTTTTTTTGTTCGTCCTCACGAGAGGAATGCGTGTCCCGAATTTTGTAGCTTTACGCCAAAGTTGACCTCGGGGCGTCTCCCATAGGCGCAATGTATTTTGACTTTTGTCGGTGGCGCTGTCGCGCCATTTTTTAACGAAAAAAAAAATGGCCCAGAAAAAATCAAATTTTTCGCCGATTCTGAATTTTGGGCAAAGTTTGGTGAGTTTTTGAGCATGTTCAGGGGGTCAAATTAGAGATCAAAAAGCAGAAGAACAAGAAAAATAAAAATAATAATATTTTTAGCAAAAACAATATAGCCGTTTCCACTATAACAACAAATTATACATCGTTTGAAAGCTCTAAGCCTTCCCCATGCCGCCATGGGGTGGAATCATCATTACGAGCGCTTACGCGCTGGTCACTCCCCATTCCGTCGGGATGCCCCGCCCACTCCCCATAGACTTCCATTGATTTGAGCAGATACAAGCATGGCCCATGCCTGCGGCATGGATTCTCGCGTACAGGACGATGCCAGGAGGGTTTTTGGAGGAATGCAGCGCTTCGCGCTGCTGTTGTCAACAATTTGTGAATGGGCGTAGCCCATTCACAAATTGTTGACTATTTCTGTCATAGCAGGAGTAAGTATGCATGATCCATGCCTTCGGCATGGGCTAGTTCACTGTACTTGCCAGGGGCGACGGGGTACCAAACATGCGGGATGACGCAGGGGTTAGTTAGATGATGCAGGGGTTAGTTAGATGATGCAGGGGTTAGTTAGATGATGCAGGGGTTAGTTAGATGATGCAGGGGTTAGTTAGATGATGCAGGGGTTAGTTAGATGATGCAGGGGTTAGTTAGATGATGCAGGGGTTAGTTAGATGATGCAGGGGTTAGTTAGATGATGCAGGGGTTAGTTAGATGATGCAGGGGTTAGTTAGATGATGCAGGGGTTAGTTAGATGATGCAGGGGTTAGTTAGATGATGCAGGGGTTAGTTAGATGATGCAGGGGTTAGTTAGATGACGCAGGGGTTAGTTAGATGATGCAGTGTAAGTTACGCCACAACATTTTTTAGCTTAGCCTGAGGTAAACTCACTGATCTGTACTGCACATTCATAGTCATCAAGTATTTGGTTTCTCCATATAGAAGTATATATAGGAAACCTATACACAGATCAAAATCTGCTCTTTGATTCTACTCACCCACTACAGCACAAGCTAGAGGTGATCAGGACATTACAACATGCCCACCAGCTCAGAAGGCAGGGCAAGAGGTGCCCACCGGCTCAGAGCCCAAGAGGTGCCCACCGGCTCAGAGCCCAAGAGGTGCCCACCGGCTCAGAGCCCAAGAGGTGCCCACCGGCTCAGAGCCCAAGAGGTGCCCACCACTTTTATGATCAGGATGGCAAATTAGAATTTAGTGCAAAATGTCATGTCATTTGGAAAAACTCTATTGTTTATAGGCCACTCTGAAGGCCAAATAGTCAGAATTCTGGGAAACGTTTGCGGCTCCGTCGCACAGAGACCGTAAAAGTTATCCTTAAAATTTGGATAAATTTAGATACACCACTTGTCTAGAGGACGTACACCGATTTTGAGGTCGGTGGGCAAAACGCACTAGGAGGAGTTCGTTAAAGTGTAAAACATAAAAATGTGGTAATTTGAGAGATTTTGTGGTTTTCCCATAGGGATAACATGGGAGGTTTCTGTCATCGCTACGACTACGCCGTAAAAATTTAGGCATTTTTGTGATTGGCTTTTGTGATCGGGACGGCAAAATAGAATTTTGGGTAAAGTTTAGACAATTTTGGTAAAACTAATTTTTGACCTTCAATGTTAATTTAAAGGTCACTCTGTAGGGGGCGCTATCGCGGCCATTTCAATTTTGTCATCCTAAACTGGTCCAAACAAGAAAGTTTAACAACTGATTCAAATTTGGTCCTAATCGGACTGGTTTTGATCAAATGGGAGCAATTTTTAGATCGGCAATATTCCAAAATAAGTTGTCCAACTTTGCGGCTGCGCCGCACACAGACCGTAAAAGGTATCTCAAAAAATTGGATAACTTTAGATGCCCCACTTGTCCAGAGGACGTACGCCGATTTTGAAGTCGGTGGGCAAAACGCCCTAGGAGGAGTTTGTCAAAGTTTGACGTGAACAAAATGACTAACACAGCGTGTTTTCATTTTCAAAGGAAGATGGCGGCCATAGGGTAAGTCTGGGGGCGTGGCCACAATAATATTTTTTTTTTGTCCTCACGAGAGGAATGCGTGTTCCGAATTTCGTAGCTTTACGACAAAGTTGACCTCGGGGCGTCTCCCATAGGCGCAATGTATTTTGACTTTTGTCGGTGGCGCTGTCGCGCCATTTTTTAACGAAAAAAAAAATGGCCCAGAAAAAACAAAATTTTTCGCCGATTCTGAATTTTGGGCAAAGTTTGGTGAGTTTTTGAGCATGTTCAGGGGGTCAAATTAGAGCTCGAAAAGCAGAAGAACAAGAAAAATTAAAGCCGCAAGCGGCATCCAACGGCCCTCGCGGGCCGCCGGCCTTCCGACTCTGCTCTCTGCATTTTACAGAGATGGCGCTAACGCAATTGTCTAAGAACTAAGACAGCGACACATTGGACATGTACAATGCTGTGCTTAACCAGTGCAAATGAACACAAATGTCGGTCAAATGTGCAGCTCCAGCGCACAGAGACCGTGACACTTGGAATAAAAATATGGATAACTTTTGATGCTCCGCTTGTGTAGATTATTTTTCCCAAATATGAGCTTGATCGAGCTATTGCCCACAGAGGAGTTCATTAAAGTGTGAAGCGTAAATGTGAACATTTCAAGGATTTGGCGTTTTTCCCATTTGTGACAGTATATTTGCAGCTCCACGGCACAGAGACCGTAGCACTTAAAATCAAAATATGGATAACTTTTGATGCCCCATTTGTGTAGATGATTTCCCCAAATATGAGCTTGATCGGGCAATCGGCCTAGGAGGAGTTGGTGAAAGTGTGAAGCGTGAAAATGTGGTCATTTTGGAGATTTCGCTGTTTTCCCATTTCTGACATATATTTGCGGGTCCGCCACACAGAGACCGTAGCACTTAGAATCAAAATATGGATAAGTTTTGATGGCCCGCTTGTGTAGATGATTTTCCCCAAATATGAGTTTGATCGGACAATCGCCCTAGGAGGAGTTTGTTAAAGTGTGAAGTGTAAAAATGTGGTGATTTGAGCGATTTTGCGATTTTCCCATAAGGATAACATGGGATGTTTCTGTCATAGCTACGGTTACGCCGTACAAAATATGACTTTGGCTCTCATACTTTTATGATCAGGATGGCAAATTAGAATTTAGTGCAAAATGTCATGTCATTTGGAAAAACTCTATTGTTTATAGGCCACTCTGAAGGCCAAATAGTCAGAATTCTGGGAAACGTTTGCGGCTCCGTCGCACAGAGACCGTAAATGTTATCCTTAAAATTTGGATAACTTTAGATGCACCACTTGTCTAGAGGACGTACACCGATTTTGAGGTTGGTGGGCAAAACGCACTAGGAGGAGTTCGTTGAAGTGTAAAACATAAAAATGTGGTAATTTGAGAGATTTTGCGGTTTTCCCATAGGGATAACATGGGAGGTTTCTGTCATCGCTACGACTACGCGGTAAAAATTTAGGCATTTTTGTGATTGGCTTTTGTGATCGGGACGGCAAAATAGAATTTTGGGTAAAGTTTAGACAATTTTGGTAAAACTAATTTTTGACCTTCAATGTTAATTTAAAGGTCACTCTGTAGGGGGCGCTATCGCGGCCATTTCAATTTTGTCAGCCTAAACTGGTCCAAACTAGAAAGTTTAACAACTGATTCAAATTTGGTCCTAATCGGACTGGTTTTGATCAAATGGGAGCAATTTTTAGATCTGCAATATTCCAAAATAAGTTGTCCAACTTTGCGGCTGCGCCGCACACAGACCGTAAAAGGTATCTCAAAAAATTGAATAACTTTAGATGCCCCACTTGTCCAGAGGACGTACGCCGATTTTGAAGTCGGTGGGCAAAACGCCCTAGGAGGAGTTCGTCAAAGTTTGACGTGAACAAAATGACTAACACAGCGTATTTTCATTTTCAAAGGAAGATGGCGGCCATAGGGTAAGTCTGGGGGCGTGGCCACAATGTTTTTTTTTGTTCGTCCTCACGAGAGGAATGCGTGTCCCGAATTTTGTAGCTTTACGCCAAAGTTGACCTCGGGGCGTCTCCCATAGGCGCAATGTATTTTGACTTTTGTCGGTGGCGCTGTCGCGCCATTTTTTAACGAAAAAAAAAATGGCCCAGAAAAAATCAAATTTTTCGCCGATTCTGAATTTTGGGCAAAGTTTGGTGAGTTTTTGAGCATGTTCAGGGGGTCAAATTAGAGATCAAAAAGCAGAAGAACAAGAAAAATAAAAATAATAATATTTTTAGCAAAAACAATATAGCCGTTTCCACTATAACAACAAATTATACATCGTTTGAAAGCTCTAAGCCTTCCCCATGCCGCCATGGGGTGGAATCATCATTACGAGCGCTTACGCGCTGGTCACTCCCCATTCCGTCGGGATGCCCCGCCCACTCCCCATAGACTTCCATTGATTTGAGCAGATACAAGCATGGCCCATGCCTGCGGCATGGATTCTCGCGTACAGGACGATGCCAGGAGGGTTTTTGGAGGAATGCAGCGCTTCGCGCTGCTGTTGTCAACAATTTGTGAATGGGCGTAGCCCATTCACAAATTGTTGACTATTTCTGTCATAGCAGGAGTAAGTATGCATGATCCATGCCTTCGGCATGGGCTAGTTCACTGTACTTGCCAGGGGCGACGGGGTACCAAACATGCGGGATGACGCAGGGGTTAGTTAGATGATGCAGGGGTTAGTTAGATGATGCAGGGGTTAGTTAGATGATGCAGGGGTTAGTTAGATGATGCAGGGGTTAGTTAGATGATGCAGGGGTTAGTTAGATGATGCAGGGGTTAGTTAGATGATGCAGGGGTTAGTTAGATGATGCAGGGGTTAGTTAGATGATGCAGGGGTTAGTTAGATGATGCAGGGGTTAGTTAGATGATGCAGGGGTTAGTTAGATGATGCAGGGGTTAGTTAGATGATGCAGGGGTTAGTTAGATGATGCAGGGGTTAGTTAGATGACGCAGGGGTTAGTTAGATGATGCAGTGTAAGTTACGCCACAACATTTTTTAGCTTAGCCTGAGGTAAACTCACTGATCTGTACTGCACATTCATAGTCATCAAGTATTTGGTTTCTCCATATAGAAGTATATATAGGAAACCTATACACAGATCAAAATCTGCTCTTTGATTCTACTCACCCACTACAGCACAAGCTAGAGGTGATCAGGACATTACAACATGCCCACCAGCTCAGAAGGCAGGGCAAGAGGTGCCCACCGGCTCAGAGCCCAAGAGGTGCCCACCGGCTCAGAGCCCAAGAGGTGCCCACCGGCTCAGAGCCCAAGAGGTGCCCACCGGCTCAGAGCCCAAGAGGTGCCCACCACTTTTATGATCAGGATGGCAAATTAGAATTTAGTGCAAAATGTCATGTCATTTGGAAAAACTCTATTGTTTATAGGCCACTCTGAAGGCCAAATAGTCAGAATTCTGGGAAACGTTTGCGGCTCCGTCGCACAGAGACCGTAAAAGTTATCCTTAAAATTTGGATAAATTTAGATACACCACTTGTCTAGAGGACGTACACCGATTTTGAGGTCGGTGGGCAAAACGCACTAGGAGGAGTTCGTTAAAGTGTAAAACATAAAAATGTGGTAATTTGAGAGATTTTGTGGTTTTCCCATAGGGATAACATGGGAGGTTTCTGTCATCGCTACGACTACGCCGTAAAAATTTAGGCATTTTTGTGATTGGCTTTTGTGATCGGGACGGCAAAATAGAATTTTGGGTAAAGTTTAGACAATTTTGGTAAAACTAATTTTTGACCTTCAATGTTAATTTAAAGGTCACTCTGTAGGGGGCGCTATCGCGGCCATTTCAATTTTGTCATCCTAAACTGGTCCAAACAAGAAAGTTTAACAACTGATTCAAATTTGGTCCTAATCGGACTGGTTTTGATCAAATGGGAGCAATTTTTAGATCGGCAATATTCCAAAATAAGTTGTCCAACTTTGCGGCTGCGCCGCACACAGACCGTAAAAGGTATCTCAAAAAATTGGATAACTTTAGATGCCCCACTTGTCCAGAGGACGTACGCCGATTTTGAAGTCGGTGGGCAAAACGCCCTAGGAGGAGTTCGTCAAAGTTTGACGTGAACAAAATGACTAACACAGCGTGTTTTCATTTTCAAAGGAAGATGGCGGCCATAGGGTAAGTCTGGGGGCGTGGCCACAATAATATTTTTTTTTTGTCCTCACGAGAGGAATGCGTGTTCCGAATTTCGTAGCTTTACGACAAAGTTGACCTCGGGGCGTCTCCCATAGGCGCAATGTATTTTGACTTTTGTCGGTGGCGCTGTCGCGCCATTTTTTAACGAAAAAAAAAATGGCCCAGAAAAAACAAAATTTTTCGCCGATTCTGAATTTTGGGCAAAGTTTGGTGAGTTTTTGAGCATGTTCAGGGGGTCAAATTAGAGCTCGAAAAGCAGAAGAACAAGAAAAATTAAAGCCGCAAGCGGCATCCAACGGCCCTCGCGGGCCGCCGGCCTTCCGACTCTGCTCTCTGCATTTTACAGAGATGGCGCTAACGCAATTGTCTAAGAACTAAGACAGCGACACATTGGACATGTACAATGCTGTGCTTAACCAGTGCAAATGAACACAAATGTCGGTCAAATGTGCAGCTCCAGCGCACAGAGACCGTGACACTTGGAATAAAAATATGGATAACTTTTGATGCTCCGCTTGTGTAGATTATTTTTCCCAAATATGAGCTTGATCGAGCTATTGCCCACAGAGGAGTTCATTAAAGTGTGAAGCGTAAATGTGAACATTTCAAGGATTTGGCGTTTTTCCCATTTGTGACAGTATATTTGCAGCTCCACGGCACAGAGACCGTAGCACTTAAAATCAAAATATGGATAACTTTTGATGCCCCATTTGTGTAGATGATTTCCCCAAATATGAGCTTGATCGGGCAATCGGCCTAGGAGGAGTTGGTGAAAGTGTGAAGCGTGAAAATGTGGTCATTTTGGAGATTTCGCTGTTTTCCCATTTCTGACATATATTTGCGGGTCCGCCACACAGAGACCGTAGCACTTAGAATCAAAATATGGATAAGTTTTGATGGCCCGCTTGTGTAGATGATTTTCCCCAAATATGAGTTTGATCGGACAATCGCCCTAGGAGGAGTTTGTTAAAGTGTGAAGTGTAAAAATGTGGTGATTTGAGCGATTTTGCGATTTTCCCATAAGGATAACATGGGATGTTTCTGTCATAGCTACGGTTACGCCGTACAAAATATGACTTTGGCTCTCATACTTTTATGATCAGGATGGCAAATTAGAATTTAGTGCAAAATGTCATGTCATTTGGAAAAACTCTATTGTTTATAGGCCACTCTGAAGGCCAAATAGTCAGAATTCTGGGAAACGTTTGCGGCTCCGTCGCACAGAGACCGTAAATGTTATCCTTAAAATTTGGATAACTTTAGATGCACCACTTGTCTAGAGGACGTACACCGATTTTGAGGTTGGTGGGCAAAACGCACTAGGAGGAGTTCGTTGAAGTGTAAAACATAAAAATGTGGTAATTTGAGAGATTTTGCGGTTTTCCCATAGGGATAACATGGGAGGTTTCTGTCATCGCTACGACTACGCGGTAAAAATTTAGGCATTTTTGTGATTGGCTTTTGTGATCGGGACGGCAAAATAGAATTTTGGGTAAAGTTTAGACAATTTTGGTAAAACTAATTTTTGACCTTCAATGTTAATTTAAAGGTCACTCTGTAGGGGGCGCTATCGCGGCCATTTCAATTTTGTCAGCCTAAACTGGTCCAAACTAGAAAGTTTAACAACTGATTCAAATTTGGTCCTAATCGGACTGGTTTTGATCAAATGGGAGCAATTTTTAGATCTGCAATATTCCAAAATAAGTTGTCCAACTTTGCGGCTGCGCCGCACACAGACCGTAAAAGGTATCTCAAAAAATTGAATAACTTTAGATGCCCCACTTGTCCAGAGGACGTACGCCGATTTTGAAGTCGGTGGGCAAAACGCCCTAGGAGGAGTTCGTCAAAGTTTGACGTGAACAAAATGACTAACACAGCGTATTTTCATTTTCAAAGGAAGATGGCGGCCATAGGGTAAGTCTGGGGGCGTGGCCACAATGTTTTTTTTTGTTCGTCCTCACGAGAGGAATGCGTGTCCCGAATTTTGTAGCTTTACGCCAAAGTTGACCTCGGGGCGTCTCCCATAGGCGCAATGTATTTTGACTTTTGTCGGTGGCGCTGTCGCGCCATTTTTTAACGAAAAAAAAAATGGCCCAGAAAAAATCAAATTTTTCGCCGATTCTGAATTTTGGGCAAAGTTTGGTGAGTTTTTGAGCATGTTCAGGGGGTCAAATTAGAGATCAAAAAGCAGAAGAACAAGAAAAATAAAAATAATAATATTTTTAGCAAAAACAATATAGCCGTTTCCACTATAACAACAAATTATACATCGTTTGAAAGCTCTAAGCCTTCCCCATGCCGCCATGGGGTGGAATCATCATTACGAGCGCTTACGCGCTGGTCACTCCCCATTCCGTCGGGATGCCCCGCCCACTCCCCATAGACTTCCATTGATTTGAGCAGATACAAGCATGGCCCATGCCTGCGGCATGGATTCTCGCGTACAGGACGATGCCAGGAGGGTTTTTGGAGGAATGCAGCGCTTCGCGCTGCTGTTGTCAACAATTTGTGAATGGGCGTAGCCCATTCACAAATTGTTGACTATTTCTGTCATAGCAGGAGTAAGTATGCATGATCCATGCCTTCGGCATGGGCTAGTTCACTGTACTTGCCAGGGGCGACGGGGTACCAAACATGCGGGATGACGCAGGGGTTAGTTAGATGATGCAGGGGTTAGTTAGATGATGCAGGGGTTAGTTAGATGATGCAGGGGTTAGTTAGATGATGCAGGGGTTAGTTAGATGATGCAGGGGTTAGTTAGATGATGCAGGGGTTAGTTAGATGATGCAGGGGTTAGTTAGATGATGCAGGGGTTAGTTAGATGATGCAGGGGTTAGTTAGATGATGCAGGGGTTAGTTAGATGATGCAGGGGTTAGTTAGATGATGCAGGGGTTAGTTAGATGATGCAGGGGTTAGTTAGATGATGCAGGGGTTAGTTAGATGACGCAGGGGTTAGTTAGATGATGCAGTGTAAGTTACGCCACAACATTTTTTAGCTTAGCCTGAGGTAAACTCACTGATCTGTACTGCACATTCATAGTCATCAAGTATTTGGTTTCTCCATATAGAAGTATATATAGGAAACCTATACACAGATCAAAATCTGCTCTTTGATTCTACTCACCCACTACAGCACAAGCTAGAGGTGATCAGGACATTACAACATGCCCACCAGCTCAGAAGGCAGGGCAAGAGGTGCCCACCGGCTCAGAGCCCAAGAGGTGCCCACCGGCTCAGAGCCCAAGAGGTGCCCACCGGCTCAGAGCCCAAGAGGTGCCCACCGGCTCAGAGCCCAAGAGGTGCCCACCGGCTCAGAGCCCAAGAGGTGCCCACCGGCTCAGAGCCCAAGAGGAAAGAGGAAAACACGTCCGGAATGCTCTCTCAGCCTGTGAATACCCCGCTTGTGCTCTCAACAGAGTGAAGAGAAGCAAAAAGCAGGGCAAAAGGGACAAAAGGGAAACAGAACAGAAGGAAGGGTGTTTCTATCCCTTATGTCTCAGGACTTAGTAGTTTGTGAAAAACAGCATTTTGAAGCCATGGTGCGGTATCTGCCCTGGCCATTCTGATGCAGGTACACATCAGTGATGAGGAGCTGCGGCAGCTAACAATAGGATGTCTATGACCCATTATAGAGCTGTTGGGGTAACAAAGAAGATTAGCGTAAGGGGAAACTTAAAAAACTTTTAGTCAGAGTATGATAAATATCCAATTTCACAGACTAGATCCAGATTGAGAACGACTCTTGAGTTGAAACGTCTCATCTTTCAAAAGCAGTGTCCAGATAATACAGCTGAATATTTTCAACAATTGTGAATTATTGATTTTCCTTGCAGTTCCTCTTCCGGTCTCTCACTTACAGATGAGTGCCTTTTTATACTCACAAGTATAATCCACCTCTGACATAAGAACATGTGTTTATGCTGTACCTGCTGCTCTGGGGGGGTCAAGGCCTCTTCATCCCTCTCCTCCGTGCTCATGCGGCCCTCCACGTCTGAGTCGGGGTGCCCTGGGGTGTGTAGGCGTGGCTGGTTGGCGTGCTGGTTGGCGTGCAGGGTGGTCTCTGCGGTGGCGACTGCGGTAGACGTGTAGTGGTCGTCTGCAATGGTGATCTCCTCGTTCTCTTCGGCCTCCAGCAGGCTCTGGTTAAAGCGCAGCGCCCCCTTCAGGATGTCTTTGATCTGGCACAAGAACACTACACATTACTGCTGTGTGTTACGTGTCATCACATAATGCAGACGCTTTGACCATGTTAATGACGGAACCCCCTTAGGGTTGATTTTCCACCCTATTCCGGAAACCCGTCTGGGCGCCGCTATCCAACGCACACACACAGGGCACATGAACACAGGGCTGCCGACCTCCAGAGAAAATAAGCTCTACACAGACTAAAGCCTTTTTTGGGCCGCCCAGGGAATCAGTGTATTGTTGACTTGTTGGTCACGTGAACATTGGATATTTTACACAAATCAATCTACTTAAGAGCATGTTTTAGAGGAGAGACTTTCCCTTCGTTCTCCACAGCACGGAGTTACCGCTCGACCGGAAGTGTCATTACAATGGATGTGCTGATCAGTTGCAAAAAGAGACAAAAGTGGGTGGGTGGGGCGGATAAGGTAAATAATGATTAATTTAAGCTTTTGGAGCGTGAACTGATCGTGACTCTTCTTTGTGTGTTTGCACTTTATAAACACTGCAAGTCAAAAGTCAGAAAAGACAGCAGCAGATTCCAAGATTAGGTTAACGCCAACTTGGTTAATACACTCCCACAAGACTGATATCTCCATAGCGACAGCTCACTGACCTGTTTGAGTCCAGCCAGTGACACCAGCACCTCGTCCTCCTTCTGCAGGTGCTCCTGTAGAATCACATCCTGGATTTTACCTGAGGAAACACACATGCAAATGGTTTCATTCCTTGGTTATGCAAATACCTATAAAAGTCCTATTTCTCCAAGTCAAAGGACAAATATATATTTCTCCAAGTCAAAGGACACACGCACGCACGCACAGCTCTTTTTTCACACTAGTTGTACGATCAAGTGTTTTTCGTTGTGATGTGCGCTAGCTCCGAGCCCCCCCGGCCCCCCCGGCCCCCCCGCGCCTCCCGGTGCCGTTCACGTTTATACAAAGGAGGAACTCATGAAACTGCGGAGAACCATCGTGTTACCCGGAGATCGTCACGTTATCCCGGCGGACATCCTAATTTTTCCCCTCCATCCCTTGTTGGGAAATGGGAGGTTTTGTCTATAGGAGTTTTTGTTTATAAGAGTTCCCCAGCCCTAATATACACACACACACACACGTATGTGTGTGTGTGTGTGTATATATATACATATATATACATATATATACATATATATACATATATACATATATATACATATATATACATATATATATATATATATATATATATATATATACATATATATATATATATATATATATATATATATACATATATATACATATATATATATATATATATATATATATATATATATATACATATATATACATATATATACATATATATATATATATATATATATATATATATATATATATATATATATATATATATATATATATATATATATACATACATACCTAAATATATTATGATATAATATTATATAAGAGAAGTCCTGAGCAGTTTTTCAATTCGGTATCAATTACCCAATCCCATACTGACCTTCTATAAACCTCTGTCACTGTGAATGTCCATTTTGTATAATACAGGATGTTTATCTAAATTTAGTTCTAAAGTTCTGAAGCATGACTAGTATTGGGATTTAATGCAATGAAATCCTCTTTGTGAAAACAGTATAGCGATAAAGGCCCTCGCTCCTCTTGCGACCGCGGGGTACGAGCCACGGCGAAGAGCACAGCTCTAATCCCCCCGCCTACATCACCCCTCCCCCACAAACAGTACCAACTTTATACTACTTCACTCAACATTTTCACGACTGAGCGGCTCGAGATAGAGTTATGTCCCCACTGGCTTTTATGTTCAGTGTGATGTGGAGAGTAAGTGTGCTACATTTGTTAATGACAATTAACTGTTAATGACAAAGTACATGTTGATGACAATTAAAGTACATGTTTTCATCCTATTCAAAATGCCTGTAAACCAAAACACATGGGAGTGTTTGTCAGGTTGCCACGGTAACATGCTTTTACCTACAGGTATGCTGTCAATGACTTTTTAGTTAAAAAAGGTAAGAAGAATGTCTGTGCCAAACTTAATTTGTCTACGTCAAAGTAAATGTTTTTCCTTCATTCAAATGGTCAAGAGGGCGCTGTAGAGCATTTATAAAATATAGCTGTATATATTGTGTATCATTGCGTACACAGTTCATCATTTTGCACAAAACGTACATTCATGCCGGGAAATATAACATCTCATGCCAGAGATATGCAGGTTTTAACACTTAAAAAAATGGGAATTTTTGTCAACAATTTGTAATTTTGACAAATTTTCAAGCCATTTGACTGAAAACCCTTGTGGTGTTTGGAGTGGGGTCATAATATCGTGTTTTACCAATCCTGACATGAGGTACATTTGTACCAACATTCATAAGTCTACGATGAAAAAGGTCAATCATTTCACTAATGTATTTTGAAATTTGAGAGGGCGCTAGAGAGTCATTTTATGAGCTAGCCACTTCATTTGCATATCATTGCGTTCAGCTTGGAAATCTTCACAAACCGTCAACATTTCTATTGGAAACGTAGATATTGTATAAATTGTCCATAAATATCAGTGTATCAGCTTCAACTTCATAACATACATCATGGGTCAATGAAAATTGCAGGAGAAAATGCCAAATGTACGACGAGGTGCACTTTTGTCAGCGCTGTTTTTGATCCAATATGGCCGACTTCCTGTATGACTTAGGGCGGGGTCATAAAATCATTTTTCCCTTGTCCTCACATGAACTATTTCTTGAAGTGGGCATCATTTTTACTGGGACTTTTTTTGGCGTCGGGCTCCCATTAGCCCCATGTTCATCGATTTTTGAGGTGGCGCTATTGAGCCGTCTTTCAATATTTTTTCATGGAAACTTCACTTCGACACCACTTTTGGAGAGCTTGTCCATCTTTGTTTACTACTCGATGTTTGCGTTTTTTCATCCCCGGGATACAATATTAATAAGTCCTTCGGCTCGGGTCTAATTATTGCTATATTCAACACCAAATATTTCCACATTGTGACTATGTAACAAAACCTTCCCCAGCAGTCGTGCCTGAAAAGTGTAGTAGTGTGTAGTAGTGTGTAGCAGTGTGTAGCGGTATGTGCAGAGTGTGCGCACTCACAGATGTGTGTGTTCATCATGCGGGCGCAGTACTTGCTCATGGCCTCCAGGTGGTTGATTTGACCCTGAAGAAATGAGACCTGCGCCTCCAGATCCTCCTCCTGAGGATAACAGACACAGACACAGACACAGACACACGAGAGTTAAGTCAGAAACTGAAAATGAAACTAGAATATTGTACAGAAATAGGTGTTTTACAGAAAGAAAATTATTCAAGCAACATTTTATCCGTTTTGAATTAAGGTGACACAATTTATAATTATGTTTAACAGGGGAGAGGAGCCGCGGCGATATAGGCAAACACGACTTCTTTTGTTCCAAGGCTGCAGCTGCTGACACAGCGTGTTTATTTGCCCATCACACTTCACTTAAGACTGCTTCAAGAATTACGGCCAATTTGAAGCTGGGCTTCAAGTTACAAGTTCTACGTTAAATTTGAGATAAAAGAAGACGATGGAGCGCGAGAGCTGTAAGTACTAAAGCTACATGTACAAGCTACATGTACATGTGCGACTCACGACGAGGCATTTGTTATTACATTGTTTTGTGATGACTTTCATTTATTAAAATGACTCTGCAAGTGCTTGAAATGTGATTATTGAGTGTCTGCGTCAAAAAGCAGACACTATATGTTCTAGTATTCCCATTTATTTTTCCATATCAGAATTTTTGACGCGTTTCAACTCCTTAACACTTTCACCGATTTCAACAAGCTATAGCCCTTACGGTCTGGACTGGACTGAGATAGGAACAGACATCAGACAAATGGAAAAGACGACATCCGGACATCATTTGTAAAAGGAGACGTTTGAACGTTTCTGTCCTTTCTCCAGATCTGAGCCTGATACAATCCTGTGTCTCAGGTCTACAGACAGTTCCTTCATGTCTTGGTTTGTGCTCTGACATCACTCTTACTGTGGGACCTTCTCTAGACAGATGTGTGCTTTTACCAATCATGTCCAATCAAGTGAAATCAACACAGATGGACTTAATCAAGTTGTAGAAGCATCTCAAGGTTGATCAGAGGAAAAATCTCAGCTTCATTTTGGGTGTCATGGCAAACACTGTAAATACTTCTGTACTCTACTTCCTGTGTGTGTAAGCTGTGAATACTTCTGTACTCTACTTCCTGTGTGAATACTTGTGTACACTACTTCCTGTGTGGGTAAGGTGTGAAAACTTGTGTACACTACTTCCTGTGTGAATACTTGTGTACATTACTTCCTGTGTGGGTAAGGTGTGAATACTTGTGTACACTACTTCCTGTTTGGGTAAGGTGTGAATACTTGTGTACACTACATCCTGTGTGAATACTTGTGTACACTACTTCCTGTGTGAATACTTGTGTACACTACTTCCTGTGTGGGTAATATTTGTGTACACTACTTCCTGTGTGGGTAAGGTGTGAATACTTGTGTACACTACTTCCTGTGTGGATAAGGTGTGAATACTTGTGTACACTACTTCCTGTGTGGATAAGGTGTGAATACTTCTGTACTCTACTTCCTGTGTGGGTAAGGTGTGAATACTTGTGTACACTACTTCCTGTGTGGATAAGGTGTGAATACTTGTGTACTCTACTTCCTGTGTGGGTAAGGTGTGAATACTTGTGTACACTACTTCCTGTGTGGATAAGGTGTGAATACTTGTGTACTCTACTTCCTGTGTGGGTAAGGTGTGAATACTTGTGCACACTACTTCCTGTGTGGGTAAGGTGTGAATACTTGTGCACACTACTTCCTGTGTGGGTAAGGTGTGAATACTTGTGTACACTACTTCCTGTGTGGGTAAGGTGTGAATACTTGTGTACACTACTTCCTGTGTGGGTAAGGTGTGAATACTTCTGGACACTACTTCCTGTGTGAATACTTGTGTACACTACTTCCTGTGTGAATACTTGTGTACACTACTTCCTGTGTGGGTAAGGTGTGAATACTTGTGTAAACTACTTCCTGTGTGAATATTTGTGTACACTACTTCCTGTGTGGGTAAGGTGAGAATACTTGTGTACTTCCTGTGTGTGTGTGGTCTGAATACTTGTGTACTTCCTGTGTGGGTAAGGTGTGAATACTTGTGTACTTCCTGTGTGTGTAAGGTGTGAATACTTGTGTACACTACTTCCTGTGTGGGTAATATTTGTGTACACTACTTCCTGTGTGGGAAAGGTGTGAATACTTCTGTACTCTACTTCCTGTGTGGGTAATACTTGTGTACACTACTTCCTGTGTGGATAAGGTGTGAATACTTCTGTACTCTACTTCCTGTGTGGGTAAGGTGTGAATACTTGTGTACACTACTTCCTGTGTGGGTAATATTTGTGTACACTACTTCCTGTGTGGGAAAGGTGTGAATACTTCTGTACTCTACTTCCTGTGTGGGTAATACTTGTGTACACTACTTCCTGTGTGGGTAAGGTGTGAATACTTGTGTACACTACTTCCTGTGTGGATAAGGTGTGAATACTTGTGTACACTACTTCCTGTGTGGATAAGGTGTGAATACTTCTGTACTCTACTTCCTGTGTGGGTAAGGTGTGAATACTTGTGTACACTACTTCCTGTGTGGGTAAGGTGTGAATACTTGTGTACACTACTTCCTGTGTGGGTAAGGTGTGAATACTTGTGTACACTACTTCCTGTGTGGGTAAGGTGTGAATACTTGTGTACACTACTTCCTGTGTGGGTAAGGTGTGAATACTTCTGTACTTCCTGTGTGGGTAAGGTGTGTATACTTGTGTACTTCCTGTGTGGGTAAGGTGTGTATACTTGTGTACTTCCTGTGTGGGTAAGGTGTGAATACTTGTGTACACTACTTCCTGTGTGGGTAATACTTGTGTACACTACTTCCTTTGTGGGTAAGGTGTGAATACTTGTGTACTTCCTGTGTGGGTAAGGTGTGTATACTTCCTGTGTGGGTAAGGTGTGTATACTTCCTGTGTGGGTAAGGTGTGTATACTTGTGTACTTCCTGTGTGGGTAAAGTGTGTGTACTTGTGTACTTCCTGTGTGGGTAAAGTGTGTGTACTTGTGTACTTCCTGTGTGGATAAGGTGTGTATACTTGTGTACACTACTTCCTGTGTGGGTAATACTTGTGTACACTACTTCCTGTGTGTGTAATACTTGTGTACACTACTTCCTGTATGTGTAAGGTGTGTATACTTGTGTACGTCCTGTATGTGTAAGGTGTGTATACTTGTGTACTTCCTGTATGTGTCAGGTGTGTATACTTGTGTACTTCCTGTATGTGTAAGGTGTGTATACTTGTGTACTTCCTGTATGTGTCAGGTGCGTATACTTGTGTACTTCCTGTATGTGTCAGGTGCGTATACTTGTGTACTTCCTGTATGTGTAATACTTGTGTACTTCCTGTATGTGTCAGGTGTGTATACTTGTGTACTTCCTGTATGTGTAAGGTGCGTATACTTGTGGACTTCCTGTATGTGTCAGGTGCGTATACTTGTGTACTTCCTGTATGTGTCAGGTGCGTATACTTGTGTACTTCCTGTATGTGTAAGGTGTGAATCCTTGTGTACTTCCTGTGTGTGTAATACTTGTGTACTTCCTGTATGTGTCAGGTGTGTATACTTGTGTACTTCCTGTATGTGTCAGGTGTGAATCCTTGTGTACTTCCTGTATGTGTTAGGTGTGTATACTTGTGTACTTCATGTATGTGTCAGGTGTGTATACTTGTGTACTTCCTGTATGTGTCAGGTGTGTATACTTGTGTACTTCCTGTATGTGTCAGGTGTGAATCCTTGTGTACTTCCTGTATGTGTCAGGTGTGTATACTTGTGTACTTCCTGTATGTGTCAGGTGTGTATACTTGTGTACTTCCTGTATGTGTCAGGTGTGTATACTTGTGTACTTCCTGTGTGGGTAAGGTGTGAATACTTCTGTACTTCCTGTGTGGGTAAGGTGTGTATACTTGTGTACTTCCTGTGTGGGTAAGGTGTGTATACTTGTGTACTTCCTGTGTGGGTAAGGTGTGAATACTTGTGTACACTACTTCCTGTGTGGGTAATACTTGTGTACACTACTTCCTGTGTGGGTAAGGTGTGAATACTTGGGTACTTCCTGTGTGGGTAAGGTGTGTATACTTCCTGTGTGGGTAAGGTGTGTATACTTCCTGTGTGGGTAAGGTGTGTATACTTGTGTACTTCCTGTGTGGGTAAAGTGTGTGTACTTGTGTACTTCCTGTGTGGGTAAAGTGTGTGTACTTGTGTACTTCCTGTGTGGGTAAGGTGTGTATACTTCCTGTGTGGGTAAGGTGTGTATACTTCCTGTGTGGGTAAGGTGTGTATACTTCCTGTGTGGGTAAGGTGTGTATACTTGTGTACTTCCTGTGTGGGTAAAGAGTGTGTACTTGTGTACTTCCTGTGTGGGTAAAGTGTGTGTACTTGTGTACTTCCTGTGTGGGTAAGGTGTGTATACTTGTGTACACTACTTCCTGTGTGGGTAATACTTGTGTACACTACTTCCTGTGTGGGTAATACTTGTGTACACTACTTCCTGTGTGGGTAAGGTGTGTATACTTGTGTACTTCCTGTATGTGTCAGGTGTGTATACTTGTGTACTTCCTGTATGTGTCAGGTGTGTATACTTGTGTACTTCCTGTATGTGTTAGGTGTGTATACTTGTGTACTTCATGTATGTGTCAGGTGTGTATACTTGTGTACTTCCTGTATGTGTCAGGTGTGTATACTTGTGTACTTCCTGTATGTGTCAGGTGTGTATACTTGTGTACTTCCTGTATGTGTCAGGTGTGAATACTTGTGTACTTCCTGTGTGGGTAAGGTGTGAATACTTGTGTACACTACTTCCTGTGTGGGTAATACTTGTGTACACTACTTCCTTTGTGGGTAAGGTGTGAATACTTGTGTACTTCCTGTGTGGGTAAGGTGTGTATACTTCCTGTGTGGGTAAGGTGTGTATACTTCCTGTGTGGGTAAGGTGTGTATACTTGTGTACTTCCTGTGTGGGTAAAGTGTGTGTACTTGTGTACTTCCTGTGTGGGTAAAGTGTGTGTACTTGTGTACTTCCTGTGTGGATAAGGTGTGTATACTTGTGTACACTACTTCCTGTGTGGGTAATACTTGTGTACACTACTTCCTGTGTGTGTAATACTTGTGTACACTACTTCCTGTATGTGTAAGGTGTGTATACTTGTGTACGTCCTGTATGTGTAAGGTGTGTATACTTGTGTACTTCCTGTATGTGTCAGGTGTGTATACTTGTGTACTTCCTGTATGTGTAAGGTGTGTATACTTGTGTACTTCCTGTATGTGTCAGGTGCGTATACTTGTGTACTTCCTGTATGTGTCAGGTGCGTATACTTGTGTACTTCCTGTATGTGTAATACTTGTGTACTTCCTGTATGTGTCAGGTGTGTATACTTGTGTACTTCCTGTATGTGTAAGGTGCGTATACTTGTGGACTTCCTGTATGTGTCAGGTGCGTATACTTGTGTACTTCCTGTATGTGTCAGGTGCGTATACTTGTGTACTTCCTGTATGTGTAAGGTGTGAATCCTTGTGTACTTCCTGTGTGTGTAATACTTGTGTACTTCCTGTATGTGTCAGGTGTGTATACTTGTGTACTTCCTGTATGTGTCAGGTGTGAATCCTTGTGTACTTCCTGTATGTGTTAGGTGTGTATACTTGTGTACTTCATGTATGTGTCAGGTGTGTATACTTGTGTACTTCCTGTATGTGTCAGGTGTGTATACTTGTGTACTTCCTGTATGTGTCAGGTGTGTATACTTGTGTACTTCCTGTATGTGTCAGGTGTGAATCCTTGTGTACTTCCTGTATGTGTCAGGTGTGTATACTTGTGTACTTCCTGTATGTGTCAGGTGTGTATACTTGTGTACTTCCTGTATGTGTCAGGTGTGTATACTTGTGTACTTCCTGTGTGGGTAAGGTGTGAATACTTCTGTACTTCCTGTGTGGGTAAGGTGTGTATACTTGTGTACTTCCTGTGTGGGTAAGGTGTGTATACTTGTGTACTTCCTGTGTGGGTAAGGTGTGAATACTTGTGTACACTACTTCCTGTGTGGGTAATACTTGTGTACACTACTTCCTGTGTGGGTAAGGTGTGAATACTTGTGTACTTCCTGTGTGGGTAAGGTGTGTATACTTCCTGTGTGGGTAAGGTGTGTATACTTCCTGTGTGGGTAAGGTGTGTATACTTGTGTACTTCCTGTGTGGGTAAAGTGTGTGTACTTGTGTACTTCCTGTGTGGGTAAGGTGTGTATACTTCCTGTGTGGGTAAGGTGTGTATACTTCCTGTGTGGGTAAGGTGTGTATACTTCCTGTGTGGGTAAGGTGTGTATACTTGTGTACTTCCTGTGTGGGTAAAGAGTGTGTACTTGTGTACTTCCTGTGTGGGTAAAGTGTGTGTACTTGTGTACTTCCTGTGTGGGTAAGGTGTGTATACTTGTGTACACTACTTCCTGTGTGGGTAATACTTGTGTACACTACTTCCTGTGTGGGTAATACTTGTGTACACTACTTCCTGTGTGGGTAAGGTGTGTATACTTGTGTACTTCCTGTATGTGTCAGGTGTGTATACTTGTGTACTTCCTGTATGTGTCAGGTGTGTATACTTGTGTACTTCCTGTATGTGTCAGGTGTGAATACTTGTGTACTTCCTGTGTGGGTAAGGTGTGAATACTTGTGTACACTACTTCCTGTGTGGGTAATACTTGTGTACACTACTTCCTTTGTGGGTAAGGTGTGAATACTTGTGTACTTCCTGTGTGGGTAAGGTGTGTATACTTCCTGTGTGGGTAAGGTGTGTATACTTCCTGTGTGGGTAAGGTGTGTGTACTTGTGTACTTCCTGTGTGGGTAAAGTGTGTGTACTTGTGTACTTCCTGTGTGGATAAGGTGTGTATACTTGTGTACACTACTTCCTGTGTGGGTAATACTTGTGTACACTACTTCCTGTGTGTGTAATACTTGTGTACACTACTTCCTGTATGTGTAAGGTGTGTATACTTGTGTACGTCCTGTATGTGTAAGGTGTGTATACTTGTGTACTTCCTGTATGTGTCAGGTGTGTATACTTGTGTACTTCCTGTATGTGTAAGGTGTGTATACTTGTGTACTTCCTGTATGTGTCAGGTGCGTATACTTGTGTACTTCCTGTATGTGTCAGGTGCGTATACTTGTGTACTTCCTGTATGTGTAATACTTGTGTACTTCCTGTATGTGTCAGGTGTGTATACTTGTGTACTTCCTGTATGTGTAAGGTGCGTATACTTGTGGACTTCCTGTATGTGTCAGGTGCGTATACTTGTGTACTTCCTGTATGTGTCAGGTGCGTATACTTGTGTACTTCCTGTATGTGTAAGGTGTGAATCCTTGTGTACTTCCTGTGTGTGTAATACTTGTGTACTTCCTGTATGTGTCAGGTGTGTATACTTGTGTACTTCCTGTATGTGTCAGGTGTGAATCCTTGTGTACTTCCTGTATGTGTTAGGTGTGTATACTTGTGTACTTCATGTATGTGTCAGGTGTGTATACTTGTGTACTTCCTGTATGTGTCAGGTGTGTATACTTGTGTACTTCCTGTATGTGTCAGGTGTGTATACTTGTGTACTTCCTGTATGTGTCAGGTGTGAATCCTTGTGTACTTCCTGTATGTGTCAGGTGTGTATACTTGTGTACTTCCTGTATGTGTCAGGTGTGTATACTTGTGTACTTCCTGTATGTGTCAGGTGTGTATACTTGTGTACTTCCTGTGTGGGTAAGGTGTGAATACTTCTGTACTTCCTGTGTGGGTAAGGTGTGTATACTTGTGTACTTCCTGTGTGGGTAAGGTGTGTATACTTGTGTACTTCCTGTGTGGGTAAGGTGTGAATACTTGTGTACACTACTTCCTGTGTGGGTAATACTTGTGTACACTACTTCCTGTGTGGGTAAGGTGTGAATACTTGTGTACTTCCTGTGTGGGTAAGGTGTGTATACTTCCTGTGTGGGTAAGGTGTGTATACTTCCTGTGTGGGTAAGGTGTGTATACTTGTGTACTTCCTGTGTGGGTAAAGTGTGTGTACTTGTGTACTTCCTGTGTGGGTAAGGTGTGTATACTTCCTGTGTGGGTAAGGTGTGTATACTTCCTGTGTGGGTAAGGTGTGTATACTTCCTGTGTGGGTAAGGTGTGTATACTTGTGTACTTCCTGTGTGGGTAAAGAGTGTGTACTTGTGTACTTCCTGTGTGGGTAAAGTGTGTGTACTTGTGTACTTCCTGTGTGGGTAAGGTGTGTATACTTGTGTACACTACTTCCTGTGTGGGTAATACTTGTGTACACTACTTCCTGTGTGGGTAATACTTGTGTACACTACTTCCTGTGTGGGTAAGGTGTGTATACTTGTGTACTTCCTGTATGTGTCAGGTGTGTATACTTGTGTACTTCCTGTATGTGTCAGGTGTGTATACTTGTGTACTTCCTGTATGTGTCAGGTGTGTATACTTGTGTACTTCCTGTATGTGTCAGGTGTGTATACTTGTGTACTTCATGTATGTGTCAGGTGTGTATACATGTGTACTTCCTGTATGTGTCAAGTGTGTATACATGTGTACTTCCTGTATGTGTCAGGTGTGTATACTTGTGTACTTCCTGTATGTGTCAGGTGTGTATACTTGTGTACTTCCTGTATGTGTCAGGTGTGTATACTTGTGTACTTCCTGTATGTGTCAGGTGTGTATACGTGTGTACTTCCTGTATGTGTCAGGTGTGTATACGTGTGTACTTCCTGTATGTGTCAGGTGTGTATACGTGTGTACTTCCTGTATGTGTCAGGTGTGTATACTTGTGTACTTCCTGTATGTGTCAGGTGTGTATACTTGTGTACTTCCTGTATGTGTCAGGTGTGTATACGTGTGTACTTCCTGTATGTGTCAGGTGTGTATACGTGTGTACTTCCTGTATGTGTCAGGTGTGTATACTTGTGTACTTCCTGTATGTGTCAGGTGTGTATACTTGTGTACTTCCTGTATGTGTCAGGTGTGTATACGTGTGTACTTCCTGTATGTGTCAGGTGTGTATACGTGTGTACTTCCTGTATGTGTCAGGTGTGTATACGTGTGTACTTCCTGTATGTGTCAGGTGTGTATACTTGTGTACTTCCTGTATGTGTCAGGTGTGTATACTTGTGTACTTCCTGTATGTGTCAGGTGTGTATACTTGTGTACTTCCTGTATGTGTCAGGTGTGTATACGTGTGTACTTCCTGTATGTGTCAGGTGTGTATACGTGTGTACTTCCTGTATGTGTCAGGTGTGTATACTTGTGTACTTCCTGTATGTGTCAGGTGTGTATACGTGTGTACTTCCTGTATGTGTCAGGTGTGTATACTTGTGTACTTCCTGTATGTGTCAGGTGTGTATACTTGTGTACTTCCTGTATGTGTCAGGTGTGTATACGTGTGTACTTCCTGTATGTGTCAGGTGTGTATACGTGTGTACTTCCTGTATGTGTCAGGTGTGTATACGTGTGTACTTCCTGTATGTGTCAGGTGTGTATACTTGTGTACTTCCTGTATGTGTCAGGTGTGTATACTTGTGTACTTCCTGTATGTGTCAGGTGTGTATACTTGTGTACTTCCTGTATGTGTCAGGTGTGTATACGTGTGTACTTCCTGTATGTGTCAGGTGTGTATACGTGTGTACTTCCTGTATGTGTCAGGTGTGTATACTTGTGTACTTCCTGTATGTGTCAGGTGTGTATACGTGTGTACTTCCTGTATGTGTCAGGTGTGTATACTTGTGTACTTCCTGTATGTGTCAGGTGTGTATACTTGTGTACTTCCTGTATGTGTCAGGTGTGTATACGTGTGTACTTCCTGTATGTGTCAGGTGTGTATACGTGTGTACTTCCTGTATGTGTCAGGTGTGTATACTTGTGTACTTCCTGTATGTGTCAGGTGTGTATACTTGTGTACTTCCTGTATGTGTCAGGTGTGTATACTTGTGTACTTCCTGTATGTGTCAGGTGTGTATACGTGTGTACTTCCTGTATGTGTCAGGTGTGTATACGTGTGTACTTCCTGTATGTGTCAGGTGTGTATACGTGTGTACTTCCTGTATGTGTCAGGTGTGTATACGTGTGTACTTCCTGTATGTGTCAGGTGTGTATACGTGTGTACTTCCTGTATGTGTCAGGTGTGTATACGTGTGTACTTCCTGTATGTGTCAGGTGTGTATACGTGTGTACTTCCTGTATGTGTCAGGTGTGAATACCGTGTCTTTGCGGCCCAGGCTCTTGCTGTGGGAGCGAGAGCGTGTGATGTTGAAGAAGGAGTCTTTCTTTGAGGCCAGTGGAGGAGACGTGTTCAGATCACTTCCTCTGGAGGTCTGGAGGGGCGGGGACGCACTGGACTGAGCCTTCCCTGATAGGCTCTCCACGCTGGGGGAGGAGCTGAGCGCCTGAGGGCCCTGACCTGGAACAATCATGAGGACATTCTATAAGTGTAAAAAACACATGGCATAAAAACAGATGCAGGGCAACTATTACTATTATAACTATTCACATGAAAACAATCACAAAGCACGACTCAAGGCAAAGGAAGTGATACAAAGTGGTATAATATGTACAAACAGAGCCAAATGAATCATTATCAAGGTTAATTTGTTTTCAAAGTTATATTATATTAATATTCTTGGCCTTTCTAGACATTTATGTAACTTCGAATGTTGATCTGGTTATTTTGGAATGTCTCAGAGAAATAAAGATTAGGCTGAATAAAACTAGTAATATTCTTTTTTAAAACCTGATTGATTGATTAATTAATTGATTGCCTTTATTCTTTCATTCCTACTGGCAAAAACAGTCCTTTTAGAATGTATTTTCAGATATATTAAGAAATCTGATTAGATTTCAACTGAAATTCATGATTACATTTATAATTCCATGTAAATGTCATATTTTCCATAATTATAAGTACATTAGGAGTGTGGGTGGGTTCTGCGTGCATCAGAGTGCCCTGTGTGCTAATGCTGACCATTACAGCCTCATTCAAATGTAAATGAAATAGAAGCAATTAGTTTTAGTTTAGTTTTAGTTTTAGTTTTAGTTTTAGTTTTAGTTTTAGTTTAGTTTTAGTTTAGTTTTAGTTTTAGTTTAGTTTTAGTTTAGTTTTAGTTTAGTTTTAGTTTAGTTTTAGTTTAGTTTTAGTTCAGTTTAGTTCAGCTTAGCTTAGCTCAAGTGCTTCTGTCCACGTGTCGTCCCTGAGCAGCTGAAGAAATGATGGTGGAGTGAGCAGAGAAAAGCCAGAGCAGAACATGCAACAGACGTCAAGCCAGCATGGTAACCATGACGGTGGTAACCATGACGGTGGTTACCATGACGGTGGTTACCATGACCGTGATGGTGGTTACCATGACCATGACGGTAACCATGACGGTGGTAACCATGACGGTGGTAACCATGACGGTGGTTACCATGACCGTGATGGTGGTTACCATGACCGTGACGGTAACCATGACGGTGGTAACCATGACGGTGGTTACCATGACGGTGGTTACCATGACCGTGATGGTGGTAACCATGACCATGACGGTGGTTACCTGGAGCGCCAGCGTGAGTCTGACACACACAGGAGTCACACACACACACAGGAGTCACACACACAGGAGTCACACACACAGGAGTCACACACACACACAGGAGTCACACACACACACAGGAGTCACACACACACACAGGAGTCACACACAGGAGTCACACACACACACAGGAGTCACACACACAGGAGTCACACACACAGGAGTCACACACACACACAGGAGTCACACACACACACAGGAGTCACACACACACAGGAGTCACACACACACAGGAGTCACACACACACAGGAGTCACACACACAGGAGTCACACACACACACAGGAGTCACACACACACACACACACACAGGAGTCACACACACACACAGGAGTCACACACACACAGGAGTCACACACACACAGGAGTCACACACACATAGGAGTCACACACACACGAGTCACACACACACGAGTCACACACACACGAGTCACACACACACGAGTCACACACACACAGGAGTCACACACACACAGGAGTCACACACACACAGGAGTCACACACACAGGAGTCACACACACAGGAGTCACACACACAGGAGTCACACACAGAGGAGTCACACACACACAGGAGTCACACACACACAGGAGTCACACACACACAGGAGTCACACACACACAGGAGTCACACACACAGGAGTCACACACACACAGGAGTCACACACACACAGGAGTCACACACACACAGGAGTCACACACACACAGGAGTCACACACACACAGGAGTCACACACACACAGGAGTCACACACACAGGAGTCACACACACACAGGAGTCACACACACACAGGAGTCACACACACAGGAGTCACACACACACAGGAGTCACACACACACAGGAGTCACACACACAGGAGTCACACACACACACAGGAGTCACACACACACACAGGAGTCACACACACACACAGGAGTCACACACACACAGGAGTCACACACACAGGAGTCACACACACACAGGAGTCACACACACACAGGAGTCACACACACACAGGAGTCACACACACAGGAGTCACACACACACAGGATTCACACACACACAGGAGTCACACACACACAGGAGTCACACACACACAGGAGTCACACACACAGGAGTCACACACACACAGGAGTCACACACACACAGGAGTCACACACACAGGAGTCACACACACACAGGAGTCACACACACAGGAGTCACACACACACACAGGAGTCACACACACACAGGAGTCACACACACACACAGGAGTCACACACACACAGGAGTCACACACACACAGGAGTCACACACACACAGGAGTCACACACACACAGGAGTCACACACACAGGAGTCACACACACACACAGGAGTCACACACACAGGAGTCACACACACACAGGAGTCACACACACACAGGAGTCACACACACACAGGAGTCACACACACACAGGAGTCACACACACACAGGAGTCACACACACACAGGAGTCACACACACAGGAGTCACACACACACAGGAGTCACACACACACAGGAGTCACACACACACAGGAGTCACACACACACAGGAGTCACACACACACAGGAGTCACACACACACAGGAGTCACACACACACAGGAGTCACACACACACAGGAGTCACACACACACACACACAGGAGTCACACACACAGGAGTCACACACACACAGGAGTCACACACACACAGGAGTCACACACACACACACACAGGAGTCACACACACAGGAGTCACACACACACAGGAGTCACACACACAGGAGTCACACACACACAGGAGTCACACACACAGGAGTCACACACACACAGGAGTCACACACACAGGACAGAAGTGTTGACCCTGTTCCACTTAAGACGCCTGAAGCATTCTTCAAAACTGTTTATTCATTATGAATCAACACTTTGTTTTATCAATCCTAGTGAAGGTGCAATTATTAAAACGTGCAAACTAAAGGTAGTATTAGGAACTATTAAAATGTTTTTTTGGACAATCAACCCTTGACAATTAAATGATGCAAATATAAATATGAAAGCAGAAAAAGGAGTAAGAGAGTTTAAATATCCAGAGAAGTGTTTGTTTATAAAAGTGAAATACAGAACTATTTAGACTTCTATTTTAGGAAGAAAACCCAAATCTCACAAATCTGTATTAACAGTATTAATCCATTCATTTATTTTTGTCACGCCCTAAATCACAGCAGCATTTGCCTCAGTTCAACCATTTGTTACATTTTTAGAGATTCTTTCATAGTGCGACATGTGAATAATTGCAATAATAGTACGACCTGCATGAGAAGATCTCCTCTCTCCTTTTACATTTTAGTTTACTTTGATTTCACATATTATGTGAAATAATGTCCATAAAGAAACCCAAAACCTTTGGATCTAGAGTCTGGAAAAGCCAAAATGACCGCTCTCGGGGACAATTTTACAGACAGATTCATGGCTGTGCCATGGGCTCGCCCGTGTCTCCCATAGTGGCCAACCTGTACATGGAGCACTTTGAAAAGAAGGCACTGGCCTCATTCTCAGGCTCCGCCCCAAAACTGTGGCTCCGCTATGTCGATGATACTTTTGTAACAATCAAGAAACAAGAGCTGGAAACCTTCTCTGATCACATCAATGCTGTGGACCCACATATCAGGTTTACAAGAGAAGACGCTAAGGAGAACCGCTTGGCCTTTCTTGATTGTTCCACGGTCAGAGGAGAGGACGGGAAACTCCAAATAGAAGTATATAGGAAACCTACACACACGGACCAGTATCTGCTCTTTGGCTCCAACCACCCACTACAGCACAAGCTGGGTGTGATCAGAACCTTACAACACAGAGCTCAAGGTGTGTCCACCAGCTCAGAGGGCAAGAAGAAAGAGGAAAAACATGTCCGAAATGCCCTCTCAGCCTGTGGTTACCCCGCTTGGGCTCTCAACAGAGTGAAGAGAACCAAGAAGCAGGACAAAAGGGAAACTGAACAGAGAAGGAAGGGTGTTTCTATCCCTTATGTGTCTGGCCTGTCGGAAAAACTGCAGAGAATTTTTAGACAACACGAAGTCCCTGTTTATTTTAAACCAGGAAACACTTTAAGACAAAAACTGGTTCACCCAAAGGACAAGTTGCCGACTCAAAAACAGAGCAATGTAGTTTATTCGATCCAATGCAGTGAAGAAAGCTGTAAAGAACGGTACATAGGTGAGACAAAACAGCCTCTACACAAGAGGCTTTATCAGCACAGAAGAAATACAAGTTCAGGACCTCAGAGTGCCGTGCATCTCCATCTTGAAGCCTCTAATCACTCGTTTGAAGACGGTGAGGTGAAGGTTTTAAGCAGGAGAAAAGATGGTTTGAAAGAGGAGTCAAGGAAGCCATTTTTGTTAAAAAAGAAAGACCTTCTTTAAACATAAATGGAGGGCTAAGATTTAATCTTCCTGTTATTTATAATGGGTTACTGAACCCCTGGAAAGGTAGAGGACCAGTACCAGGACATTTAGATGCTAATCAGGTCCTCAGGGTGGTTGAGCCAGGGTCTCACAAAGACAAAGAGGATTCTAATAGCCCATTAAGATTCTGAATAGGCTCGGTAGATACAAGGGGGAGTTTCTGTTGAAACAAACAACTCTTTCTACTTCAGGAAGGCTCCGCCCAATGGGTGGGTCTTACCACAGAACAGTATTAATATCGGAGTTCTCGACCTAAATTCTTTTATTGACAATGACTCTTGGATGAGAGTCGAAACGTCTACTTTTTCAAACTGAGTCCAGATGAAACAACTGAAGCTTTTTCTACTACGCTCTCTGGATTGTTCTACAGATCAATATCATCAATATCTGGTCAGTCTGTAGTGACTGAGGTCGATTAGCCGGGAGACGCATGGTCCGCCCTCAGGAAAAAAGAAAGTCTTTTGATATCTGCAAAACCAATGAGCGAAACCAAACTGTTCATCAGAGGTGAGACAAGTGTGATTTAGTTCTGAAGGACTCTGACCTCTGACCTCTGCGTCTGACCCGAGGCCAGACTGTGATGACCAAACGCAGGCAAAGTGAGAATATTACATATTTATATGTTTGGATAGCTTTGTATTGGTGGTGGGGGACTTTTTTTTTACAGTTTTTTGAAGTACATTTGTAAGTGGTGTTTCTAGTGGTGAGGTTAAAGGTGAGAGTGAGTGGAACAGCCAAACGACAGTGAAGAAGCAAAGGGCTGTTTGAGCTTTGTGAAGGCGAAAGTGTGATCTGAAGGTACATTCACCATGAGAACTTTGGCTGTGGTGGTTTGATTGGCATGAAAATGTACACAGGGACTTTCAGGGATGGCACAGGTATAACCACGGCAACCATAAGAGACGACGAAACGGAGACGAAAACAAGGCTTCGGGAGATAAACAATCAAAGCGGATGACTTGATGATGGTCCTGAAACCATCACATCTGCACTGCCGCCTGTGGCTGGGAGAAGAGACTTTAAAGCAGCTCTGCTTGTGTCTCTGCATGGCCTAGCACCAAAGTACATCTCAGACATGTTAGTGCCATATGAACCATCTCAGACTCTAAGGACCTCAGGACCGGCCTCCTGCTGGTGCCAGAGTCAGGACTAAACATGGACCTGCCTCCTGCTGGTGCCAGAGTCAGGACTAAACATGGACCGGCCTCCTGCTGGTGCCAGAGTCAGGACTAAACATGGACCGGCCTCCTGCTGGTGCCAGAGTCAGGACTAAACATGGACCGGCCTCCTGCTGGTGCCAGAGTCAGGACTAAACATGGACCTGCCTCCTGCTGGTGCCAGAGTCAGGACTAAACATGGACCGGCCTCCTGCTGGTGCCAGAGTCAGGACTAAACATGGACCGGCCTCCTGCTGGTGCCAGAGTCAGGACTAAACATGGACCGGCCTCCTGCTGGTGCCAGAGTCAGGACTAAATATGGACCGGCCTCCTGCTGGTGCCAGAGTCAGGACTAAACATGGACCGGCCTCCTGCTGGTGCCAGAGTCAGGACTAAACATGGACCGGCCTCCTGCTGGTGCCAGAGTCAGGACTAAACATGGACCGGCCTCCTGCTGGTGCCAGAGTCAGGACTAAACATGGACCGGCCTCCTGCTGGTGCCAGAGTCAGGACTAAACATGGACCAGCCTCCTGCTGGTGCCAGAGTCAGGACTAAACATGGACCGACCTCCTGCTGGTGCCAGAGTCAGGACTAAACATGGACCGGCCTCCTGCTGGTGCCAGAGTCAGGACTAAACATGGACCGGCCTCCTGCTGGTGCCAGAGTCAGGACTAAACATGGACCGACCTCCTGCTGGTGCCAGAGTCAGGACTAAACATGGACCGGCCTCCTGCTGGTGCCAGAGTCAGGACTAAACATGGAGCGGCCTCCTGCTGGTGCCAGAGTCAGGACTAAACATGGACCGGCCTCCTGCTGGTGCCAGAGTCAGGACTAAACATGGACCGGCCTCCTGCTGGTGCCAGAGTCAGGACTAAACATGGACCGACCTCCTGCTGGTGCCAGAGTCAGGACTAAACATGGACCGGCCTCCTGCTGGTGCCAGAGTCAGGACTAAACATGGACCGGCCTCCTGCTGGTGCCAGAGTCAGGACTAAACATGGACCGGCCTCCTGCTGGTGCCCAGATTCTGTTTTTTTCCTGTTGTGTGAAGCACTTCGAATTGCCTTGCGTATGAATTGTTCTCTACAAATAAACATTCATCCATTATTGTTGTCTTTGATTTTATTTTACAATCACAATCTCTGGAAGTGTAAACTCTTCCTGTCATGTCAGTGACAGCAGCAGTGACTTCCTGTCATGTCAGTGACAGCAGCAGTGACTTCCTGTCATGTCAGTGACAGCAGCAGTGACTTCCTGTCATGTCAGTAACAGCAGCAGTGACTTCCTGTCATGTCAGTAACAGCAGCAGTGACTTCCTGTCATGTCAGTAACAGCAGCAGTGACTTCCTGTCATGTCAGTAACAGCAGCAGTGACTTCCTGTCATGTCAGTGACAGCAGCAGTGACTTCCTGTCATGTCAGTGACAGCAGCAGTGACTTCCTGTCATGTCAGTAACAGCAGCAGTGACTTCCTGTCATGTCAGTGACAGCAGCAGTGACTTCCTGTCATGTCAGTAACAGCAGCAGTGACTTCCTGTCATGTCAGTAACAGCAGCAGTGACTTCCTGTCATGTCAGTGACAGCAGCAGTGACTTCCTGTCATGTCAGTAACAGCAGCAGTGACTTCCTGTCATGTCAGTGACAGCAGCAGTGACTTCCTGTCATGTCAGTAACAGCAGCAGTGACTTCCTGTCATGTCAGTAACCGCAGCAGTGACTTCCTGTCATGTCAGTAACAGCAGCAGTGACTTCCTGTCATGTCAGTAACAGCAGCAGTGACTTCCTGTCATGTCAGTAACAGCAGCAGTGACTTCCTGTCATGTCAGTGACAGCAGCAGTGACTTCCTGTTTCCTGTCATACAGACCTTTGCTGAGCTGCACCGGCATGCTCTCCGACTTGAGCATTCGGTAGTGCGTGTTCTGCCCGTGAGGCTGGATGGGCGGTGGGGCGGGTCCAGAAGGAGGGTCCGCCAATGGGTGAGGAACAGCGGGTTCTCGTGTCCTGGTGGGGGAGGTGGGCGTAGACACTTGCACCTCTGTGTTAATTGGCTGGAAATTTCCCGCTCCTGCAGAAATGGCTGGGCCCATGAGCTTGCGTCCGAAGCTGAGCAGGCTGCTGGACACCTTGTTCATGTTGAGAGGGGCGGGTTTACCACTGCTCCTGAGGGCCAGAAGGACAGACAAAAGACCGTTAAAAGGGGGGCTAGTTTCATCTTCATTCACACCGAGAAGACCACCAATCAGTTTCATCACGGCTGCCAGATGGAATGAGAATAAAGGCTAAATGTACTTTTAGAAACTGCCCTGGCTGGAACCTCCTGAGTGTGACAGAGGGGCTTCCAGGGACAAACACTACAACAAACACAGTGTTTTTTTTAAATAAGGAGAAGAGACTGAGTGTGTGAGACACAGAGAGACAGAGAGAGAGACCATGTGCCGGCACATGGTGCTGCTGTAGCAGTTGAATGGGATGTGCCGTAGGGCCCCTAGGGCCCGCGGACCATGTGGATTGAGTAAACAAACATGGTGCGACACGTGACATTATTTGGAGAGTTCATAACTTCTACTGATAAACATACCAAAGGATGCACAGGGACTAGAGGTGAGCAGGGTCTATCAAACTACCATCGTTTTATCAACGCGGACGTCGTACTGCAGCAAGTGACATTTCCATATCGTAAGTTATGTTTTAATGCTTCTTTTTAAAACAAATTTGATGTGATGCCAGAATGTTTTGTTTTTTAGTCTTTTGAGGGGGGGGGGGTCCTTTTTCAGCTTCAACCTATTTAGAGATGATCCCTAATCGTGATAATGGTGAAGCTGGTCTGTGATGAAGCCAAATGTCTTATTGACCTTGAATTTGGCCAGTGTGACTGTGGCGTAGGAATCTTTCCCACGCTCGAGACATGTCCACGTGACTCCACAGACGAGCTGGACATGTCCACGTGACTCCACAGACGAGCTGGACATGTCCACATGAGGAGGACTTGTGCTACTTAAATGGCAGCAACAAAATGATTCTGATATAATCTAAATCTAGTGAACAGGCTGCACACCAGCGGTGCATCTATTATACATAATAATATTATCTTACATCATTGACATTTTGCTGGAGCCTTCTTTTTTGTACCACAGGGTTATTTTCCATTTCTTGCATTAGGGATGTGTACCGCTACGACAGACCGGATCTGGACTTGTAAAAACGTTTTAGTTCAGGTCCAAAAAAAACGAATAAAGCACTGACATACTATATCCCTATTGTTCTAGAATCTAGACCATCTTAAACCTTCCATTGATCGCAAAATTCGCGCTGGAAACGACGTAAACACTGCCATGCGCCGCTGTCAATAGAGCACACGGACCCTAATTAGTGACGCACGCGTCTTCAGGGAATAAGTTGAAGCCGGCGAAATAGGTTTAAAGATGCGAGAGACAGGAGCGCCTCGTACGTGTGAGAGACAGGAGCGCCTCAGACGGGAGCGCCTCGTACGTGTGAGACAGGAGCGCCTCGTACGTGTGAGACGGGAGCGCCTCGTACGTGTGAGACGGGAGCGCCTCGTACGTGTGAGACGGGAGCGCCTCGTACGTGTGGGACGGGAGCGCCTCGTACGTGTGGGACGGGAGCGCCTCGTACGTGTGAGACGGGAGCGCCTCGTACGTGTGGGACGGGAGCGCCTCGTACGTGTGGGACGGGAGCGCCTCGTACGTGTGGGACGGGAGCGCCTCGTACGTGTGAGACGGGAGCGCCTCGTACGTGTGAGACGGGAGCGCCTCGTACGTGTGAGACGGGAGCGCCTCAGACGTGTGAGACGGGAGCGCCTCGTACGTGTGAGACGGGAGCGCCTCGTACGTGTGAGACGGGAGCGCCTCGTACGTGTGAGACGGGAGCGCCTCGTACGTGTGGGACGGGAGCGCCTCGTACGTGTGGGACGGGAGCGCCTCGTACGTGTGAGACGGGAGCGCCTCGTACGTGTGGGACGGGAGCGCCTCGTACGTGTGGGACGGGAGCGCCTCGTACGTGTGAGACGGGAGCGCCTCGTACGTGTGAGACGGGAGCGCCTCGTACGTGTGAGACGGGAGCGCCTCAGACGTGTGAGACGGGAGCGCCTCGTACGTGTGAGACGGGAGCGCCTCGTACTTGTGAGACGGGAGCGCCTCGTACGTGTGGGACGGGAGCGCCTCGTACGTGTGAGACGGGAGCGCCTCGTACGTGTGAGACGGGAGCGCCTCGTACGTGTGGGACGGGAGCGCCTCGTACGTGTGAGACGGGAGCGCCTCGTACGTGTGAGACGGGAGCGCCTCGTACGTGTGAGACGGGAGCGCCTCGTACGTGTGAGACGGGAGCGCCTCAGACGTGTGAGACGGGAGCGCCTCGTACGTGTGAGACGGGAGCGCCTCGAACGTGTGAGACGGGAGCGCCTCGTACGTGTGAGACGGGAGCGCCTCGTACGTGTGAGACGGGAGCGCCTCGAACGTGTGAGACAGGAGCGCCTCGTACGTGTGAGACGGGAGCGCCTTGAACGTGTGAGACAGGAGCACCTCGTACGTGTCGAGCTGCAGAACCGTGTCTCCACATGTGAACACTGAAGCCGGTGAGATCGCTGGCTTTATCAGAACTGTTTTAAGCTGTGGCCACGTGCAATGTTGTGATGGTTAATGGATTGCGTGCGTCGGCGCGTGTTAAAGGGGCGGGGTCAGCGTGTTAAAGGGGCGGGGTCAGCGTGTTAAAGGGGCGGGGTCAGCGTGGGGTCTTGTCTGGGTGTAAATATGAATGAAATAACTGAAGTGTTATGTTGTGGTGTGATGTATTTGGCATTAAGTAAATACAAAGTAAAGTCAAAGTAATATTGCTTAATTGCTGCATTAATTAATTGGACTTTATATTTTGTAGTAGTATTTTGTTTGTATTTACAGTTGTTAAATATGGTCTGGTGTTTAATGCTGCTAATATGATGTATTATTTTGATTTGTTGTGTAAAATATTTTCATATTCTACTTTTGATACTGCTAAGTTGATGCTTTATAGTGATTCAAGTTGACTTTTATGATAGTTTTTGTAACTGTTATTTTACACTGTGACTTCATTATTTACACTGGTGTTTTGTCTGTTGGAAGGTTTGATCTGACTTTTGATGCCAATGGATCTGTAACATTAAAGAGTGAAATGTGTCTAAAGATGAAACATTGTATCAGATGAAACAGCTGCTTTGACCCTTGACCCCGACTGACCCTGTCAACAACACTCAACATGCTCTTGTTGTTGAGTTGAGTCTTAGTCAGTAGCTTGTGATTTGTAAGTTGTAACTTATTATAGTGTAAATAACAGTGAATAAACCAGACAAGTTGAGTTAATTTCAATCTGCAGTTAAGCCTTGTGTTTGATAGTCGTCCTTGTTCAAGTGTCTTCAACTTAATTGAGCGAAGTAGCTTGTGTTATAGTAGAAAAAGCTTCAGTTGTAGTCATCTGGACTCAGTTTGCAAAAATAGACGTTTCGACTCTCATCCAAGAGTCATTGTCAATAAAAGAATTTAGATCGAGAACTCCGATATTAATACTGTTCTGTGGTAAGACCCGCCCATTGGGCGGAGCCTTCCTGAAGTAGAAAGAGTTGTTTGTTTCAACAGAAACTCCCCCTTGTATCTACCGAGCCTATTCAGAATCTTAATGGGCTATTAGAATCCTCTTTGTCTTTGTGAGACCCTGGCTCAACCACCCTGAGGACCTGATTAGCATCTAAATGTCCTGGTCCTCTACCTTTCCAGGGGTTCAGTAACCCATTATAAATAACAGGAAGATTAAACCTTAGCCCTCCATTTCTGTTTAAAGAAGGTCTTTCTTTTTTAACAAAAATAGCTTCCTTGACTCCTCTTTCAAACCATCTTTTCTCCTGCTTCAAACCTTCACCTCACCGTCTTCAAACGAGTGATTAGAGGCTTCAAGATGGAGATGCACGGCACTCTGAGGTCCTGAACTAGTATTTCTTCTGTGCTGATAAAGCCTCTTGTGTAGAGGCTGTTTTGTCTCACCTATGTACCGTTCTTTACAGCTTTCTTCACTGCATTGGATCGAATAAACTACATTGCTCTGTTTTTGAGTCAGCAACTTGTCCTTAGGGTGAACCAGTTTTTGTCTTAAAGTGTTTCCTGGTTTAAAATAAACAGGGACTTCGTGTTGTCTAAAAATTCTCTGCAGTTTTTCCGACAGGCCAGACACATAAGGGATAGAAACACCCTTCCTTCTCTGTTCAATTTCCCTTTTGTCCTGCTTCTTGGTTCTCTTCACTCTGTTGAGAGCCCAAGCGGGGTAACCACAGGCTGAGCTTGTGTTATGCTGTTGTAACATTATGCATATATGGCATGGTTCAGGTCCGGCCCTAATGAGTCCGGACCTGAACCTAAACCTCTGGATTCGAATCCGGACTTGAACCTGAACGCGGGTTTAGGTCTGCGTCCCTATCTTGCATTGATAACTATAATTATGTAGATAATGTAGAGGTGGTGGGGCCTGTATTCTAATAATCCAAGATGAGTATTTAGAATAAAATTGTATTTTCAACTCCGACTTCTGGATGGTAGAGATGTGATTTGATAACGTGAAAATAAAATGTTATTTTGATTCCGTCCTCCCCACTTAAAAAATGCCAAGGAAAGTCCTTAAAACAACAAATGAAAAAACTCTGGCCTTACGTCTCATTGTGACTGTTACCCTGAGTGTACACAAGTGTGTGGAGCTGGACTGTGAAACACAGATGCCTGGTGTAGTACCGTGTTTTGTTCATAAGATCTGCTCCTCTGGTGTTGTAGTAGTCCAGGTTCTGTTGGAATTGGTAGTTGACTGGTCGAGGGTGATTCTGCAGGACACAAGACACATGTTCTTTAGCACAGCTCTGCTCTGGGGAGCGTCATCTTTACACATTTGGAGAGTTTCTTCACAAGAGGCAGCAGAGCCGTTTTTTGTCATAGATCAGAGAGCTTTAGCGGGGGTGGGGTTAGGGTAGAATTGTGGTCATGTGAGTTACACAGAAAACAGAGTCTGAGGCTAAACGAAAGCTATGGATGTAACTACGGTTCTATGAATCCGGGATGACCGCCAGAGGCGGTGCCTTAAGCACTGAATGATCATCTTTTGCTCATGCGCAGGTCCAGAATCTAATGACAACAACGTCACCGGTGACCTCTCTGTGACCCATGTGATTCTATATGTCATGTGACACCGAGAGATCAGTCCCAGGATTCATAGAACCGTAGTTACATCCATAACTTTCATTCTTTTTCATCCCTTCTGACCACCAGAGGCGGGGCCTTAAAGGTCCCATATCATGCAAATCGACTTTTCAGAGCTTTTAACCTTCTTACAGTGCTGTTGGTGTCTCATATATGTGGCAAGGTGTTTTTTATTTTTTGATAAATAAAGATCACTATCTATCTATCGGAAATTAATACATATAAATTGGAAATGTTTTGTGGGGGGCCGGATGACACCCATGGTATAAACTTTGCTGTGTCTTGGCTATGATTGGTAAAGAGGTTTTTAATCTCAATGGGACACTCCTGGTTAAATAAAAGTTAAATTAAAATATATTGTTCACATACTACTACATTCCTTCCTGTGATTTGTATGATACTGATGATACTGGTGATACTGGTGGAAAAGGAGAGCCCTTGTGCAGTTTACTTTGGGGTCTCGCAGGAAAAGAGCCTTCTGCAGCAGAGAGTTGATGTCTCCGATGGGAGGGTAATGCATGAGCAGCCCGAGGCACGTCTGGAAGTTACTTGCAATCACTGAAACACAGTGCAAGAAAAATAACTTTACTTTCAAATGTTTTGCAGTTGCTTTTATGCCGGCAAATGATTTCATACATAGGGAGAACAGTAACGTATGCTGCCAAACATTTTTAACTACCAAGTACTTTTTGCAGAAAACATGGTGGGTGGTAGCCGTCTTTCACAGAAACTTTACAAAACTAATGTCCAACAGCAAAAGAAT
>NW_027315790.1:855000-957172 GCF_026437365.1 Eucyclogobius newberryi
TGTGGGTGAGGAGGGTGTGGGTGAGGAGGCGGGTGTGGGTGAGGAGGCGGGTGTGGGTGAGGAGACGGGTGTGGGTGAGGAGGCGGGCAGCAGAGTTTTGGACCAGTTGGAGTCTATGGAGGGAATGGGAGGAGGTGCCAGTGAGGAGGGAGGTGCAGTAGTGGAGGTGGGAGGAGGTGAAGAGAGCGGGGAGGGTGAGGTCTTGACGATGTGGCTGACATGGGGAGTGAAGGAGAGGGCGGGGTCCATGATGACACCAAGATTGCGTACCTATTTTTAAATGATTTTCATGCAGGTAGCACAAGCATTTGATTCACTGTAGAAGAGGTCAGAGGTCAGTGGTCACTGTCCAGGGAACACATTGTATTCTAAGTCTAATGAGGAAGTGAATCTCGACGCAGTGAAACTCAAAGACACGTGGAGTGTGGACATGTGATATACGGCGGTCTGCAGTTTAGAACCTGCAGCATCAACATGTCTTGGCCAGACTGATGCTAATCAGATATTCATCAGTGATGAAGGAGCTGCATTAGCTAACTGTGAATAGCCCATGACAGGGATGTTGAGGTACAAAGAAGATTAGTTTCAGGTGTAACTGTGAACAGACAGGCTATAATCATGAGGTTAAATATCGGAGTTCTCAGACTAGATCCACAGATTGAGAATGACTCTTGGATGAGAGTCAAAAAGTCTTGTTTTTCTAGAAACAATGTCCAGATGATACAATCAAAGCTTTTTCTACTATTGTGAGAAGACATTTTCAGAAAACCTCACGTTTCACACATTAACACATAACACTGAACATAAAACAGTTTATGTATAAAATCCCCCTTTTGGTGATGTAATGAGGTGGAAGAATGAGGTGTAATCATCTGGGCCACTCACATGCCGTATATCTGAGGAGCGATCTCCAGCCTGTTCAGATTCATGTGCAGCTCCACATCGTGCTTTTTCACCAGCTGGTCCTGGATTCGGTTTACTTTGGTCACTATGGCAACAGAGGGTCCTGAGTCCTGTGGCCGAGCGAACGGGATGCTGGTCAACATCTCCTCTTTGCCCTGGAGAAGACGGAACACACGGACATTCAATTCAAGTTTAAGGAGCCATTAACCTATTTTTAAATGATTTTCCTTATGCCTACAGTTATTTTTCAGTCCTCAAAGCAGCAGCAGCATCATATCACAACAAGTTATATATCATAAATATATATATGACAGAGATGAAGTGCACTGTGAAGAGAGCTAAGAGGAGAGCGCACACCAGATGTGCAGCGAGGCTGTGAGCAGGTGCAGAGCACGAGGCAGGAGCACGAGGCAGGAGCACGAGGCAGGAGCACGAGGCAGGAGCACGAGGCAGGAGCACGAGCACTGGACACTAGTAGCTACTACAAGGCAAAATACAAGTGGCGAGACACTATATGCATTTACAACATCGTGTGGTACTACTTTTTATAGCATCAACCACCAGTGTTTCCCCCAGGGTTTCAGAAGGGCGTAGTGGGGTTTCAGAAGGGCGTTTCAGAAGGGCGTAGTGGGGTTTCAGAAGGGCGTTTCAGAAGGGCGTAGTGGGGTTTCAGAAGGGCGTAGTGGGGTTTCAGAAGGGCGTTTCAGAAGGGCGTAGTGGGGTTTCAGAAGGGCGTAGTGGGGTTTCAGAAGGGCGTTTCAGAAGGGCGTAGTGGGGTTTCAGAAGGGCGTAGTGGGGTTTCAGAAGGGCGTTTCAGAAGGGCGTAGTGGGGTTTCAGAAGGGCGTAGTGGGGTTTCAGAAGGGCGTTTCAGAAGGGCGTAGTGGGGTTTCAGAAGGGCGTAGTGGGGTTTCAGAAGGGCGTTTCAGAAGGGCGTAGTGGGGTTTCAGAAGGGCGTAGTGGGGTTTCAGAAGGGCGTTTCAGAAGGGCGTAGTGGGGTTTCAGAAGGGCGTAGTGGGGTTTCAGAAGGGCGTTTCAGAAGGGCGTAGTGGGGTTTCAGAAGGGCGTAGTGGGGTTTCAGAAGGGCGTAGTGGGGTTTCAGAAGGGCGTTTCAGAAGGGCGTAGTGGGGTTTCAGAAGGGCGTAGTGGGGTTTCAGAAGGGCGTAGTGGGGTTTCAGAAGGGCGTTTCAGAAGGGCGTAGTGGGGTTTCAGAAGGGCGTTTCAGAAGGGCGTAGTGGGGTTTCAGAAGGGCGTTTCAGAAGGGCGTAGTGGGGTTTCAGAAGGGCGTTTCAGAAGGGCGTAGTGGGGTTTCAGAAGGGCGTTTCAGAAGGGCGTAGTGGGGTTTCAGAAGGGCGTAGTGGGGTTTCAGAAGGGCGTTTCAGAAGGGCGTAGTGGGGTTTCAGAAGGGCGTTTCAGAAGGGCGTAGTGGGGTTTCAGAAGGGCGTTTCAGAAGGGCGTAGTGGGGTTTCAGAAGGGCGTTTCAGAAGGGCGTAGTGGGGTTTCAGAAGGGCGTTTCAGAAGGGCGTAGTGGGGTTTCAGAAGGGCGTTTCAGAAGGGCGTAGTGGGGTTTCAGAAGGGCGTTTCAGAAGGGCGTAGTGGGGTTTCAGAAGGGCGTTTCAGAAGAGCGTAGTGGGGTTTCAGAAGGGCGTTTCAGAAGGGCGTAGTGGGGTTTCAGAAGGGCGTTTCAGAAGGGCGTAGTGGGGTTTCAGAAGGGCGTTTCAGAAGGGCGTAGTGGGGTTTCAGAAGGGCGTAGTGGGGTTTCAGAAGGGCGTAGTGGGGTTTCAGAAGGGCGTTTCAGAAGGGCGTAGTGGGGTTTCAGAAGGGCGTTTCAGAAGGGCGTAGTGGGGTTTCAGAAGGGCGTTTCAGAAGGGCGTAGTGGGGTTTCAGAAGGGCGTTTCAGAAGGGCGTAGTGGGGTTTCAGAAGGGCGTTTCAGAAGGGCGTAGTGGGGTTTCAGAAGGGCGTTTCAGAAGGGCGTAGTGGGGTTTCAGAAGGGCGTTTCAGAAGGGCGTAGTGGGGTTTCAGAAGGGCGTAGTGGGGTTTCAGAAGGGCGTTTCAGAAGGGCGTAGTGGGGTTTCAGAAGGGCGTAGTGGGGTTTCAGAAGGGCGTTTCAGAAGGGCGTAGTGGGGTTTCAGAAGGGCGTAGTGGGGTTTCAGAAGGGCGTTTCAGAAGGGCGTAGTGGGGTTTCAGAAGGGCGTAGTGGGGTTTCAGAAGGGCGTTTCAGAAGGGCGTAGTGGGGTTTCAGAAGGGCGTAGTGGGGTTTCAGAAGGGCGTTTCAGAAGGGCGTAGTGGGGTTTCAGAAGGGCGTAGTGGGGTTTCAGAAGGGCGTTTCAGAAGGGCGTAGTGGGGTTTCAGAAGGGCGTAGTGGGGTTTCAGAAGGGCGTTTCAGAAGGGCGTAGTGGGGTTTCAGAAGGGCGTTTCAGAAGGGCGTAGTGGGGTTTCAGAAGGGCGTTTCAGAAGGGCGTAGTGGGGTTTCAGAAGGGCGTTTCAGAAGGGCGTAGTGGGGTTTCAGAAGGGCGTTTCAGAAGGGCGTAGTGGGGTTTCAGAAGGGCGTAGTGGGGTTTCAGAAGGGCGTAGTGGGGTTTCAGAAGGGCGTTTCAGAAGGGCGTAGTGGGGTTTCAGAAGGGCGTTTCAGAAGGGCGTAGTGGGGTTTCAGAAGGGCGTTTCAGAAGGGCGTAGTGGGGTTTCAGAAGGGCGTTTCAGAAGGGCGTAGTGGGGTTTCAGAAGGGCGTTTCAGAAGGGCGTAGTGGGGTTTCAGAAGGGCGTTTCAGAAGGGCGTAGTGGGGTTTCAGAAGGGCGTTTCAGAAGGGCGTAGTGGGGTTTCAGAAGGGCGTTTCAGAAGGGCGTAGTGGGGTTTCAGAAGGGCGTTTCAGAAGAGCGTAGTGGGGTTTCAGAAGGGCGTTTCAGAAGGGCGTAGTGGGGTTTCAGAAGGGCGTTTCAGAAGGGCGTAGTGGGGTTTCAGAAGGGCGTTTCAGAAGGGCGTAGTGGGGTTTCAGAAGGGCGTAGTGGGGTTTCAGAAGGGCGTAGTGGGGTTTCAGAAGGGCGTTTCAGAAGGGCGTAGTGGGGTTTCAGAAGGGCGTTTCAGAAGGGCGTAGTGGGGTTTCAGAAGGGCGTTTCAGAAGGGCGTAGTGGGGTTTCAGAAGGGCGTTTCAGAAGGGCGTAGTGGGGTTTCAGAAGGGCGTTTCAGAAGGGCGTAGTGGGGTTTCAGAAGGGCGTTTCAGAAGGGCGTAGTGGGGTTTCAGAAGGGCGTTTCAGAAGGGCGTAGTGGGGTTTCAGAAGGGCGTAGTGGGGTTTCAGAAGGGCGTTTCAGAAGGGCGTAGTGGGGTTTCAGAAGGGCGTAGTGGGGTTTCAGAAGGGCGTTTCAGAAGGGCGTAGTGGGGTTTCAGAAGGGCGTAGTGGGGTTTCAGAAGGGCGTTTCAGAAGGGCGTAGTGGGGTTTCAGAAGGGCGTAGTGGGGTTTCAGAAGGGCGTTTCAGAAGGGCGTAGTGGGGTTTCAGAAGGGCGTAGTGGGGTTTCAGAAGGGCGTTTCAGAAGGGCGTAGTGGGGTTTCAGAAGGGCGTTTCAGAAGGGCGTAGTGGGGTTTCAGAAGGGCGTTTCAGAAGGGCGTAGTGGGGTTTCAGAAGGGCGTTTCAGAAGGGCGTAGTGGGGTTTCAGAAGGGCGTTTCAGAAGGGCGTAGTGGGGTTTCAGAAGGGCGTAGTGGGGTTTCAGAAGGGCGTAGTGGGGTTTCAGAAGGGCGTTTCAGAAGGGCGTAGTGGGGTTTCAGAAGGGCGTTTCAGAAGGGCGTAGTGGGGTTTCAGAAGGGCGTTTCAGAAGGGCGTAGTGGGGTTTCAGAAGGGCGTTTCAGAAGGGCGTAGTGGGGTTTCAGAAGGGCGTTTCAGAAGGGCGTAGTGGGGTTTCAGAAGGGCGTTTCAGAAGGGCGTAGTGGGGTTTCAGAAGGGCGTTTCAGAAGGGCGTAGTGGGGTTTCAGAAGGGCGTTTCAGAAGAGCGTAGTGGGGTTTCAGAAGGGCGTTTCAGAAGGGCGTAGTGGGGTTTCAGAAGGGCGTTTCAGAAGGGCGTAGTGGGGTTTCAGAAGGGCGTTTCAGAAGGGCGTAGTGGGGTTTCAGAAGGGCGTAGTGGGGTTTCAGAAGGGCGTAGTGGGGTTTCAGAAGGGCGTTTCAGAAGGGCGTAGTGGGGTTTCAGAAGGGCGTTTCAGAAGGGCGTAGTGGGGTTTCAGAAGGGCGTTTCAGAAGGGCGTAGTGGGGTTTCAGAAGGGCGTTTCAGAAGGGCGTAGTGGGGTTTCAGAAGGGCGTTTCAGAAGGGCGTAGTGGGGTTTCAGAAGGGCGTTTCAGAAGGGCGTAGTGGGGTTTCAGAAGGGCGTTTCAGAAGGGCGTAGTGGGGTTTCAGAAGGGCGTTTCAGAAGGGCGTAGTGGGGTTTCAGAAGGGCGTTTCAGAAGGGCGTAGTGGGGTTTCAGAAGGGCGTAGTGGGGTTTCAGAAGGGCGTAGTGGGATTTCAGATATTGAATACAATAGTTACATCTAAACTAGTCCAACCACAGGAAAAGAGCCGCTCTGACGCATGCTCTGACGCCCGCTCTGACGCCCGCTCTGACGCCCGCTCTGACGCCCGCTCTGACGCCCGCTCTGACGCCCGCTCTGTATGTGTGGTTAATGTTCATGAAATCCCAACTGGACTTCATTTGTATTTGTTTTTAGGGAGTGTCTACAGAGCTACAGCACGCGGCCGAAACTGCTGGGTTAGGGTTAAGGTTAAGGTTAAGGTTAGGGTTAGGGTCAGGGTTAAGGTCAGGGTTAGGGTTAAGGTTATGGCCGTGCCGCGGCTCCTGAAACTGCTGGGTTATTTGACCCCGCCGCGGCTCTGCAGCCACGACCTTGTTTTTAATACGAAAAACTCAAACTGAATTGATTTGATGGTGATTGGTCTATGTCCATGTGCTGTGTGCGCTGACCTTCCGGACTTCTCTTTCAAAGCTGGAGAACCAGGGCTCTGCCGTCTCCATGAGCTGAGAGAACATGGCACTGTGGACACACAAAGACACATGAAGATACCACAGGGAAAAGATGGGAAAAGAAACGAAATATTCCTTATCAGACCAAACCTGGATCCTTGTCCAGTCCTGTCTGATGAAACACTGAATGCATTCTATATGCTATATGCTATATGCTATAACAAGACTGTAAAATAAGGGAAGACTGAAGATCTACTAATATACATTTAGTTTGATTCGATTTCATTTGTTTAATTATTTTTTCTAAAGTAGAAATACTTTGAAGCAAATGTACTAAGTCCAATAAACCAAAGTAAATAAACTGGAATTCACCGTCGACAAAATGATGATGTTTCTTCTCACAAAACCGTCATTTTACACTTTTATTACAATCTGACTCATCGCTCCGGAGCGCCCGCACGCTCACGCTCCGGAGCGCCCGCACGCTCACGCTCCGGAGCGCCCGCACGCTCACGCTCCGGAGCGCCCGCACGCTCACGCTCCGGAGCGCCCGCACGCTCACGCTCCGGAGCGCCCGCACGCTCACGCTCCGGAGCGCCCGCACGCTCACGCTCCGGAGCGCCCGCACGCTCACGCTCCGGAGCGCCCGCACGCTCACGCTCCGGAGCGCCCGCACGCTCACGCTCCGGAGCGCACACGCGCGCGCTCCGGGGCGCACACGCACACGCCCGCAACGCCCGCACACGCTCCGGAACGCCCGCACACGCTCCGGAGCGCACGCACGCTCACGCTCCGGAGCGCACACGCGCGCGCTCCGGGGCGCACACGCACACGCCCGCAACGCCCGCACACGCTCCGGAACGCCCGCACACGCTCCGGAGCGCACGCACGCTCACGCTCCGGAGCGCACACGCGCTCGCTCCGGGGCGCACATGCGCGCGCTCCGGGGCGCACACGCACACGCCCGCAACGCCCGCACACGCTCCGGAACGCCCGCACACGCTCCGGAACGCCCGCACATACTCAATACGGCGCTCAGTTTAGAATCTGACGCATTTAAATTAAACTTTACATTTGCTGCTATTGAACATACTTTAGAGTGAGTCACTTACTAAGCGTCATGTTCCAGGAAGTCTGGATTCAACAAGCACTTCATCTCCTCACTGCAGACAAGAAGGAGAGGAGTGAGGGGGTCACAGGAGTGAGGGGGTCACAGGGGTGAGGGGGTCACAGGGGTGAGGGGGTCACAGGAGTGAGGGGGTCACAGGGGTGAGGGGGTCACAGGGGTGAGGGGGTCACAGGGGTGAGGGGGTCACAGGGGTGAGGGGTCACAGGGGTGAGGGGTCACAGGGGTGAGGGGGTCACAGGGGTGAGGGGGTCACAGGGGTGAGGGGGTCACAGGGGTGAGGGGTCACAGGGGTGAGGGGTCACAGGGGTGAGGGGTTCACAGGGGTGAGGGGTTCACAGGGGTGAGGGGGTCACAGGGGTGAGGGGGTCACAGGGGTCAGGGTCACAGGAGTGAGGGGGTCACAGGGGTGAGGGGTCACAGGGGTGAGGGGGTCACAGGGGTGAGGGGGTCACGCTCACCTGGGGGCGGTGCTTTCACTGGCGTGCTGGAAAGCCTGATGGTCACAGTGCAGGACGAAGACTATGGGGGCCAGCAACTCATGCATGCCCTGAACAAGAGGGCAGAGGTCAGTGTGTGAGTGTGAGTGTGAGTGTGAGTGTGAGTGTGAGTGTGAGTGTGAGTGTGAGTGTGAGTGTGAGTGTTAGGGTGAGTGTGTGTGTGTGTGTGTGTGTGTGTGTGTGTGTGTGTGTGTGTGTGTGTGTGTGTGTGTGTGTGTGTGTGTGAGTGTGTGTGTGTGTGTGTGTGAGTGTGTGTGTGTGAGTGTGAGTGTGAGTGTGAGTGTGAGTGTGAGTGTGTGTGTGTGTGAGTGTGAGTGTGAGTGTGAGAAGAGAGAACGAGAGAGAGAGGCGTGTACCTGTTTGTAAAGCAGTTGTTCATTCTCTCTGGCGTAACAGAACAGGATGTCTGTCAGTTTGGTCCTCACATCCTCGTCCTGGAAGTATCGAATCTCTGGGAACCTGCACATCACAAGCCTCATTATATTTAGTCCTGACTCTGGCACCAGCAGGAGGCCGGTCCATGTTTAGTCCTGACTCTGGCACCAGCAGGAGGCCGGTCCCTGTTTAGTCCTGACTCTGGCACCAGCAGGAGGCCGGTCCATATTTAGTCCTGACTCTGGCACCAGCAGGAGGCCGGTCCATATTTAGTCCTGACTCTGGCACCAGCAGGAGGCCGGTCCATATTTAGTCCTGCCTCTGGCACCAGCAGGAGGCCGGTCCATATTTAGTCCTGACTCTGGCACCAGCAGGAGGCCGGTCCATGTTTAGTCCTGACTCTGGCACCAGCAGGAGGCCGGTCCATGTTTAGTCCTGACTCTGGCACCAGCAGGAGGCCGGTCCATGTTTAGTCCTGACTCTGGCACTAGCAGGAGGCCGGTCCATGTTTAGTCCTGACTCTGGCACCAGCAGGAGGCCGGTCCATGTTTAGTCCTGACTCTGGCACCAGCAGGAGGCCGGTCCATGTTTAGTCCTGACTCTGGCACTAGCAGGAGGCCGGTCCATGTTTAGTCCTGACTCTGGCACTAGCAGGAGGCCGTTGCAGTCTAATCTACTGGAGACAAACACATACATCTCTCCAAATCTGGTTTAGACACTATATTTTTGATTTTGGCTGATGTTATTGATTTGATGTGTTAAAGTTCAAGTCTGAGTCCATTATTATCCCCAGATTTATAACTTGGTTTGTAGGTTTTAGAGCGAGACTCTGGAGGTGACGCTGACACTTTCTCTTTGTTTCTGTGACAAAGACGATGATTTCAGTCTTGTCTGAGTTCAACTGGAGAAAGTTGTTTTGCCTCCACACACTGACTCTGGCACCAGCAGGAGGCCCTCTGGCACCAGCAGGAGGCCGGTCCACACACTGATCTGTTGGATGCAGTGACAGAGTGAATCCACTGGTCCATATTCACCTGCGACAGTGAAACATAGATCTGACTCGTCTGCATCATTGTGATAGGACACATTGGCAGCATGTAGAGGTGGAACAGAAGGGGTCCCAGGATAGACCCTTGGGGCACCCCACAGGGGACCGGAAAGGTAGGGGGGTAGGAGGGTTGAAACTCCTGTGTGGAACAGGATTTCATCGTCCTCAGAGGCAACTGCTGTTGTGATTTTGGCGCGTTAGAAAAATAAATTGAATTGAACAGATTTGTACGGCGAAAAGTGCATCAGTGTCAACACAACTCACATCTCAAATACAGCATCTAAAGCAGCAACGGGGAGCGCCGCCGTGACCAGCGCGGGGAGCGGGGCGGGCGCGGGGAGCGGGGCGGGCACGGGGAGTTGGCCTCCTCTATGTAAAGCATCTTTGCGCATCCTGAACCCTGCTATATAAGTCTTATGTATTATTAGTATTAGTATCTACTCACGTTCTGAGCACATCTTGTTTAATCATGGCCTTCAGCTCTTTGTCCTGGAAGAACTTGTTCCATAAGCTCTGGACACACAAGCAGTCAAAGAACATCAGAAGGGGAGAAATGGAATAAGGCTGTGATGTTAAGATGAGGCGATGATTTCTCTAAAAGCTGCTCTTGGAGAATTACAAATGGAGTAGAAACATTCAGTCAGTGACAGTCCTGTTGATGATGTTTTGCACACTGACCCCTTCGTCTTGGGACAGAGGGTTGTTGACCACTAGGTCCTGCTGGCCCGCAGCTTTACGAGGGTTAGTGATGTGCTGAGGACAACAAAAGACAAAGCAACATCAATAAAAGTATGCGCCAAAGCTTGAAGTCTTTTTTTAATCTTTTTCACAAACAGTTCAGAATAAGCGGTATCGCATCTGAAAATGCGACGCAATTTCTGACAAATGCTTGTTGTATCACAGCTTGTGATACAACAAGCAACAAGAAACAACATGAAAAATGTGTGTTCAACTGTATCACCAAAGCGCCTAAAAGCACTGATCACTCGTCAATCCATCGTCAACAACGGCATGACACAATGTAGGAGGAGCCACCGGGAGAGCGGGAGGAGCCACCGGGAGAGCGGGAGGAGCCACCGGGAGAGCGGGAGGAGCCACCGGGAGGAGCCACCGGGAGAGCGGGAGGAGCCACCGGGAGAGCGGGAGGAGCCACCGGGAGAGCGGGAGGAGCCACCGGGAGAGCGGGAGGAGCCACCGGGAGAGCGGGAGGAGCCACCGGGAGAGCGGGAGGAGCCACCGGGAGAGCGGGAGGAGCCACCGGGAGAGCAGAGGCGACAAGGGGCTGGCTCCTCCCGCTGGCTCCTCCCGCTGGCTCCTCCCGCTGGCTCCTCCCGCTGGCAATTGAAATAAATAATCTTGTTACATCAATGGAAAATATTGATTGTTAGTCATTTTCGTGTTTTGCTGTGTACTTATCAAATTGCTGTACAAATTTGAAAAAAATCCCGGATTGTTTAGCAGCTGCTGCTGTACAAGAGACGATCCTTCTGAGCCCTGACATAGTTAAAGCAGAACTAAGTCACTTTGGTGTTACTCTGTCGCTTTCTTGTGAAAATACATTGTATTTTGTTTTTTCCTTCATTCATTCATTTTCTCCCGCTTGTTCCCGTTCAGGGTCGCGGTGACTGGAGCCTATCGCAGTGACTTTGGGCCTTAGGCGAGGTACACAGGGGCCAGCTCATCGCAGGGTTTACACGGGAAGAACATGCAGACTCCAGCCAGAAAAACTTATGTGATCTGGCTGGGGAACTGAAGCAATTATCTCCTTATTGGGAGGTGAGAAGTCCAACCACTGTGCCACCATGCACCTCATATCAAAATAAGACGGAACAATCAAACACGTTCAACATTGACAAATACAAAAAAGAGCAAGAGTTCAATGTACCGTGTCTTTGATCTTCTCATAGTCGGCCCGGAGCTGCTGCGATCTGTGGATCCACTGACTTTTGTCTTCTGGAAGAGCCTCCAGATACAGCTGCAGGAGGAGGAGGAGAGAGCTGAAGGAGGAGGAGGAGGAGGAGGAGGAGGAGAGAGCTGAAGGAGGAGGAGGAGGAGGAGGAGGAGGAGGAGAGAGCTGAAGGAGGAGGAGGAGGAGGAGGAGAGAGCTGAAGGAGGAGGAGGAGGAGGAGGAGGAGAGAGCTGAAGGAGGAGGAGGAGGAGGAGGAGGAGGAGGAGGAGAGAGCTGAAGGAGGAGGAGGAGGAGGAGGAGGAGGAGGAGGAGGAGGAGGAGGAGGAGGAGGAGGAGGAGAGAGCTGAAGGAGGAGGAGGAGGAGAGAGCTGAAGAGGGAGGAGGAGGAGGAGGAGGAGGAGAGAGCTGAAGGAGGAGGAGGAGGAGAGAGCTGAAGGAGGAGGAGGAGGAGAGAGCTGGAGGAGGAGGAGGAGGAGGAGGAGAGAGCTGGAGGAGGAGGAGGAGGAGGAGAGAGCTGGAGGAGGAGGAGGAGGAGGAGGAGGAGGAGGAGGAGGAGGAGGAGGAGGAGGAGGAGGAGGAGGAGGAGGAGAGAGCTGGAGGAGGAGGAGGAGGAGGGAGCTGAAGGAGGAGGAGGAGGAGGGAGCTGGAGGAGGAGGAGGAGGAGAGAGCTGAAGGAGGAGGAGGAGGAGGAGAGAGCTGAAGGAGGAGGAGGAGGAGGAGGAGGAGGAGGAGGAGGAGGAGGAGGAGGAGGAGGAGGAGGAGGAGGAGGAGGAGGAGAGAGCTGAAGGAGGAGGAGGAGGAGGAGGAGGAGGAGGAGGAGGAGGAGGAGGAGGAGAGAGCTGAAGGAGGAGGAGGAGGAGGAGGAGGAGGAGGAGAGAGCTGAAGGAGGAGGAGGAGGAGGAGGAGGAGGAGAGAGCTGAAGGAGGAGGAGGAGGAGGAGGAGGAGAGAGCTGAAGGAGGAGGAGGAGGAGGAGGAGAGAGCTGAAGGAGGAGGAGGAGGAGGAGGAGGAGAGAGCTGAAGGAGGAGGAGGAGGAGGAGGAGAGAGCTGAAGGAGGAGGAGGAGGAGGAGGAGAGAGCTGAAGGAGGAGGAGGAGGAGGAGGAGGAGGAGGAGGAGGAGGAGGAGGAGGAGGAGAGAGCTGAAGGAGGAGGAGGAGGAGAGAGCTGAAGGAGGAGGAGGAGGAGGAGGAGGAGAGAGCTGAAGGAGGAGGAGGAGGAGAGAGCTGGAGAGAGCTGAAGGAGGAGGAGGAGGAGAGAGCTGAAGGAGGAGGAGAGAGCTGAAGGAGGAGGAGGAGGAGGGAGCTGAAGGAGGAAGAGGAGGAGGAGGAGAGAGCTGAAGGAGGAAGAGGAGGAGGAGAGAGCTGAAGGAGGAGAAGGAGAGATGAAGAGAGATGAAGGAGGAGAGATGAAGGAGGAGAGATGAAGAGGAGGAGAGATGAAGAGGTGGAGAGATGAAGAGGAGGAGAGATGAAGAGGAGGAGAGATGAAGAGGTGGAGAGATGAAGAGGAGGAGCAGTGAAGAGGAGGAGCGGTGAAGAGGAGAGATGAAGAGGAGGAGAGATGAAGAAGAGGAAGAGATGAAGAGGAGGAGAGAGCTGGAGGAGGAGGAGGAGGAGGAGGAGGAGGAGGAGGAGGAGGAGGAGGAGGAGGAGGAGGAGGAGATGAGCTGGAGAGAGCTGAAGGAGGAGGAGGAGAGAGCTGGAGGAGGAGGAGGAGGAGGAGGAGGAGGAGGAGGAGGAGGAGGAGGAGGAGAGAGCTGAAGGAGGAGGAGAGAGCTGGAGGAGGAGGAGAGATGAGCTGGAGAGAGCTGAAGGAGCAGAGATGGAGAGGAGATGAAGGGGAGGAGAGAAGAAGAGGAGGAGAGAAGAAGAGAGATGAAGAGGAGGAGAGAGCTGACGGAGGAGGAGGAGAGAGCTGAAGGAGGAGGAGGAGGAGAGAGCTGAAGGAGGAGGAGGAGGAGGAGGAGGAGGAGGAGGAGGAGGAGGAGGAGGAGGAGGAGGAGGAGGAGGAGAGAGCTGAAGGAGGAGGAAGAGGAGGAGGAGAGAGCAGAAGGAGGAGGAGGAGGAGAGAGCTGAAGGAGGAGGAAGAGGAGGAGGAGAGAGCAGAAGGAGGAGGAGGAGGAGAGAGCTGCAGGAGGAGGAGGAGAGAGCTGAAGGAGGAAGAGGAGGAGGAGGAGAGCTGAAGGAGGAGGAGGAGAGATGAAGGAGGAGAGATGAAGAGGAGATGAAGGGGAGGAGGAGAGATGAAGGAGGAGATGAAGGGGAGGAGGAGAGATGAAGGAGGAGAGATGAAGAGAGATGAAGGAGGAGAGATGAAGAGGAGGAGAGATGAAGAGGAGAGATGAAGAGGAGGAGAGATGAAGAGGAGCGGTGAAGAGGAGGAGCGGTGAAGGAGGAGGAGGAGAGAGCTGGAGAGAGCTGAAGGAGGAGGAGGAGAGAGCTGAAGGAGGAGGAGAGAGCTGAAGGAGGAGGAGAGAGCTGAAGGAGGAGGAGGAGGAGAGAGCTGAAGGAGGAAGAGGAGGAGGAGAGATGGAGATGAAGAGAGATGAAGGAGGGGAGATGAAGAGGAGGAAGAGATGAAGAGGAGGAGGAGAGAGCTGAAGGAGGAGGAAGAGGAGGAGGAGAGAGCTGGAGGAGGAGGAAGAGGAGGAGGAGAGAGCTGGAGGAGGAGGAGGAGGAGAGAGCTGGAGGAGGAGGAGAGAGCTGGAGGAGGAGGAGGAGGAGGAGGAGGAGGAGGAGGAGGAGGAGGAGGGATGAGCTGGAGAGAGCTGAAGGAGGAAGAGGAGGAGGAGGAGGAGGAGGGATGAGCTGGAGAGAGCTGAAGGAGGAAGAGGAGGAGGAGAGAGCTGGAGGAGGAGGAGGAGAGAGCTGGAGGAGGAGGAGGAGGAGGAGGAGGAGGAGGAGGAGGGAGCTGAAGGAGGAGGAGAGAGCTGGAGGAGGAGGAGGAGAGATGAGCTGGAGAGAGCTGAAGGAGCAGAGATGGAGAGGAGATGAAGGGGAGGAGAGATGAAGAGGAGGAGAGAAGAAGAGGAGAGATGAAGAGGAGGAGAGATGAAGAGGAGGAGAGATGAAGATGAGGAGAGATGAAGAGAAGGAGAGAGCTGGAGGAGGAGAGAGCTGGAGGAGGAGGAGGAGAGAGCTGGAGGAGGAGGAGGAGGAGAGAACTGAAGGAGGAGGAGGAGGAGGAGGAGGAGGAGGAGGAGGAGGAGGAGGAGGAGGAGGAGAGAGCTGGAGGAGGAGGAGAGATGAGCTGGAGAGAGCAGAGATGGAGAGGAGATGAAGGGGAGGAGAGATGAAGAGGAGGAGAGAAGAAGAAGAGAGATGAAGAAGAGAGATGAAGAGGAGGAGAGATGAAGAGGAGGAGAGATAGCTGACGGAGGAGGAGGAGAGAGCTGAAGGAGGAGGAGGAGAGAGCTGAAGGAGGAGGAGGAGGAGGGAGCTGAAGGAGGAGGAGGAGGAGGAGGAGGAGGAGGAGGAGGAGGAGGAGGAGGAGGAGGAGGAGGAGGAGGAGGAGGAGGAGGAGAGAGCTGAAGGAGGAGGAAGAGGAGGAGGAGAGAGCAGAAGGAGGAGGAGGAGGAGAGAGCTGCAGGAGGAGGAGGAGAGAGCTGAAGGAGGAAGAGGAGGAGGAGAGCTGAAGGAGGAGGAGGAGAGATGGAGGAGAGATGAAGAGGAGATGAAGGGGAGGAGGAGAGATGAAGGAGGAGATGAAGGGGAGGAGGAGAGATGAAGGAGGAGAGATGAAGAGAGATGAAGGAGGAGAGATGAAGAGGAGGAGAGATGAAGAGGAGAGATGAAGAGGAGGAGAGATGAAGAGGAGCGGTGAAGAGGAGGAGCGGTGAAGAGGAGGAGCGGTGAAGAGGAGGAGCGGTGAAATGGAGAGATGAAGAGGAGGAGAGATGAAGAAGAGGAAGAGATGAAGAGGAGGAAGAGATGAAGAGGAGGAAGAGATGAAGACGAGGAAGAGATGAAGACGAGGAAGAGATGAAGACGAGGAGAGATGAGGAGGAGAGATGAAGAGGAGAGATGAAGAGGAGGAGAGAAGAAGAGGAGGAGAGAAGAAGAGGAGAGATGAAGAGGAGGAGAGATGAAGAGGAGGAGAGATGAAGAGGAGGAGAGAGCTGGAGGAGGAGGAGAGAGCTGGAGGAGGAGGAGGAGAGATGAGCTGGAGAGAGCTGAAGGAGGAGAGATGGAGAGGAGATGAAGGGGAGGAGAGATGAAGAGGAGGAGAGAAGAAGAGGAGGAGAGAAGAAGAGAGATGAAGAGGAGGAGAGAGCTGAAGGAGGAGGAGGAGAGAGCTGAAGGAGGAAGAGGAGGAGGAGGAGAGCTGAAGGAGGAGGAGGAGAGATGAAGGAGGAGAGATGAAGAGGAGATGAAGGGGAGGAGGAGAGATGAAGAGGAGAGATGAAGAGGAGGAGAGATGAAGAGGAGGAGAGATGAAGAGGAGGAGAGAGCTGACGGAGGAGGAGGAGAGAGCTGAAGGAGGAGGAGGAGAGAGCTGAAGGAGGAAGAGGAGGAGGAGGAGAGCTGAAGGAGGAGGAGGAGAGAGCTGAAGGAGGAAGAGGAGGAGGAGGAGAGCTGAAGGAGGAGGAGGAGAGATGAAGGAGGAGAGATGAAGAGGAGATGAAGGGGAGGAGGAGAGATGAAGGAGGAGATGAAGGGGAGGAGGAGAGATGAAGAGAGATGAAGGAGGAGAGATGAAGAGGAGGAGAGATGAAGAGGAGGAGAGATGAAGAGGAGAGATGAAGAGGAGGAGAGATGAAGAGGAGGAGAGATGAAGAGGAGCGATGAAGAGGAGGAGCGGTGAAGAGGAGAGATGAAGAGGAGGAGAGATGAAGAAGAGGAAGAGATGAAGAGGAGGAAGAGATGAAGAGGAGGAAGAGATGAGGAGGAGAGATGAAGAGGAGAGATGAGGAGGAGGAGAGATGAAGAGGAGGAGAGAAGAAGAGGAGAGATGAAGAGGAGGAGAGAGCTGGAGGAGGAGGAGGAGAGAGCTTGAGGAGGAGGAGGAGGAGGAGAGATGAGCTGGAGAGAGCTGAAGGAGGAGGAGTAGAGATGAAGGAGGAGAGATGAAGAGGAGGAGGAGAGATGAAGAGGAGAGAGCTGGAGGAGGAGGAGGAGGAGGAGGAGGAGGAGGAGGAGGAGGAGGAGGAGAGATGAGCTGGAGAGAGCTGAAGGAGGAGGAGTAGAGATGAAGGAGGAGAGATGAAGAGGAGGAGAGATGAAGAGGAGGAGGAGAGATGAAGAGGAGGAAGAGATGAAGAGGAGGAAGAGATGAAGAGGAGAGATGAAGAGGAGGAAGAGATGAAAGAGATGAAGAGGAGAGAGCTTCTCACCTTCCAGCACACACTTCTGAAGCGGCTGCTCCTCAGACGACCGCTGATGCCCACTTGTCGAATCCGTGCCAAGTAATTACTGTTGAGGAACAAGTCGTCCCAGTCCCTCCTGGACACCAGAGGAGACATCAGAGAGGAGACAACAGAGGAGACATCAGAGAGGAGACAACAGAGGAGACATCAGAGAGGAGACAACAGAGGAGACATCAGAGAGGAGACAACAGAGGAGACATCAGAGAGGAGACATCAGAGAGGATACATAAGAGAGGAGACAACAGAGAAGACATCAGAGAGGAGACAACAGAGGAGACATCAGAGAGGAGACAGAGAGGAGACATCAGAGGAGACATCAGAGAGGAGACAACAGAGGAGACATCAGAGAGGAGACACCAGAGGAGACATCAGAGAGGAGACACCAGAGAGGAGACAACAGAGGAGACATCAGAGAGGAGACAACAGAGGAGACATCAGAGAGGAGACAACAGAGGAGACATCAGAGAGGAGACACCAGAGGAGACATCAGAGAGGAGACATCAGAGAGGAGACAACAGAGGAGACATCAGAGAGGAGACACCAGAGGAGACATCAGAGAGGAGACACCAGAGAGGAGACATCAGAGAGGAGACAACAGAGAAGACATCAGAGAGGAGACACCAGAGGAGACATCAGAGAGGAGACAACAGAGGAGACATCAGAGAGGATACATCAGAGAGGAGACAACAGAGAAGACATCAGAGAGGAGACAACAGAGGAGACATCAGAGAGGAGACAGAGAGGAGACATCAGAGGAGACATCAGAGAGGAGACAACAGAGGAGACATCAGAGAGGAGACAACAGAGGAGACATCAGAGAGGAGACAACAGAGGAGACATCAGAGAGGAGACAACAGAGGAGACATCAGAGAGGATACATAAGAGAGGAGACAACAGAGAAGACATCAGAGAGGAGACAACAGAGGAGACATCAGAGAGGAGACAGAGAGGAGACATCAGAGGAGACATCAGAGAGGAGACAACAGAGGAGACATCAGAGAGGAGACACCAGAGGAGACATCAGAGAGGAGACACCAGAGAGGAGACAACAGAGGAGACATCAGAGAGGAGACAACAGAGGAGACATCAGAGAGGAGACAACAGAGGAGACATCAGAGAGGAGACACCAGAGGAGACATCAGAGAGGAGACATCAGAGAGGAGACAACAGAGGAGACATCAGAGAGGAGACACCAGAGGAGACATCAGAGAGGAGACACCAGAGAGGAGACATCAGAGAGGAGACAACAGAGAAGACATCAGAGAGGAGACACCAGAGGAGACATCAGAGAGGAGACAACAGAGGAGACATCAGAGAGGATACATCAGAGAGGAGACAACAGAGAAGACATCAGAGAGGAGACAACAGAGGAGACATCAGAGAGGAGACAGAGAGGAGACATCAGAGGAGACATCAGAGAGGAGACAACAGAGGAGACATCAGAGAGGAGACACCAGAGGAGACATCAGAGAGGAGACACCAGAGAGGAGACAACAGAGGAGACATCAGAGAGGAGACAACAGAGGAGACATCAGAGAGGAGACAACAGAGGAGACATCAGAGAGGAGACACCAGAGGAGACATCAGAGAGGAGACATCAGAGAGGAGACAACAGAGGAGACAACAGAGGAGACATCAGAGAGGAGACACCAGAGGAGACATCAGAGAGGAGACACCAGAGAGGAGACATCAGAGAGGAGACAACAGAGAAGACATCAGAGAGGAGACACCAGAGGAGACATCAGAGAGGAGACAACAGAGGAGACATCAGAGAGGAGACATCAGAGAGGATACATCAGAGAGGAGACAACAGAGAAGACATCAGAGAGGAGACAACAGAGGAGACATCAGAGAGGAGACAGAGAGGAGACATCAGAGGAGACATCAGAGAGGAGACAACAGAGGAGACATCAGAGAGGAGACACCAGAGGAGACATCAGAGAGGAGACACCAGAGAGGAGACAACAGAGGAGACATCAGAGAGGAGACAACAGAGGAGACATCAGAGAGGAGACACCAGAGGAGACATCAGAGAGGAGACATCAGAGAGGAGACATCAGAGAGGAGACAACAGAGGAGACATCAGAGAGGAGACACCAGAGGAGACATCAGAGAGGAGACACCAGAGAGGAGACATCAGAGAGGAGACAACAGAGAAGACATCAGAGAGGAGACACCAGAGGAGACATCAGAGAGGAGACAACAGAGGAGACATCAGAGGAGACATCAGAGAGGAGACAACAGAGGAGACATCAGAGAGGAGACAACAGAGAGGAGACATCAGAGAAGAGACACCAGAGGAGACATCAGAGAGGAGACACCAGAGAGGAGACAACAGAGACATCAGAGAGGAGACCACAGAGGAGACATCAGAGAGACAACAGAGGAGACATCAGAGAGACAACAGAGGAGACATCAGAGAGGAGACAACAGAGGAGACATCTGAGAGGATACATCAGAGAGGAGACACCAGAGGAGACATCAGAGAGGAGACACCAGAGAGGAGACAACAGAGGAGACATCAGAGAGGAGACAACAGAGGAGACATCAGAGAGGAGACAACAGAGGAGACATCAGAGAGGAGACACCAGAGGAGACATCAGAGAGGAGACATCAGAGAGGAGACAACAGAGGAGACATCAGAGAGGAGACACCAGAGGAGACATCAGAGAGGAGACACCAGAGAGGAGACATCAGAGAGGAGACAACAGAGAAGACATCAGAGAGGAGACACGAGAGGAGACATCAGAGAGGAGACAACAGAGGAGACATCAGAGGAGACATCAGAGAGGAGACAACAGAGGAGACATCAGAGAGGAGACAACAGAGAGGAGACATCAGAGAAGAGACACCAGAGGAGACATCAGAGAGGAGACACCAGAGAGGAGACAACAGAGACATCAGAGAGGAGACCACAGAGGAGACATCAGAGAGACAACAGAGGAGACATCAGAGAGACAACAGAGGAGACATCAGAGAGGAGACAACAGAGGAGACATCAGAGAGGAGACAACAGAGGAGACATCAGAGAGGAGACAACAGAGGAGACATCAGAGAGGAGACAACAGAGGAGACATCAGAGAGGAGACATCAGAGAGGAGACATCAGAGGAGACATCAGAGAGGAGACATCAGAGAGGAGACAACAGAGGAGACATCAGAGAGGAGACACCAGAGGAGACATCAGAGAGGAGACAACAGAGGAGACATCAGAGAGGAGACATCAGAGGAGACATCAGAGAGGAGACAACAGAGGAGACATCAGAGAGGAGACACCAGAGGAGACATCAGAGAGGAGACACCAGAGAGGAGACAACAGAGGAGACAACAGAGGAGACATCAGAGAGGAGACAACAGAGGAGACATCAGAGAGGAGACAACAGAGGAGACATCAGAGAGGAGACAACAGAGGAGACATCAGAGAGGAGATTACAGAGGAGACATCAGAGAGGAGACAACAGAGGAGACATCAGAGAGGAGACAACAGAGGAGACATCAGAGAGGAGACACCAGAGGAGACATCAGAGGAGACATCAGAGAGGAGACATCAGAGTGGAGACATTAGAGAGGAGACAACAGAGGAGACATCAGAGAGGAGACACCAGAGGAGACATCAGAGAGGAGACACCAGAGAGGAGACAACAGAGACATCAGAGAGGAGACCACAGAGGAGACATCAGAGAGACAACAGAGGAGACATCAGAGAGGAGACAACAGAGGATACATCAGAGAGGAGACAACAGAGGAGACATCAGAGAGGAGACACCAGAGGAGACATCAGAGGAGACATCAGAGAGGAGACATCAGAGTGGAGACATCAGAGAGGAGACAACAGAGGAGACATCAGAGAGGAGACACCAGAGGAGACATCAGAGAGGAGACACCAGAGAGGAGACATCAGAGAGGAGACATCAGAGAGGAGACAACAGAGAAGACATCAGAGAGGAGACACCAGAGGAGACATCAGAGAGGAGACAACAGAGGAGACATCAGAGGAGACATCAGAGAGGAGACAACAGAGGAGACATCAGAGAGGAGACATCAGAGAGGAGACATCAGAGAAGAGACAACAGAGACATCAGAGAGGAGACCACAGAGGAGACATCAGAGAGACAACAGAGGAGACATCAGAGGAGACATCAGAGAGGAGACAACAGAGGAGACATCAGAGAGGAGACATCAGAGAGGAGACACCAGAGAGGAGACAACAGAGACATCAGAGAGGAGACCACAGAGGAGACATCAGAGAGACAACAGAGGAGACATCAGAGAGGAGACAACAGAGGATACATCAGAGAGGAGACAACAGAGGAGACATCAGAGAGGAGACAACAGAGGAGACATCAGAGAGGAGACAACAGAGGAGACATCAGAGAGGAGACATCAGAGAGGAGACATCAGAGAGGAGACATCAGAGGAGACATCAGAGAGGAGACATCAGAGAGGAGACATCAGAGAGGAGACAACAGAGGAGACATCAGAGAGGAGACACCAGAGGAGACATCAGAGAGGAGACATCAGAGGAGACATCAGAGAGGAGACAACAGAGGAGACATCAGAGAGGAGACAACAGAGGAGACATCAGAGAGGAGACACCAGAGGAGACATCAGAGGAGACATCAGAGAGGAGACATCAGAGAGGAGACATCAGAGAGGAGACAACAGAGGAGACATCAGAGAGGAGACACCAGAGGAGACATCAGAGAGGAGACACCAGAGAGGAGACATCAGAGAGGAGACAACAGAGAAGACATCAGAGAGGAGACACCAGAGGAGACATCAGAGAGGAGACAACAGAGGAGACATCAGAGAGGAGACAACAGAGGAGACATCAGAGAGGAGACATCAGAGAGGAGACAACAGAGAGGAGACAACAGAGAGGAGACATCAGAGAGGAGACATCAGAGAAGAGACACCAGAGGAGACATCAGAGAGGAGACACCAGAGAGGAGACACCAGAGAGGAGACAACAGAGACATCAGAGAGGAGACCACAGAGGAGACATCAGAGAGACAACAGAGGAGACATCAGAGAGGAGACAACAGAGGATACATCAGAGAGGAGACAACAGAGGAGACATCAGAGAGGAGACAACAGAGGAGACATCAGAGAGGAGACAACAGAGGAGACATCAGAGAGGAGACAACAGAGGAGACATCAGAGGAGACATCAGAGAGGAGACACCAAAGGAGACACCAGAGAGGAGACAACAGAGGAGACATCAGAGAGGAGACAACAGAGGAGACATCAGAGAGGAGACACCAGAGGAGACATCAGAGAGGAGACACCAGAGAGGAGACAACAGAGGAGACATCAGAGAGGAGACATCAGAGAGGATACATCAGAGAGGAGACAACAGAGAAGACATCAGAGAGGAGACACCAGAGGAGACATCAGAGAGGAGACATCAGAGAGGAGACAACAGAGGAGACATCAGAGAGGAGACACCAGAGGAGACATCAGAGAGGAGACATCAGAGGAGACATCAGAGAGGAGACATCAGAGAGGAGACAACAGAGGAGACAACAGAGAGGATACATCAGAGAGGAGACACCAGAGGAGACATCAGAGAGGAGACATCAGAGAGGAGACAACAGAGGAGACATCAGAGAGGAGACACCAGAGGAGACATCAGAGAGGAGACATCAGAGGAGACATCAGAGAGGAGACATCAGAGGAGACATCAGAGAGGAGACAACAGAGGAGACATCAGAGAGGAGACAACAGAGGAGACATCAGAGAGGAGACACCAGAGGAGACATCAGAGGAGACATCAGAGAGGAGACATCAGAGAGGAGACATCAGAGAGGAGACATCAGAGAGGAGACAACAGAGGAGACATCAGAGAGGAGACACCAGAGGAGACATCAGAGAGGAGACACCAGAGAGGAGACATCAGAGAGGAGACATCAGAGAGGAGACAACAGAGAAGACATCAGAGAGGAGACACCAGAGGAGACATCAGAGAGGAGACAACAGAGGAGACATCAGAGGAGACATCAGAGAGGAGACAACAGAGGAGACATCAGAGAGGAGACATCAGAGAGGAGACATCAGAGAAGAGACACCAGAGGAGACATCAGAGAGGAGACACCAGAGAGGAGACAACAGAGACATCAGAGAGGAGACCACAGAGGAGACATCAGAGAGACAACAGAGGAGACATCAGAGAGGAGACAACAGAGGATACATCAGAGAGGAGACAACAGAGGAGACATCAGAGAGGAGACAACAGAGGAGACATCAGAGAGGAGACAACAGAGGAGACATCAGAGAGGAGATCAGAGAGGAGACATCAGAGGAGACATCAGAGAGGAGACATCAGAGAGGAGACATCAGAGAAGAGACATCAGAGAGGAGACAACAGAGGAGACATCAGAGAGGAGACACCAGAGGAGACATCAGAGAGGAGACATCAGAGGAGACATCAGAGAGGAGACAACAGAGGAGACATCAGAGAGGAGACAACAGAGGAGACATCAGAGAGGAGACACCAGAGGAGACATCAGAGGAGACATCAGAGAGGAGACATCAGAGAGGAGACATCAGAGAGGAGACAACAGAGGAGACATCAGAGAGGAGACACCAGAGGAGACACCAGAGAGGAGACATCAGAGAGGAGACATCAGAGAGGAGACAACAGAGAAGACATCAGAGAGGAGACACCAGAGGAGACATCAGAGAGGAGACAACAGAGGAGACATCAGAGGAGACATCAGAGAGGAGACAACAGAGGAGACATCAGAGAGGAGACATCAGAGAGGAGACAACAGAGAGGAGACAACAGAGAGGAGACATCAGAGAAGAGACACCAGAGGAGACATCAGAGAGGAGACAACAGAGACATCAGAGAGGAGACCACAGAGGAGACAACAGAGGAGACATCAGAGAGGAGACAACAGAGGATACATCAGAGAGGAGACAACAGAGGAGACATCAGAGAGGAGACAACAGAGGAGACATCAGAGAGGAGACAACAGAGGATACATCAGAGAGGAGACAACAGAGGAGACATCAGAGGAGACATCAGAGAGGAGACACCAGAGGAGACACCAGAGAGGAGACAACAGAGGAGACATCAGAGAGGAGACAACAGAGGAGACATCAGAGAGGAGACACCAGAGGAGACATCAGAGAGGAGACACCAGAGAGGAGACAACAGAGGAGACATCAGAGAGGAGACAACAGAGGAGACATCAGAGAGGAGACAACAGAGGAGACATCAGAGGAGACAGAGAGGAGACACCAGAGGAGACACCAGAGAGGAGACAAAAGAGGAGACATCAGAGAGGAGACAACAGAGGAGACATCAGAGAGGAGACACCAGAGGAGACACCAGAGAGAAGACAACAGAGGAGACATCAGAGAGGAGACATCAGAGAGGATACATCAGAGAGGAGACAACAGAGAAGACATCAGAGAGGAGACACCAGAGGAGACATCAGAGAGGAGACACCAGAGGAGACATCAGAGGAGACATCAGAGAGGAGACATCAGAGAGGAGACATCAGAGAGGAGACAACAGAGGAGACATCAGAGAGGAGACACCAGAGGAGACATCAGAGAGGAGACACCAGAGAGGAGACATCAGAGAGGAGACATCAGAGAGGAGACATCAGAGAGGAGACATCAGAGAGGAGACAACAGAGAAGACATCAGAGAGGAGACAACAGAGGAGACATCAGAGGAGACATCAGAGAGGAGACAACAGAGGAGACATCAGAGAGGAGACATCAGAGAGGAGACATCAGAGAAGAGACACCAGAGGAGACATCAGAGAGGAGACACCAGAGAGGAGACAACAGAGACATCAGAGAGGAGACCACAGAGGAGACATCAGAGAGACAACAGAGGAGACATCAGAGAGGAGACAACAGAGAGGAGACAACAGAGGAGACATCAGAGAGGAGACAACAGAGGAGACATCAGAGAGGAGACAACAGAGGAGACATCAGAGAGGAGACATCAGAGAGGAGACATCAGAGGAGACATCAGAGAGGAGACATCAGAGAGGAGACATCAGAGAGGAGACATCAGAGAGGAGACACCAGAGGAGACATCAGAGAGGAGACATCAGAGGAGACATCAGAGAGGAGACAACAGAGGAGACATCAGAGAGGAGACAACAGAGGAGACATCAGAGAGGAGACACCAGAGGAGACACCAGAGGAGACATCAGAGAGGAGACATCAGAGAGGAGACATCAGAGAGGAGACAACAGAGGAGACATCAGAGAGGAGACACCAGAGGAGACATCAGAGAGGAGACACCAGAGAGGAGACATCAGAGAGGAGACAACAGAGAAGACATCAGAGAGGAGACACCAGAGGAGACATCAGAGAGGAGACAACAGAGGAGACATCAGAGGAGACATCAGAGAGGAGACAACAGAGGAGACATCAGAGAGGAGACATCAGAGAGGAGACAACAGAGAGGAGACAACAGAGAGGAGACATCAGAGAAGAGACACCAGAGGAGACATCAGAGAGGAGACACCAGAGAGGAGACAACAGAGACATCAGAGAGGAGACCACAGAGGAGACATCAGAGAGACAACAGAGGAGACATCAGAGAGGAGACAACAGAGGATACATCAGAGAGGAGACAACAGAGGAGACATCAGAGAGGAGACAACAGAGGAGACATCAGAGAGGAGACAACAGAGGAGACATCAGAGGAGACATCAGAGAGGAGACACCAAAGGAGACACCAGAGAGGAGACACCAGAGGAGACATCAGAGAGGAGACACCAGAGGAGACATCAGAGAGGAGACACCAGAGAGGAGACAACAGAGGAGACATCAGAGAGGAGACATCAGAGAGGATACATCAGAGAGGAGACAACAGAGAAGACATCAGAGAGGAGACACCAGAGGAGACATCAGAGAGGAGACATCAGAGAGGAGACAACAGAGGAGACATCAGAGAGGAGACACCAGAGGAGACATCAGAGAGGAGACATCAGAGGAGACATCAGAGAGGAGACATCAGAGGAGACATCAGAGAGGAGACAACAGAGAAGACATCAGAGAGGAGACACCAGAGGAGACATCAGAGAGGAGACATCAGAGAGGAGACAACAGAGGAGACATCAGAGAGGAGACACCAGAGGAGACATCAGAGAGGAGACATCAGAGGAGACATCAGAGAGGAGACAACAGAGGAGACATCAGAGAGGAGACAACAGAGGAGACATCAGAGAGGAGACACCAGAGGAGACATCAGAGGAGACATCAGAGAGGAGACAACAGAGGAGACATCAGAGAGGAGACACCAGAGGAGACATCAGAGAGGAGACACCAGAGAGGAGACATCAGAGAGGAGACATCAGAGAGGAGACAACAGAGAAGACATCAGAGAGGAGACACCAGAGGAGACATCAGAGAGGAGACAACAGAGAGGAGACAACAGAGGAGACATCAGAGAGGAGACACCAGAGGAGACATCAGAGAGGAGACACCAGAGAGGAGACATCAGAGAGGAGACATCAGAGAGGAGACAACAGAGAAGACATCAGAGAGGAGACACCAGAGGAGACATCAGAGAGGAGACAACAGAGGAGACATCAGAGGAGACATCAGAGAGGAGACAACAGAGGAGACATCAGAGAGGAGACATCAGAGAGGAGACATCAGAGAAGAGACACCAGAGGAGACATCAGAGAGGAGACACCAGAGAGGAGACAACAGAGACATCAGAGAGGAGACCACAGAGGAGACATCAGAGAGACAACAGAGGAGACATCAGAGAGGAGACAACAGAGGATACATCAGAGAGGAGACAACAGAGGAGACATCAGAGAGGAGACAACAGAGGAGACATCAGAGAGGAGACAACAGAGGAGACATCAGAGAGGAGATCAGAGAGGAGACATCAGAGGAGACATCAGAGAGGAGACATCAGAGAGGAGACATCAGAGAAGAGACATCAGAGAGGAGACAACAGAGGAGACATCAGAGAGGAGACACCAGAGGAGACATCAGAGAGGAGACATCAGAGGAGACATCAGAGAGGAGACAACAGAGGAGACATCAGAGAGGAGACAACAGAGAGGAGACACCAGAGGAGACATCAGAGGAGACATCAGAGAGGAGACATCAGAGAGGAGACATCAGAGAGGAGACAACAGAGGAGACATCAGAGAGGAGACACCAGAGGAGACACCAGAGAGGAGACATCAGAGAGGAGACATCAGAGAGGAGACAACAGAGAAGACATCAGAGAGGAGACACCAGAGGAGACATCAGAGAGGAGACAACAGAGGAGACATCAGAGGAGACATCAGAGAGGAGACAACAGAGGAGACATCAGAGAGGAGACATCAGAGAGGAGACAACAGAGAGGAGACAACAGAGAGGAGACATCAGAGAAGAGACACCAGAGGAGACATCAGAGAGGAGACAACAGAGACATCAGAGAGGAGACCACAGAGGAGACATCAGAGAGACAACAGAGGAGACATCAGAGAGGAGACAACAGAGGATACATCAGAGAGGAGACAACAGAGGAGACATCAGAGAGGAGACAACAGAGGAGACATCAGAGAGGAGACAACAGAGGAGACATCAGAGAGGAGACAACAGAGGAGACATCAGAGGAGACATCAGAGAGGAGACACCAGAGGAGACACCAGAGGAGACACCAGAGAGGAGACAACAGAGGAGACATCAGAGAGGAGACAACAGAGGAGACATCAGAGAGGAGACACCAGAGGAGACATCAGAGAGGAGACACCAGAGAGGAGACAACAGAGGAGACATCAGAGAGGAGACATCAGAGAGGAGACAACAGAGGAGACATCAGAGAGGAGACATCAGAGAGGAGACATCAGAGAGGAGACAACAGAGAAGACATCAGAGAGGAGACACCAGAGGAGACATCAGAGAGGAGACAACAGAGGAGACATCAGAGAGGAGACAGAGAGGAGACAACAGAGGAGACATCAGAGAGGAGACAACAGAGGAGACATCAGAGGAGACACCAGAGGAGACATCAGAGAGGAGACACCAGAGAGGAGACATCAGAGAGGAGACAACAGAGGAGACACCAGAGGAGACATCAGAGAGGAGACAACAGAGGAGACATCAGAGAGGAGACACCAGAGAGAAGACAGTTCAACACTTCACAGTATGTGAGGCCTGCAGTACTAGTCTGAAGTACTGCAGGCAAATACTTCAGTGGGTTCATTAAACATGAAGCAGGACGAGGAAGAGTTTGAAAATGTGTGACAACATGTTGCAATCAATACTATTGAACTCAATGAACTCAATGAACTCATTGAACTCAAAGTTGACAGGTGTCGGGCAGAAGCAAAAACCCGGGGCTGGGAGGAGTTTGGGGAGACCCTGGAGGAGGACTATCGTTCAGGCGTCCGGCGCCTCAGGAGGTGGAGCAGTGCTTCACCTCCACTGTTTATGGTGCGGGTGGAGACCTGCTGACATCGACTGGGGATGTCGTAGGACAGTGGAAGAAACACTTTGAGGATCTCCCCAATCTCACTGTCACGTCTTCTGAAGAGGAAACAGAGGCTGACTCGTCCATCACCCAAGCTAAAGTCACTGAGGTTGTTGGCAAACTCCTCAGTGGCTCCGGGGGAGGATGAGATCCTGAGGACCTAAAGTCTCTGGATGTTGTAGGACTGTCTTGGCTGACACGTCTCTGCAACATGGCGTGGCGGTCGGGGACAGTGCCTCTGGACTGGCAGACCGGGGTGGTGGTCCCTCTGTTCAAGAAAGGGGGTGTGTTCACCTATTCCAGTGTTGGTCTATTCCAGGGTCCTGAACCAGTCGAACCTCAGATTCAGGAGGAGCAGAGTAGTTTAGGTCCTGGTCGTGGAACTCTGGACCAGCTCTATTCTCTCTATCGGGTGTTCCAGGGTCAGGCTTTTGGACAGGGTGTTTTAAAATGTGGACGGGCATTTTCGAGTGCAGGGACGGCCACCACGGCGCGTGCGGCGGCACCCAAAAGATTATGGAAAGCAATTATGATCACAGTCCGCCACTTAGGAGCGGCATATCGTGGCGCATTTTACGGCACTTTTACAAAATAGAAAATTGAGTAAATTACGCTCGTTTAAAGCGCCGCTTTATTTTATAAAAGCCCCAGACTGGAACAGGAGCTGTGTTCGCATTACCGGCAGTAAGTCAGACATTACCGGCAGTAAGTCAGACCTGTTTCCAGTGCATGTTGGACTCCTCCAAGATCTCATCTCTGCTGTTTGCAGAGGTGAGATTAGAACGTAGATTGACCCGTAAATCGAGCTTTGCTTTTCAAATCAGCTCCTTCTTTACCACAACAGTCGATGCAGCGACTGCATCACTGCAGCTGCTGCACCGATCCAACTGTCAATCTCACCATCCCTTCCAAAACCCGATACTTGAACTCCTCCACTTGGGGAAAGGACTCCCCACCCACCTGGAAAGGGCAAGGACCCCCCACCCACCTGGAGAGGGCAAGGACTCCACACCCACCCAGACAGGGCAAGGACCCCCCACCCACCCAGAGAGGGCAAGGACTCCGCAAGGACCCCCCACCCACCCGGAGAGGGCAGGGACTCCCCACCCCCCCGGAGAGGGCAAGGACCCCCCCACCCACCTGGAGAGGATAACGAAGGAGAGGATAACGACCCCCCCACCCACCCGGAGAGGGCAAGGACTCCCCACCCTCCTGGAGAGGGCAAGGACCCCCCACCCACCTGGAGAGGGCAAGGACCCCCACCCACCTGGAGAGGGCAAGGACTCCCCACCCTGCTGGAGAGGGCAAGGACTCCCCACCCTGCTGGAGAGGGCAAGGACCCCCCACCCACCTGGAGAGGGCAAGGACCCCCCACCCTGCTGGAGAGGGCAAGGACCCCCCACCCACCTGGAGAGGGCAAGCCACCTTTTTCCGGTTGAAAACCAGCAAGTATTTTGACAGTGATGTTCTTTAAAATACCTGTAGGACTGGAAGGTGGACTGAGGCTGTGGGTGTGAGCTGTCCAAGCTTCCGCCTCCTGAAAAAGAACATCTCACATGAGGCCACAAGAGGGCGACATAGCATTCAGACACAAACTGCCACACAAACCACCATTTACAAATAAGTGAACTATTACAGATGTGCCAAACATGATTTACTCAGGCTATTCTAGTAAAATGATCCTCTCTTTATCCAGTTAGATATAATCACCTAAGGTGGGGTTTCATTTACTGTACTTTCTGCACTAAAAGCCGCGCTTGAAAGGTGCGCTTAATATATGGATTATTTCTGGTTGTTCTTACTGACCTGGAAGTGAATTTGTGTGGTACACGGTGTATAAAGAAGACTCGGGACATGAGACACTCGCGTCTAGAAGCACGTTTAAGATAAGAGCCTTTATTTGTCCACACAATGGGGAAATTTCCAGTACTCCGGAACCAGAAGTCCCATCAACTTGTATTAACTAGCATTCTGGGAACAGTAGTCCACTGCTACACACGGCGCTCGCAGCGCTCTGTCAAAACGTAATTTACACTATACATCAGGAACAACGCAGACACCTAAATAAAGGACCACAAGAATCTCCAAGATGGCTCCTGCCAAGAGATCATGGATCTATGGACGACGAAGACTTTCAACTGAGCTAAAGTATCAGTTACAACTGTGGTCAGAGCTTTCATGAAGGCCGGAATCATCAGAAGGTTACAGCAGCGGCACTCGGGGATGAGAGATGTAAGGCATCCAGCACAACTGTTACACTCAGACACTGAAGATGAAGAGTTTGAGGGGTTTGTGGACGAGGGATGAAAAAGTGTTGTATTTTACGTGTTAAACCTGAGCAAGTCTGAGAGCTCATTTATGTTTGAACAATGTTGATCTGAATGAGTTGAACGCAGGGTTCAGAATAAGCAGTATTGCAAAAGGCGACGCAATTTATCTCAAATGCGATGCGTTTGTCAGAAAAAAGTGTTTTTGTATAGCAGCTTTTGCGATACAAAAATGTGTGTTCAATTGTGTAACCAAAGCGCCTAAAAGTACCGATCACTCGTCAATCGATCGTCAACAACGGCCTGACACATGTAGGACACTGTGGACATGACGAGTCCCGCTGCTGTCACAGATCAGAGTCAGAAAGTGGGAGGAGCCACGTGCGGTAAAGTTAGCGTCACAGATTCAGACTCTGAGGTCAGAGGTCAATAACTCCTAAACACAAAAGTCTTTGCAGATCATTCACTGCCAAAACACTCATATTTACACTGCAAGTGACACAACCTCGTTTTTAACAATCAGATGCGTATTTTGTGCGCAGCGAATCACACGGCTCCAAATGTGCAGAGCCGAGACGAGTGCTTAGGGACCGTCATCAAATGTGCAGCCAGAGCGGTGACGAGAGTACTTGGGGACCGTCATCAAGTAGAAAAACAAAAAATGGAATGGAACGTGAAATAGAGCGGTACAATTTGAATAACACATAAAATACACCATGATGGACGCCACAGCAACCTTTATGTTTCCATCAGAAGCTTATCACATATTTTTTGTGAGCGTAAGGCTAGGTAAAATAATATGTCTGTTTGCCGTAACCCGACCGACCCGCTATGAAACTAGCCGACTGGAAAAAAATTTCAGCATTTTGTTGAAAAAAAGTCAAAATCTTTTATTTTTCAATTATTTCGCCGACTCACCGACCGGACTTTCCTAAACCGCCATATCGAATATTTTTATCACGCTGATAAACCTGTCTTTCATCTCAAAGGACTGATAACGCACCGCGCGACACATGTGCGTCTTCATTTTCAGTCCTCCACATGTATCTGTAACAAAACAGAGCGCGCATAAGAGCCGTCATATTGCTTTTGACAAGTTGGTTTGCCTCTGTCGGCGCCACTGAACTCTCCATAGGACATGTGTTTCTCTGTCAGGGTGTGAAATTTGACTTACGCAAATGCATTCTGGGATTGAAACACGCCCAGCAGCGTCATCACAACAAACATGGCGGCGCCCGCGTCCCCCGCATGTTCCCCCCGCTCGCCTTAGCTACCAAAATGAAGGATAGTGGCGTACAAAAGGTTGATTCAAATATCTTAAAATCGTGAGCTTTAGTCTCCTGATCGGGTTGATAGAGACGTCTTCCGTCATTGACTGTTGAAGCCTGACCCCTGGTGGTCACTCCGACTCAAAAAATGGCAAAATTTGGATCTTTTTTTTTTGCCTTCAAAGTAAAAAAAATAAGAATTTGCCTACCGACCGAGTCACTTAAAAAATGTTGACTCGGGTTACAACAAACAGACAATTTATTTGGGGTAGCCTAATGACAATTAATATGTAAATGAGACTCCTGCAAATAGTCATCTGATGATGATATGGAGGAAAGTTGTAAATAAGTTAATCTAACTTGGTGTTAATTAATTTGTTCAACAACTAATTTTAATTGGGTTAGTTTTCTGTTTTATTTTTGAAAAAATCATTAATCATTTAATTTTGGCACAAAAAATCCTCAAGAGAAATGCCAGCGTTTAGCCGGTCGTGACGGGCAGCGTTTAGCCGGTCGTGACGGGCAGCGTTTAGCCGGTCGTGACGGGCAGCGTTTAGCCGGTCGTGACGGGCAGCGTTTAGCCGGTCGAGACGGCCAGCGTTTAGCCGGTCGTGACGGGCAGCGTTTAGCCGGTCGAGACGGGCAGCGTTTAGCCGGTCGTGACGGGCAGCGTTTAGCCGGTCGAGACGGGCAGCGTTTAGCCGGTCGTGACGGGCAGCGTTTAGCCGGTCGAGACGGGCAGCGTTTAGCCGGTCGTGACGGGCAGCGTTTAGCCGGTCGAGACGGGCAGCGTTTAGCCGGTCGAGACGGGCTGCGTTTAGCCGGTCGTGACGGGCAGCGTTTAGCCGGTCGTGACGGGCAGGGTTTAGCCGGTCGTGACGGGCAGGGTTTAGCCGGTCGTGACGGGCAGCGTTTAGCCGGTCGAGACGGGCAGCGTTTAGCCGGTGGTGATGGGCAGCGTTTAGCCGGTCGTGACGGGCAGGGTTTAGCCGGTCGTGACGTTAGCCAGTCGTGACGGGCAGGGTTTAGCCGGTCGGGACGGGCAGGGTTTAGCCGGTCGGGACGGGCAGCGTTTAGCCGGTCGGGACGGGCAGCGTTTAGCCGGTCGAGACGGGCAGCGTTTAGTTGGTCGGAGCGTTTAGTTGGTCGGGACGGGCAGCGTTTAGCCGGTCGAGACGGGCAGCGTTTAGTTGGTCGGAGCGTTTAGTTGGTCGGGACGGGCAGTGTGGACCTACGGCTGCGGTTCCTGATAAAGTTGTGCAGGGGGTCGAAGCCAGTCTCCTGCTCGTCCATCTGCAGAGGGTGGCGCGCCTCGAAGTTTGGGTGCTGCATGACTGTCACCGACCGACCAACACCTGAACACAGATAAATACTGCAGTTATTACTAGTATCATAATAATAATATAATATGGTTTGGAGTATTTGCACCTCACACTCACTGTGAAAGTCTTGTGACTCTCAGCCAACGCTCCGATCTGTGGAAACAGAAGGAACACTATGAACACAGCCCCAGTGCTACAAGTGTACTGCAAATACTGCAAATACTGCTATCATTTAACATCACAACTAGTGCTACAAGTGTACTGCAAATACTGCTATCATTTAACATCACAACTAGTGCTACAAGTGTACTGCAAATACTGCAAATACTGCTATCATTTAACATCACAACTAGTGCTACAAGTGTACTGCAAATACTGCAAATACTGCTATCATTTAACATCACAACTAGTGCTACAAGTGTACTGCAAATACTGCAAATACTGCTATCATTTAACATCACAACTAGTGCTACAAGTGTACTGCAAATACTGCAAATACTGCTATCATTTAACATCACAACTAGTGCTACAAGTGTACTGCAAATACTGCAAATACTGCTATCATTTAACATCACAACTAGTGCTACAAGTGTACTGCAAATACTGCTATCATTTAACATCACAACTAGTGCTACAAGTGTACTGCAAATACTGCAAATACTGCTATCATTTAACATCACAACTAGTGCTACAAGTGTACTGCAAATACTGCAAATACTGCTATCATTTAACATCACAACTAGTGCTACAAGTGTACTGCAAATACTGCAAATACTGCTATCATTTAACATCACAACTAGTGCTACAAGTGTACTGCAAATACTGCAAATACTGCTATCATTTAACATCACAACTAGTGCTACAAGTGTACTGCAAATACTGCAAATACTGCTATCATTTAACATCACAACTAGTGCTACAAGTGTACTGCAAATACTGCAAATACTGCTATCATTTAACATCACAACTAGTGCTACAAGTGTACTGCAAATACTGCAAATACTGCTATCATTTAACATCACAACTAGTGCTACAAGTGTACTGCAAATACTGCTATCATTTAACATCACAACTAGTGCTACAAGTGTACTGCAAATACTGCAAATACTGCTATCATTTAACATCACAACTAGTGCTACAAGTGTACTGCAAATACTGCTATCATTTAACATCACAACTAGTGCTACAAGTGTACTGCAAATACTGCAAATACTGCTATCATTTAACATCACAACTAGTGCTACAAGTGTACTGCAAATACTGCAAATACTGCTATCATTTAACATCACAACTAGTGCTACAAGTGTACTGCAAATACTGCAAATACTGCTATCATTTAACATCACAACTAGTGCTACAAGTGTACTGCAAATACTGCAAATACTGCTATCATTTAACATCACAACTAGTGCTACAAGTGTACTGCAAATACTGCAAATACTGCTATCATTTAACATCACTACTAGTGCTACAAGTGTACTGCAAATACTGCTATCATTTAACATCACAACTAGTGCTACAAGTGTACTGCAAATACTGCAAATACTGCTATCATTTAACATCACAACTAGTGCTACAAGTGTACTGCAAATACTGCAAATACTGCTATCATTTAACATCACAACTAGTGCTACAAGTGTACTGCAAATACTGCTATCATTTAACATCACAACTAGTGCTACAAGTGTACTGCAAATACTGCAAATACTGCTATCATTTAACATCACAACTAGTGCTACAAGTGTACTGCAAATACTGCAAATACTGCTATCATTTAACATCACAACTAGTGCTACAAGTGTACTGCAAATACTGCAAATACTGCTATCATTTAACATCACAACTAGTGCTACAAGTGTACTGCAAATACTGCAAATACTGCTATCATTTAACATCACAACTAGTGCTACAAGTGTACTGCAAATACTGCAAATACTGCTATCATTTAACATCACAACTAGTGCTACAAGTGTACTGCAAATACTGCTATCATTTAACATCACAACTAGTGCTACAAGTGTACTGCAAATACTGCTATCATTTAACATCACAACTAGTGCTACAAGTGTACTGCAAATACTGCAAATACTGCTATCATTTAACATCACAACTAGTGCTACAAGTGTACTGCAAATACTGCAAATACTGCTATCATTTAACATCACAACTAGTGCTACAAGTGTACTGCAAATACTGCAAATACTGCTATCATTTAACATCACAACTAGTGCTACAAGTGTACTGCAAATACTGCAAATACTGCTATCATTTAACATCACAACCAGTGCTACAAGTGTACTGCAAATACTGCTATCATTTAACATCACAACTAGTGCTACAAGTGTACTGCAAATACTGCAAATACTGCTATCATTTAACATCACAACTAGTGCTACAAGTGTACTGCAAATACTGCAAATACTGCTATCATTTACAACAAAAGCTCCTTCTCGAGTGTAAACGCTTGAAGTGTGCACTTCAAAACATTCAGAGATTCTTAGTTTAACAGTTGAGATCTTTCCACACCATCAAAACTCTTCAAATGTAAAGCACACATAGAATCACACAAGCTCATATTCATGTGTTTCAGGTTTGTGAGGTCTGGACAGGGTTAAAGTGCTCATGGAGACACCGTTACCAAGGCAACAAAACTGCAGCTCAAACTACAGTGGAACCAAAAGGACCTCGAATGCCCAAGCCACATGTGCAATAAGAGCAACACAGTTCCTGCAGTTTAGTTCCATTTGCTGTAAACACGGAGAAGGAAAGAGTAGAAAGTGCATTAAAGGTGATGGTCAGCCACCTGCTCGTATCCATGGAGATGTCATTGCTTTGCCTGGAATGTTCTACAATATGGAATAAAAGGTTGTTTATTGTTTCAATAAACTAAAAACCTGCCAAAACTGAGTGGGCTCTCCTCTCCACAGATCTGACCAGCATTGGGCTGGTGGCACGTTTAATGCCACCCTGTGGAACATTACAGGCAAAATGAGAACATCTCCATGGAGACAAGCAGCTTTTGAAAAGGATCTTAAGCTTTTTTTGGACAGAACAGGCGTGATCCTCAGTTTATGTAGTGATATGATTGAAATATGATTCTCACAAATTGGGCTAAAATAGAATAAACACTAGATAATAAACATAAGCGTGATGGGACGTCACGTGTGCAGCTGGTGATCATGCATCAGCTGTTAGCTAAAGAGAAGGCGCTAAAAGCACTAAAGAGGCGCTAAACACGCGTCATGTCTGCGCTGCTCATGTACAAACCCGCACCATCACAACACGTGCGCGTCACGCTCACATTTACACCGGAAAAGTCACTTATGCAGCAAGTTTCCCGCGGCGCCGCTGCTGGAGTCGGCCTGGAGCTACTTCCGCACTGAGCCACGAGACCCGCGCCGTGCGTCCCCGTCCCGCAGTGATCCCCGCAGAGAGCCACGATGCGGGGCGTGAGCGTGAGCGTGCGTGTGTGTGTGCGTGAGTGTGCGTGAGTGCGTGTGCGGCGGTACCTGGATCACGCAGCGCGGCTCATTCTGCTCGGTGAGCGACGTCTCTGGATGTAAACAGTGGCGGCTGAGGCGGAAGTGCCGCGGATCAGCTGACCACCCACGTGACCACTCACGTGACCACATGAGACGATCTTCTTCCTCGTGTTGTTTTATGGTGAATGGCACTCCACATGTGGGTGCATTACGCCACCTGCTGTATTGGAATATGAACAGACGTATGACGTATGCCTCGGCCTCTGCACCACGTGGTTAGGAGGAAGAAAGTAACATTCTGTTGATCAGTTCTGACTCCTTCAAGAACCTAAAACTCATTTGAAAGTTCTGAAGACATCACGTACCCCTGGTTTCTCCACTCGGGATAATACTCTCTGCACTTGTCACACTGAAAGATGCTCGATTAACTCTTCTTCACTGCAGTCATCACAAAGCCCTGTTGGATGCTTGTTTATTAAATGTAAAGACTTGTTTAGCTGGGTGTGTCCTGTGCTATAATAATAATAATACCTTTTATTTATATAGCGCTTTTCAATTACCCAAAGACGCTTTGACATATACAAAAAGGGGGAACAGCACGTACAGTACACACAATGATTTACACAATAATGTACACAATAATGTACACAATAATGTAGGGTGTGGGTGAGGAGGAGGGACTACTATAATACTATAATACTATACTACTAGAATACTATACTACTATACTACTGTAATACTATCCTCCATACTATTATAATCTATACTACTATTATACTCTACTACTATAATACTATACTCTGTACTACTATACTAATAAAATACTATACTAGTATAATACTATACTACTATAATACTATACTACTATACTACTATAATACTATAATACTATACTACTATACTCTATACTACTATAATACTATAATACTATACTACTATAATACTATAATACTATTATACTCTATACTCTATACTACTATAATACTATCCTCCATACTATTATACTCTATACTACTATACTAGTATAATACTATACTACTATAATACTATAATACTATTATACTCTATACTCTATACTACTATAATACTATCCTCCATACTATTATACTCTATACTACTATACTACTATAATACTATAATACTATAATACTATTATACTCTATACTACTATACTACTATAATACTATAATACTATAATACTATTATACTCTATACTACTATACTACTATAATACTATACTACTATAATACTATAATACTATAATACTATACTACTATACTCTATACTACTATACTAGTATAATACTATACTACTATAATACTATCCTCCATACTATTATACTCTTTACTACTATACTAATAAAATACTATACTAGTACAATACTATACTACTATAATACTATAATACTATACTACTATACTCTATACTACTATAATACTATAATACTATACTACTATAATACTATACTTCTATACTACTATACTCTATACTACTATACTAGTATAATACTATACTAGTATAATACTATACTACTATAATACTATACTACTATACTCCATACTACTATACTTTATACTACTATAATACTATAATACTAAACTCTATACTACTATACTTTATACTACTATAATACTATACTACCTATAGTAGAAAAAAGCTTCAGTTGTTTCATCTGGACTCAGTTTGAAAAAATAGACATTTCGACTCATCCAAGAGTCATTGTCAATAAAAGAATTTAGGTCGAGAACTCCGATATTAATACTGTTCTGTGGTAAGACCCGCCCATTGGGAGGAGCCTTCCTGAAGTAGAAAGAGTTGTTTGTTTCAACAGAAACTCCCCCCTTGTATCTACCGAGCCTATTCAGAATCTTAATGGGCTATTAGAATCCTCTTTGTCTTTGTGAGACCCTGGCTCAACCACCCTGAGGACCTGATTAGCATCTAAATGTCCTGGTCCTCTACCTTTCCAGGGGTTCAGTAACCCATTATAGATAACAGGAAGATGAAACCTTAGCCCTCCATTTATGTTTAAAGAAGGTCTTTCTTTTTTAACAAAAATAGCTTCCTTAACTCCTCTTTCAAACCATCTTTTCTCCTGCTTCAAACCTTCACCTCACGTCTTCAAACGAGTGATTAGAGGCTTCAAGATGGAGATGCACGGCACTCTGAGGTCCTGAACTTGTATTTCTTCTGTGCTGATAAAGCCTCTTGTGTAGAGGCTGTTTTGTCTCACCTATGTACCGTTCTTTACAGCTTTCTTCACTGCATTGGATCGAATAAACTACATTGCTCTGTTTTTGAGTCGGCAACTTGAGGTAGAGAAGGAGGTAGGAAAGGTAGAGGACCAGGACAAGGACATTTAGATGCTAATCAGGTCCTCAGGGTGGTTGAGCCAGGGTCTCACAAAGACAAAGAGGATTCTAATAGCCCATTAAGATTCTGAATAGGCTCGGTAGATACAAGGGGGAGTTTCTGTTGAAACAAACAACTCTTTCTACTTCAGGAAGGTTCCTCCCAATGGGCGGGTCTTACCACAGAACAGTATTAATATCGGAGTTCTCGATCTAAATTCTTTTATTGACAATGACTCTTGGATGAGAGTCGAAACGTCTATTTTTTCAAACTGAGTCCAGATGAAACAACTGAAGCTTTTTCTACTATGGAACACGCCTGGACCAATGAGGGATTACACCGATATACTACCTATACTACTATAATACTATACTCTATACTACTATACTCTATACTAGTATAATACTATACTAGTATAATACTATACTACTATACTAATACATATTCATGTGCAATTACTGTCGTGATCACATGCAATGGTATTTATGTATTTATTTATTTATTTGTCTATGGGAGTTTTTATTTATTTATAGGAGATCTTCTACTGAAAGTGTTTTTCAGACTTCCTATAAGTGATCTGTTCTTCTGGATCTACCTCTGGATCTACCTGCGTTGCGCCAATGAAATTTCCCCATGTGGGACAATAAAGGAATATCTTATCTTATCTTAATACTATACTCTATACTATACTATACTCTGCCTGAAGAGTGGGTCCAGCTCGACTCAGACGGTCCCTCATCTGCCTGAAGAGTGGGTCCAGCTCGACTCAGACGGTCCCTCATCTGCCTGAAGAGTGGGTCCAGCTCGACTCAGACGGTCCCTCATCTGCCTGAAGAGTGGGTCCAGCTCGACTCAGACGGTCCCTCTTCTGCCTGAAGAGTGGGTCCAGCTCCAGTCTCCTCGTGTCCGTCTGTCCGTCTGTGAGAGTGGGATCTCTCCTTCACTGGAACTCCTCCAGGTTTCTACGCTTTTTTTCCAAAGAGGTTTTTTTTGTAGTTTTTCCTGGCCGAGAAGGAGAGTCTAAGGACAGAGGACCCTGGGACATCGTCCCTCGCCACCACAGACATTGTTGATTCAGTTCTCCCTGTGGCCCTCAGAGGCAACTGTTGTTGTGATTTTGGGCCTTACAAAAATAAATTGATTTGATGATTTGATACTACTATACAACTATACTCTATACTCTAAACTACTATAATACTATGCTAGTATAATACTATAATACTATAATCTATACTACTATACTACTATAATACTATACTGCTATAATACTATACTTCTATAATACTATACTACTATAATAATATACTACTATAGTACTTTAATAGTATCGGATCACACTTGTGCTGTTTCTACTTTAACCTGGAAATATTGATCAATCAAAAAGTCTTTTATCCAGTTCAAATCCGCCCTGAGAAAACCACATGATTCAGTTTCATCATTTCCTCTTTCAGACCAAAGGCCTTTTCCTGACTCCTCCTCCTCCTCTTCTTCTATGGGGCTTTAGCGCCTCCTGCTGGAGTGAATATGCTAGTTTTAAGTGCTCACAGTGAGAGAAAAAGCAAAGCGTGACAAAATCATGTAAGTTAAGATAATCCTTTATTGTCCCACATGGGGAAATTTCATTGTTGCAACGCAGGTAGATACAGAGGTAGATACAGAAGAAAAGAACAGATCACTTATAGGAAGTTTGAATTTCCTAGAAATATATTTAGTTCTTTATATCCTCTGATCAGCTTTAAGCGTGATGTCATCCACCTTTAGGGTCTTTTTAGGGGCTCAAAGTAATAAATATTAAATTGAACAATGTTTGATGGTTTAATAATGTTGTTGTGAATGTTTTGACCTGGTTAATTTGGTGGCCGGGTCTTAACCCACGGGGCCCGGCCGGGCACAGCCCGAAGGAGCGACGTGGGGCCGCCCTCCCGTGGGCCCACCACCCGCAGGAGGATCCATAAGGGGCCGGTGCAGAGAGATCTGGGCGGCAGTCGACAGCAGGGGCCTTGGCGACCAGATCTCCAGACACAGAGACTAACTCTGGGGACATGGAATGTCACCTCACTGGGGGGAGGAGCCTGAGCTTGTGCGGGAGGTTGAGCGATACCGACTAGATATAGTTGGCCTCACCTCCAGCACAGTTTGGGCTCTGGAACCATCTCCTCGAGACGGGCTGGACGCTCCACTTCTCTGGTGTTGCCCGCGGGGAGAGGCGGCGGGCTGGTGTGGGCGGGGCTGGTGTGGGCTTATAGCCCCTCAGCTCAGCCGCCACGTGTTGGAGTTCACCCCAGTGAACGAGAGGGTCGCGTCCCTCCGCCTTCGGGTGGGGGACAGGTCTCTCACTGTTGTGGCGACCTACGGGCAGAACAGCAGTGCAGAGTACCCGGCCTTCTTGGAGTCCTTGGGAGGGGGACTGGACAGTGCACCGACCGGGGACTCCGTTGTTCTACTGGGGGACTTCAACGCCCACGTGGGCAATGACAGGGACACCTGGAGAGGGGTGATCGGGAAGAACGGCTTCCCCGATCTGAACCCGAGCGGTTTGCAGTTATTGGACTTCTGTGCCACGGATTGTCGATAACGAACACCATGTTCAAGCACAAGGGTGTTCGTCAGTGCACATGGCACCAGGACACAGGCCGGAGGTCAATGATCGACTTTGATGTTGTGTCATCTGACCTCCGGCCGCGTGTCTTGGACACTCGGGTGAAGAGAGGGGCAGAGTTGTCAACCGATCACCACCTGGTGGTGAGTTGGATCCGCTGGCAGAGGAGGAAGCCGGACAGACTTGGCAGACCCAAGCGCATTGTGAGGGTCTGTTGGGAACGTCTTGTGGAGCCCTCTGTCAGTAGGGTATTCAACTCGCACCTCCGGGAGAGCTTCTCCCATGTCCCGGGGGAGGTTGGGGACATTGAGTCCGAGTGGACCATGTTCTCTGCCTCCATTGTTGATGCGGCTGCTCGGAGCAGTGGTCGCAGGGTCTCCGGTGCCTGTCGTGGCGGCAACCCCCGAACCCGGTGGTGGACACCGGAAGTAAGGGATGCCGTCAGACTGAAGAAGGAGGCCTATCAGGCCACTCTGGCTTGTGGGTCTCCGGAGGTCATCGACAGGTATCGGCAGGCCAAGCGAGCCGCGGCTCGTGCTGTCGCAGAGGCAAAAACCCGGGCCTGGGAGGAGTTCGGGGAGGCCATGGAGGAGGACTATCGGTCGGCACCAAAGACGTTCTGGCAAACAGTCCGGCGCCTCAGGAGGGGGAAGCAGTGTCTCACCAACACCGTTTACGGTGCGGGTGGAGGCCTGCTGACCTCGACTGGGGATGTCGTCGGACGGTGGAAGGAATATTTTGAGGATCTCCTTAATCCCTCAGTCACGTCTTCCGAAGAGGAAGTAGAGACCGGGGACTCAGAGGCTGGCTCATCCATCACCCAAGCTGAAGTCACTGAGGTTGTTCGCAAACTCCTCGGTGGCAGTGCTCCGGGGGTGGATGAGATCCGCCCTGAGTACCTAAAGTATCTGGATGTTGTAGGATTGTCTTGGTTGACACGTCTCTGCAACATCGCGTGGCGGTCGGGGACCGTGCCTCTGGACTGGCAGACCGGGGTGGTGGTCCCTCTGTTTAAGAAGGGGGACCGGAGGGTGTGTTCCAACTACAGAGGGATCACACTCCTCAGCCTCCCGGGTAAGGTCTATTCCAAGGTACTGGAGAGGAGAATCCGACCGATAGTCGAACCTCGGATTCAGGAGGAGCAGAGTAGTTTTCATCCCGGTCGTGGAACACTGGACCAGCTCTATACCCTCCATCGGGTGCTCGAGGGCTCATGGGAGTTTGCCCAACCAGTCCACATGTGCTTTGTGGATCTGGAGAAGGCTTTCAACCGTGTCCCTCGGGGTGTCCTTTGGGGGGGTGCTCCGGGGGTACGGGGTCCGGGGCCCTTTGCTCAGGGCTGTCCGGTCCCTGTATGACCGGAGCAGGAGCTGTGTTCGCATTGCCGGCAGTAAGTCAGACCTGTTCCCAGTGCATGTTGGACTCCGCCAGGGCTGCCCTTTGTCACCGGTTCTGTTCATAGTTTTTATGGACAGAATTTCTAGGCGCAATCAGGGGTCGGAGGGTGTGGTCAGGGGTCGGAGGGTGTCCGATTTGGAGACCACAGGATTCCATCTCTGCTGTTTGCAGACGATGTTGTCCTGATGGCTCCATCAAACCCGGACCTGCAGCTGCACTGGGACGGTTCGAGCCGAGTGTGAAGCGGCTGGGATGAGAATCAGCACCTCCAAATCCGAAGCCAAGTAAATTTTATTTATATAGCACCTTTCACAGACAGAGGTCACAAAGTGCTTCACAAACACAGAATAAAACAATAAAAACACAAAAAACTTACAGTGAACAATACATATACAACAATATACAGTAAAATCAGTCCGTAAAACAAGTGCATTTAAAAGGCTTGACTAAATAAAAAGGTTTTAAGCTGACCCTTAAAAGCAGTAACTGAGTCCAGTGACCGTAGGGAGAACGGAAGATGGTTCCAGAGTTTGGGGGCAACAGCCTGGAAGGATCGGTCTCCTCTGGTCCCAAAACGGGTGCGAGGAACCAGCAACAGTTTCTGGTCCAAGGACCTTAGTGAGCGAGAGGGAGTGTACGGTTTAATCAGATCGCTGATGCACGATGGGACCTGACCATTTAAAGCTCTAAAAGTTAAAACAAGAATTGTAAACTGTATCTGGTACGAGACCGGCTCCAGTGAAGGGCTTTAAGAATGGGTGAAATGTGGGCCCTTCTATTTGTGCGGGTTAAGATCCTCGCTGCAGAGTTCTGGACCAGCTGCAGACGAGAGAGTTCCTTCTTGTTAAGACAGGAAAACAAGCTATTACAGTAGTCTAAACGTGAGACACAAAGGCATGAATTATAACTTCCAGGTCATTTTGAAACACAATTATCCAGAGTTTAGAGATTTTCCTCAACTGAAAGAAACAGTTCCTCGTCAACAGCTTGAGTGGTGCTCTAAAGACATGTCTTTGTCAAAGACAACACCCAAGTTTCTAAGACTTAGCAGTCTGACCTAAAACACCCAAGTGCTGGTTTATCCCTGGAATGACATCATCAGGGGCAATAATCAGAGTTTCTGTTTTGTCTGTTTTTAGCTGCAGAGTTTTTACTCAGCCATTGTTTAATTTGCACTAAACAACTGACCAAAGAGTTCAGCTTCTGGATCTCAGAAGGTTTAAAAGAGCTGAATATCGTCATGAACAGGTGGTAGGACACATCACTAAACTCTTTAATGATCATTCCCAGGGGGATTTTATAAAGCAGAAATAGGACGGGGCCCAAGACGGAGCCCTGAGGAACTCCACACAACAGATCAGCTGAGTCAGACATTATTTGGTTTGCAGCAACACTTAAGCTCCGACCGGATAAATATGAGGAAAACCAATGAAGAACTGACCCCGATCGTCCATTCAGGTCCCTCAGTCTGTTCAACAGGATATGATGGTCGACAGTGTCAAAGGTCAACCGTGCAGACAGATCCAACAGAACTAAAACCGTGCATTTCCCAGAATCAGCAGACATCATAATGTCACTGGACACTTTTAACAATGTGGTTTCCGTAGAATGATGTCCTATGGTCATGAGCTTTGGGTAGTGACCGGAAGAACAAGATCGCGGATACAAGCGGTCGAAATGAGTTTCCTCTGCCGTGTGGCTGGGCGCTCCCTTAGAGATAAGGTGAGGAGCTCGGCCACACGGGGGGAGCTCGGAGTAGAGCCACTGCTCCTCCACGTTGAGAGGAGCCAGCTGAGGTGGCTCGGGCATCTGTTCCGGATGCCTCCTGGGCCCCTCCCTCGGGAGGTGTTTCAGGCATGTCCCACCGGGAAGAGGCCCCGGGGAAGACCCAGGACACGCTGGAGAGACTATGTCTCTCGGCTGGCCTGGGAACGCCTCGGGATTCCCCCGGAGGAGTTAGAGGAAGTGTCTGGGGAGGAGGAAGTCTGGGAGTCCCTGCTCAGACTGCTGCCCCCGCGACCCGGCCCCTGATAAAGCGGCAGAAAATGGATGCATGGATGGAATAAGTTTTATTGCCATTTGTCACTGAACACACCAACATAAGAAGTTTACCACAAACATGACTCGACCAGTGCAAAGCAGAGCTAAGACCAGATCAGGCCTAAACCAGGCCTAAACCAGGGCTAAACCAGGGCTAAACCAGGGCTAAACCAGGGCTAAACCAGGGCTAAACCAGGGCTAAACCAGGTCTAGGTGACAAATGACATCCTCCTGAACACTGACACTGGCAAAGCCTCAGTTTTAACTCTTGACTCTCTTAACTGTTAGATCTGATGCTGCTTTTGACACTGTCCATCATGGGGCCCTCTTACAGAGACTAGAGGACAGGGTGGGACCCTCTTACAGAGACTAGAGGACTGGGTGGGACCCTCCTACAGAGACTAGAGGACAGGGTGGGCATCACTGGCCCCGCCCTAAACTGGTTAAGGTCCTATCTGGAAGACAGGAAGTACTTTGTGTCTCAGACCACATGCCCCTGACCTGTGGAGTTCCCCAAGGGTCAGTCCTGGGACCCCTTCTGTTCAACCTCTACATGCTGCTGTTAGGTCACATGACACGCAGTGAAAATGTGTCACAATGATGCAGACGAGTCAGATCTATGTTTCACTGTCACAGGTGAATATGGACCAGTGGATTCACTCTGTCACTGTATCCAACAGATCAGTGTGTGGACTGGCCTCCTGCTGGTGCCAGAGGACCTCCTGCTGGTGCCAGAGTCAGGACTAAACATGGACCGGCCTCCTGCTGGTGCCAGAGTCAGGACTAAACATGGAGCGGCCTCCTGCTGGTGCCAGAGTCAGGACTAAACATGGAGCGGCCTCCTGCTAGTGCCAGAGTCAGGAGTAAACATGGAGCGGCCTCCTGCTGGTGCCAGAGTCAGGACTAAACAGTGACCGGCCTTCTGCTGGTGCCAGAGTCAGGACTAAACATGGAGCGGCCTCCTGCTGGTGCCAGAGTCAGGACTAAACATGGACCGGCCTCCTGCTGGTGCCAGAGTCAGGACTAAACATGGAGCGGCCTCCTGCTGGTGCCAGAGTCAGGAGTAAACATGGAGCGGCCTCCTGCTGGTGCCAGAGTCAGGTTAGCTGTGTTTATGACTGAAAGGATGTTTCTTTGCACTTTTCTCTTTTATGTTTGTGATTTCATTCGTTTAGACGATCAGTTGGACTGATTTAAAAAGGATTTAAAGGAGTTTGACTTTGTGGCTGGTGTTTTTTATTAAACATTTTATTGTTTTTCTGTTTCTGTCATTTATTTGTGATTTTAATGCATTTTTCCTGAAGCTTTGAATTGCCTGTGTATGAAATGTGCCACACAAATAAACGGGACTAAAACGGGACTAAAACGGGACTAAAACAGGACTAAAACGGGACTAAAACGGGACTAAAACAGGACTAAAACGGGACTAAAACGGGAGCAGGTCATTTGTGTTATAATTTTGAAAAAGTGTGACTTCTTTCTTTCTTTTTATTTAATGAATTATCTTTGGTCTTGTTCTGTTAATGTTTTAAATTGTGAAAGTTTAAAATAATAAAATAAATACAAATCTTTATGTTGATGCAGACACACACAGATATATGATTACATATTCTGTATGAAGCTTTACACTTCAGGTGTTGAAGCCGGGAGGCGGCCAGGGCGACCATCATATCCATATTTATTCCTCTAACAAAGAATAAACATCTGTCTGTTTCATAACTCACCATGACTCGAAAGTGGATCATTATTATCTTTATATTTTACACAACATTTGATAATATAGTTCTAGAACATAAACCTACTGTATGGCTTTGTGCTGACTTTATTTGTCCCTTGCTCCTCAAACCACATTCCACATGCACCAGGGCCCATTCCGTCACATTTTATAGCCCCATTTAATAACTCTCTGCTGTTTTCAGCCATCTGTTGCCATGGCGATACAGCGATGGGGCCATGGAAACATCATTGGGAATATTAGCCTTAATAATGATGATAATGTCCCCTGGAATGGCACAGATGTGAGGATCATATCAAATAGCTGAGGTTAAAGGTGCAATGGACGATATTTCGGCGATTTGAGAACTCAGGCGGAAGTGCACATGCCACTCCCCCGTGCTCATGCCACTCCCCCGTGCTCATGCCACTCCCCCGTGCACATGCCACTCCCCCGTGCTCATGCCACTCCCCCGTGCTCATGCCACTCCCCCGTGCTCATGCCACTCCCCCGTGCACATGCCACTCCCCCGTGCACATGCCACTCCCCCGTGCTCATGCCACTCCCCCGTGCACATGCCACTCCCCCGTGCACATGCCACTCCCCCATGCACATGCCACTCCCCCGTGCTCATGCCACTCCCTCATGCCACTCCCCCGTGCTCATGCCACTCCCCCGTGCTCATGCCACTCCCTCATGCCACTCCCCCGTGCTCATGCCACTCCCCTGTGCACATGCCACTCCCCCGTGCTCATGCCACTCCCCCGTGCTCATGCCACTCCCCCGTGCTCATGCCACTCCCCCGTGCACATGCCACTCCCCCGTGCACATGCCACTCCCCCGTGCTCATGCCACTCCCTCATGCCACTCCCCCGTGCACATGCCACTCCCCCGTGCTCATGCCACTCCCCCGTGCTCATGCCACTCCCTCATGCCACTCCCCCGTGCTCATGCCACTCCCCCGTGCTCATGCCACTCCCCTGTGCACATGCCACTCCCCCGTGCTCATGCCACTCCCCCGTGCTCATGCCACTCCCCCGTGCTCATGCCACTCCCCCGTGCACATGCCACTCCCCCGTGCACATGCCACTCCCCCGTGCTCATGCCACTCCCTCATGCCACTCCCCCGTGCACATGCCACTCCCCCGTGCTCATGCCACTCCCCCGTGCTCATGCCACTCCCTCATGCCACTCCCCCGTGCACATGCCACTCCCCCGTGCACATGCCACTCCCCCATGCCACTCCCCCGTGCTTATGCCACTCCCCCGTGCACATGCCACTCCCCCGTGCACATGCCACTCCCCCGTGTACATGCCACTCCCCCGTGCTCATGCCACTCCCCCGTGCACATGCCACTCCCCCGTGCTCATGCCACTCCCCCGTGCTCATGCCACTCCCCCGTGCACATGCCACTCCCCCGTGCACATGCCACTCCCCCGTGCTCATGCCACACCCTCATGCCACTCCCCCGTGCTCATGCCACTCCCCCGTGCTCATGCCACTCCCTCATGCCACTCCCCCGTGCACATGCCACTCACCCATGCACATGCCACTCCCTCATGCCACTCCCCCGTGCTCATGCCACTCCCTCATGCCACTCCCCCGTGTACATGCCACTCCCCCGTGCTCATGCCACTCCCTCATGCCACTCCCCCGTGCTCATGCCACTCCCCCGTGCTCATGCCACTCCCCCGTGCTCATGCCACTCCCCCGTGCTCATGCCACTCCCCCGTACTCATGCCACTCCCCCGTGCACATGCCACTCCCCCATGCAGATGCCACTGCCCCGTGCTCATGCCACTCCCTCATGCCACTCCCCCGTGCTCATGCCACTCCCTCATGCCACTCCCCCGTGTACATGCCACTCCCCCGTGCTCATGCCACTCCCTCATGCCACTCCCCCGTGCTCATGCCACTCCCCCGTGCTCATGCCACTCCCCCGTGCTCATGCCACTCCCCCGTGCTCATGCCACTCCCCCGTACTCATGCCACTCCCCCGTGCACATGCCACTCCCCCATGCAGATGCCACTGCCCCGTGCTCATGCCACTCCCTCATGCCACTCCCCCGTGCTCATGCCGCTCCCCCGTGCACATGCCACTCCCCCGTGCTCATGCCACTCCCTCATGCCACTCCCCCGTGCTCATGCCACTCCCCCGTGCTCATGCCACTCCCCTGTGCACATGCCACTCCCCCGTGCTCATGCCACTCCCTCATGCCACTCCCCCGTGCACATGCCACTCCCCCGTGCTCATGCCACTCCCTCATGCCACTCCCCCGTGCTCATGCCACTCCCCCGTGCTCAGGCCACTCCCCCGTGCACATGCCACTCCCCCGTGCACATGCCACTCCCCCGTGCACATGCCACTCCCCCGTGCTCATGCCACTCCCTCATGCCACTCCCCCGTGCACATGCCACTCCCCCGTGCACATGCCACTCCCCCGTGCACATGCCACTCCCCCGTGCACATGCCACTCCCTCATGCCACTCCCCCATGCACATGCCACTCCTCCGTGCTCATGCCACTCCCTCATGCCACTCCCCCGTGCTCATACCACTCCCCGTGCACATGCCACTCCCCCGTGTACATGCCACTCCCCCGTGCTCATGCCACTCCCCCGTGCACATGCCACTCCCCCGTGCACATGCCACTCCCCCGTGCTCATGCCACTCCCCCGTGCTCATGCCACTCCATCATGCCACTCCCCCGTGCTCATGCCACTCCCCCGTGCTCATGCCACTCCCTCATGCCACTCCCCCGTACTCATGCCACTCCCCCGTGCACATGCCACTCCCCCATGCACATGCCACTCCCCCATGCACATGCCACTCCCCCGTGCTCATGCCACTCCCTCATGCCACTCCCCCGTGCTCATGCCACTCCCCCGTGCACATGCCACTCCGTGCACATGCCACTCCCCCGTGCTCATGCCACTCCCTCATGCCACTCCCCCGTGCACATGCCACTCCCCCGTGCTCATGCCACTCCCCCGTGCTCATGCCACTCCCCCGTGCACATGCCACTCCCCCGTGCACATGCCACTCCCCCGTGCTCATGCCACTCCCTCATGCCACTCCCCCGTGCACATGCCACTCCCCCGTGCTCATGCCACTCCCCCGTGCTCATGCCACTCCCCCGTGCACATGCCACTCCCCCGTGCACATGCCACTCCTCCGTGCACATGCCACTCCCCCATGCACATGCCACTCCCCCGTGCACATGCCACTCCCTCATGCCACTCCCCCGTGCACATGCCACTCCCTCATGCCACTCCCCCGTGCTCATGCCACTCCCCCGTGCACATGCCACTCCCCCGTGTACATGCCACTCCCCCGTGCTCATGCCACTCCCCCGTGTACATGCCACTCCCCCGTGCACATGCCACTCCCCCGTGCTCATGCCACTCCCCCGTGCACATGCCACTCCCCCGTGCACATGCCACTCCCCGTGCACATGCCACTCCCCCGTGCTCATGCCACTCCCTCATGCCACTCCCCCGTGTACATGCCACTCCCCCGTGCACATGCCACTCCCCGTGCACATGCCACTCCCCCGTGCTCATGCCACTCCCCCGTGCTCATGCCACTCCCTCATGCCACTCCCCCGTGCACATGCCACTCCCCCGTGCTCATGCCACTCCCTCATGCCACTCCCCCGTGCTCATGCCACTCCCCCGTGCACATGCCACTCCCCCGTGCACATGCCACTCCCCCGTGCACATGCCACTCCCCCATGCACATGCCACTCCCCCGTGCTCATGCCACTCCCTCATGCCACTCCCCCGTGCTCAGGCCACTCCCCCGTGCACATGCCACTCCCCCGTGCTCATGCCACTCCCCCGTGCACATGCCACTCCCCCGTGCACATGCCACTCCCCCATGCACATGCCACTCCCCCGTGCTCATGCCACTCCCTCATGCCACTCCCCCGTGCTCAGGCCACTCCCCCGTGCTCATGCCACTCCCCCGTGCACATGCCACTCCCCCGTGCACATGCCACTCCCCCATGCACATGCCACTCCTCCGTGCTCATGCCACTCCCTCATGCCACTCCCCCGTGCTCATGCCACTCCCCGTGCACATGCCACTCCCCCGTGTACATGCCACTCCCCCGTGCTCATGCCACTCCCCCGTGCACATGCCACTCCCCCGTGCTCATGCCACTCCCCCGTGCTCATGCCACTCCCCCGTGCACATGCCACTCCCCCGTGCACATGCCACTCCCCCGTGCTCATGCCACTCCCCCGTGTACATGCCACTCCCCCGTGCTCATGCCACTCCCTCATGCCACTCCCCCGTGCACATGCCACTCCCCCGTGCTCATGCCACTCCCCCGTGCTCATGCCACTCCCTCATGCCACTCCCCCGTGCACATGCCACTCCCCCGTGATCATGCCACTCCCCCGTGCTCATGCCACTCCCCCGTGCACATGCCACTCCCCCGTGCTCATGCCACTCCCCCGTGCACATGCCACTCCCCCGTGCATATGCCACTCCCCCGTGCTCATGCCACTCCCTCATGCCACTCCCCCATGCACATGCCACTCCCCCGTGCTCATGCCACTCCCTCATGCCACTCCCCCGTGCTCAGGCCACTCCCCCGTGCACATGCCACTCCCCCGTGCACATGCCACTCCCCCGTGCACATGCCACTCCTCCGTGCTCATGCCACTCCCCCGTGCTCATGCCACTCCCCCATGCACATGCCACTCCCCCGTGCTCATGCCACTCCCTCATGCCACTCCCCCGTGCACCTCCCCCGTGCACATGCCACTCCCCCGTGTACATGCCACTCCCCCGTGCTCATGCCACTCCCCCGTGTACATGCCACTCCCCCATGCACATGCCACTCCCCCGTGCTCATGCCACTCCCTCATGCCACTCCCCCGTGCTCATGCCACTCCCCCGTGCACATGCCACTCCCCCGTGCTCATGCCACTCCCCCGTGCTCATGCCACTCCCCCGTGCACATGCCACTCCCCCGTGCTCATGCCACTCCCCCGTGCTCATGCCACTCCCCCGTGCTCATGCCACTCCCCCGTGCACATGCCACTCCCCCGTGTACATGCCACTCCCCCGTGTACATGCCACTCCCCCGTGTACATGCCACTCCCCCGTGCTCATGCCACTCCCCCGTGCGGACTGATACAACACACGTGCGTTTGTTTATTAGCGCGATGGATCGCATCATCTCTCGTCTCCCGTAGATTTCCGTCTTCTTCTGAGTCAGCTCCAACTGTCTTTCTCCATCTTCATTTTGTCCCGTACACTGAGGGAACTATATTATGATAGATCCATGCGCTTAGACACGCGGAAACGTGGGACGAGCCTCACGCGGCTGCAGGACTAATCGGCCACGAGGAAATAAGACTCAGATTTGGGCCAAAAAAATCGTCCATTCAACCTTTAAGTTCAACTAGTGTTTTTTTCAGTGGGTGGAGCCTCGTTTGATGAGGTCGTTCACTTAGATCAACTTGACTGGCCTGAGCTTGGACATGATGCTCATTAAAGGTTGAATTATACTTCACGCATGTAAATTCTGCAATTTCCGTGTCATTGATTTTTGCAGCAAACAAAACTGAGGGAACAACATGGACCATGAGACGCTGCTCAATTCCAATGTAGAAAACATGAAGAACTGTTGTTTTGCAGAGACGTTCTCAACTATATATATATAAATATATGTTGCATTTGTGCTGTACCTTGTGTTGTACCTCGTGCTGTATCTCGTGTTGTACCTCGTGCTGTATCTCGTGTTGTACCTCGTACCTCGTGTTGTACCTCGTGTTGTACCTCGTGCTGTACCTCGTGCTGTATCTCGTGTTGTACCTCGTGCTGTACCTCGTGCTGTACCTCGTGCTGTACCTCGTGCTGTACCTCGTGTTGTACCTCGTGCTGTACCTCGTGCTGTACCTCGTGCTGTACCTCGTGCTGTACCTCGTGCTGTACCTCGTGCTGTACCTCGTGCTGTACCTCGTGCTGTACCTCGTGCTGTACCTCGTGCTGTACCTCGTGTTGTACCTCGTGTTGTACCTCGTGCTGTATCTCGTGCTGTACCTCGTGCTGTACCTCGTGCTGTACCTCGTGCTGTACCTCGTGCTGTACCTCGTGCTGTACCTCGTGCTGTACCTCGTGCTGTACCTCGTGCTGTACCTCGTGTTGTACCTCGTGCTGTACCTCGTGCTGTACCTCGTGCTGTACCTCGTGCTGTACCTCGTGCTGTACCTCGTGTTGTACCTGGTGTTGTACCTCGTGTTGTACCTGGTGTTGTACCTGGTGTTGTACCTGGTGCTGTACCTCGTGTTGTACTGTACCTCGTGCTGTACCTGGTGTTGTACCTGGTGTTGTACCTCGTGCTGTACCTCGTGCTGTACCTGGTGTTTTACCTGGTGTTGTACCTCGTGCTGTACCTCGTGCTGTACCTCGTGTTGTACTGTACCTCGTGCTGTACCTGGTGTTGTACCTCGTGCTGTACCTCGTGCTGTACCTAGTGTTGTACCTGGTGTTGTACCTCGTGCTGTACCTGGTGTTGTACCTGGTGTTGTACCTCGTGTTGTACCTCGTGCTGTACCTAGTGTTGTACCTGGTGTTGTACCTCGTGCTGTACCTGGTGTTGTACCTGGTGTTGTACCTGGTGTTGTACCTCGTGCTGTACCTCGTGTTGTACCTCGTGTTGTACCTGGTGTTTTACCTGGTGTTGTACCTCGTGCTGTACCTCGTGTTGTACCTCGTGCTGTACCTCGTGCTGTACCTCGTGTTGTACTGTACCTCGTGCTGTACCTGGTGTTGTACCTGGTGTTGTACCTCGTGCTGTACCTCGTGCTGTACCTGGTGTTGTACCTCGTGCTGTACCTCGTGTTGTACCTCGTGTTGTACCTCGTGCTGTACCTCGTGCTGTACCTCGTGTTGTACCTCGTGCTGTACCTCGTGTTGTACTGTACCTGGTGTTGTACCTGGTGTTGTACCTCGTGCTGTACCTGGTGTTTTACCTGGTGTTGTACCTCGTGCTGTACCTCGTGCTGTACCTGGTGTTGTACCTCGTGTTGTACCTCGTGCTGTACCTCGTGCTGTACCTCGTGTTGTACCTCGTGCTGTACCTCGTGTTGTACTGTACCTGGTGTTGTACCTGGTGTTGTACCTCGTGCTGTACCTGGTGTTTTACCTGGTGTTGTACCTCGTGCTGTACCTCGTGCTGTACCTCGTGCTGTACCTCGTGTTGTACTGTACCTGGTGTTGTACCTCGTGTTGTACCTCGTGCTGTACCTCGTGCTGTACCTCGTGTTGTACTGTACCTGGTGTTGTACCTGGTGTTGTACCTCGTGCTGTACCTTGTCAATCTCAAGCTGTAGCAATTGTGTTGGATGTTGAGCAACTAGTTGTTTCTCCATTAGCCTTGATTGTGTGTTTGGAAGTATCCGTGCCTCCCACATCCTTCGCCCCTCGGACTCGGATTACTGCAGTAGTAGCGCCCAACACAGCTTTGTTCCAGTCGCCCCCCAGAGCCCCTCAAGGCGCTCTGGTTCCCCAGCTCCTGACCTGCCGGTTACATACATATATATATAAGATATTCCTTTATTGTCCCACATGGGGAAATTTCATATATATATACATACATACATACATATATATATATACACACACATATATATATATATATGTGTGTATATATATATACACACATATATATATATATACACACATATATATATATATATATATATATATATATATATATATATACACACATATATATATATATACACACATATATATATATATATATGTGTGTATATATATATATATGTGTGTATATATATATATATATATATATATATATATATATATATATATATATATATATATATATATATATATATATATATATATATACACATACACACAAAGGGACGTTGAGCCTCAGCTTTTCAGGATAAAGCAGAGAATATTTCATATTCTTCTTTCCCAGGCAGGATTTTGTGTTTATTGGTTACAATTATTTCAGAAATAATGATCCAGTCATAGGTTAGAACAATAATATAGTTATATGCTATATTATTATACAAACAAAAGCATTTATCAGTATTTTGTTTAGAACAAAAAGTCAATTTAATTTGGCAAAACATGGACTAAATAACATGACACTACGACAGAAATACATGTTGAAAATAACTTATATTCAGTCTTTATGGCACTGGACATGAGACAGACTTGGGTCGAATTGTCCCATTTTTCACATTTTGGGTTTTGTCTTTATTAAAAACACAAAATGCTTTTAATATTAATTTCCTGTGTAAACAACCCAGACTTTTGATTATTTAACACAAATAATATGAAATGTATTACTCTAAAGTCTGGACTCTTGTTATTGTAGCAGTGCAGAGGCCAATGAGCTGGACTCCTTTAATGATGGGGTCCACAGACCCTGGTGAGGGCCCCGAGGCAGGAAATATTTTGTTACTGAAGCTGTATGTGAAATATACTTCAATAAGACGGAGGTCTCCCGTTACAGGGCAGTTCAATATAAATGTATCATCTGAGTTCAGACCCACTGATTGCAAATGACTTTTGTATGAAAGTAAAAAAAAACAACTTGCGATACAAGTGTCAATAGTGTCATATGTGGGCGGGGCCCCTGAGGGCATGACACTTGAATAAAAATGCATTCATTATTTCATTCATATGGCATAAAAGTTGAAGTAATACATTTATTTAACCTGTTTTAAAAACACAATTTATTAAATTCATGAATTTATTCATTTACAAAACATTTCATGAAAACATTTTGTATTTGTTTTAAAGTCTCACATTAACCTCCAATGCTCCAGAATCCTCCGAGTAAAAGCATGTGGTTTGTTCACACTTTACCAGTTTAGTCTAAACTAGCCTAAAGTTTAGTCTAAACTGGACTAAACTCATCAGGAGCCAGACTGGGGCGGGGCCCATTCAGCCATTACACTCCGCCCCCTCTCCACCCCCTAACGAGAGCCATGTTTACCACTGCATATGTGGGACTATATTGTTGTGCGCAAGGATACGTGCTGTTTAAGTAATAAAGGCGGAGCCTCTTGTTACTCTTCTCTCTCCGACACAGAGCGGCTGAAGGACACTCTTGTCTCCTGAACGTGAAGGACACTCATGTCTCCTGAACGTGAAGGACACTCTTGTCTCCTGAACGTGAAGGACACTCATGTCTCCTGAACGTGAAGGACACTCTTGTCTCCTGAACGTGAAGGACACTCTTGCCTCCTGAACGTGAAGGACACTCATGTCTCCTGAACGTGAAGGACACTCATGTCTCCTGAACGTGAAGGACACTCATGTCTCCTGAACGTGAAGGACACTCTTGTCTCCTGAACGTGAAGGACACTCTTGTCTCCTGAACGTGAAGGACACTCTTGTCTCCTGAACGTGAAGGACACTCTTGTCTCCTGAACGTGAAGGACACTCTTGCCTCCTGAACGTGAAGGACCCTCTTGCCGGTCCCGGACTAAAACACAAGTGCAGCTCCTGGAGTATTGGACTATTATTGGTTTTAAATGGCGAATGATTCAAAGTCTGAATATTGAAAGTTGAACGACGTCACTGTGATTCTGATGAGCATAAATCAGACCATATGCTCGGCCCTTTTAGAATCACCTAAAGACAATAATGATGAAGAGACAATAATGATGAAGAGACAATAATGATGAAGAGACACAAGACTAAGTCAACCTAATGATACATATATTTCAGGTTGTCCCAGTCGGCTGTGAAGTCGGTCTGTTCCTCTTTTAGGACAAAAACTGTTTGAGTTCCTACATCAATCTCTTTGATTCCACAGGAGTCCTGTCCCCCTGGCTCTCTCTTCAGATGGGACAGTCCAGACTCCTCCTCTGTTTTTACTGGATGGGACAATCCAAAGTCCTGCCCCTCTGTATTCTCTGGATGAGACTGTCCAGAATCCAGTCCACACAGGTGTCCCTCAGGGCTCTTTTCTAGCCCCCTTTCTATTGTGTATGGAGTGTTGTGGCTGTTGAAGAAGCTGCAGATGGTGTGTTGGGACAGGCCCAGCTGAGCGGACAAGGTGCAGATGGCCTCCTCGTTGGGGGGCAGTCCCACCTCCCGGATGAAGCTCTGGAGGATCCTCAGGGCCTCAGTGGACACCTTTAAACATCCTGCCTGGATCTGTGCTTGGACCTCTTCCTTACAGTCCACAGCCCTGTGTTTGTCCTTCACATTGGACTCTGTCCTCTCCTCGTCCTCTGGACAGACCTGCCCCTCCCTGACCAGTCCAGTAGTCCTCTCCTCACACTCCTCCCTCTCTCTGCTGTGCACTTGTGTTCTCCCTTGGGTGCTCCAGCTGCCTTGGGTCCTGCGGTCATTTGTTGATGCTTCCTGGGGTTGTCGTGGCGATAGATATGGTCTGCTCTCTGAAAGTGGCAGGTGCAGTGACAGGGGCGGGATGCGCTGGTACTGCAGAAAGAAGAAACATGTGGTGACTGAAGGTGACGTGAAACAGGAAGTGGCTGAGGCTCTGCACTTTTAGAAGAACCCGGCTCCAAACTTCACAGCATATTTATATATCATATATCATATATTATATATGATATATTATATATCATATATCATATATCTCGGTGTAATCCCCTCATTGGTCCAGGCGTGTTCCATAGTAGAAAAAGCTTCAGTTGTAGTCATCTGGACTCAGTTTGCAAAAATAGACGTTTCGACTCTCATCCAAGAGTCATTGTCAATAAAAGAATTTAGGTCGAGAACTCCGATATTAATACTGTTCTGTGGTAAGACCCGCCCATTGGGAGGAACCTTCCTGAAGTAGAAAGAGTTGTTTGTTTCAACAGAAACTCCCCCTTGTATCTACCGAGCCTATTCAGAATCTTAATGGGCTATTAGAATCCTCTTTGTCTTTGTGAGACCCTGGCTCAACCACCCTGAGGACCTGATTAGCATCTAAATGTCCTGGTCCTGGTCCTCTACCTTTCCAGGGGTTCAGTAACCCATTATAGATAACAGATATTTTGTCCTGCTTCTTGGTTCTCTTCACTCTGTTGAGAGCCCAAGCGGGGTAACCACAGGCTGAGAGGGCATTTCGGACATGTTTTTCCTCTTTCTTCTTGCCCTCTGAGCTGGTGGGCACACCTTGAGCTCTGTGTTGTAAGGTTCTGATCACACCCAGCTTGTGCTGTAGTGGGTGGTTGGAACCAAAGAGCAGATACTGGTCCGTGTGTGTAGGTTTCCTATAGACTTCTATTTGGAGTTTCCCGTCCTCTCCTCTGATCATGGAACAATCAAGAAAGGCCAAGCGATTCTCCTTAGCGTCTTCTCTTGTAAACCTGATATGTGGGTCCACAGCATTGATGTGATCAGAGAAGGTTTCCAGCTCTTGTTTCTTGATTGTTACAAAAGTATCATCGACATAGCGGAGCCACAAAACTGTGGCTTCGGGGTGGGGTTAGGGTTAGGGTGTTTCTATCCCTTATGTGTCTGGCCTGTCGGAAAAACTGCAGAGATTTTTTAGACAACACGAAGTCCCTGTTTATTTTAAACCAGGAAACACTTTAAGACAAAAACTGGTTCACCCAAAGGACAAGTTGCCGACTCAAAAACAGAGCAATGTAGTTTATTCGATCCAATGCAGTGAAGAAAGCTGTAAAGAACGGTACACAGGTGAGACAAAACAGCCTCTACACAAGAGGCTTTATCAGCACAGAAGAAATACAAGTTCAGGACCTCAGAGTGCCGTGCATCTCCATCTTGAAGCCTCTAATCACTCGTTTGAAGACGGTGAGGTGAAGGTTTGAAGCAGGAGAAAAGATGGTTTGAAAGAGGAGTCAAGGAAGCCATTTTTGTTAAAAAAGAAAGACCTTCTTTAAACAGAAATGGAGGGCTAAGGTTTAATCTTCCTGTTATTTATAATGGGTTACTGAACCCCTGGAAAGGTAGAGGACCAGGACAAGGACATTTAGATGCTAATCAGGTCCTCAGGGTGGTTGAGCCAGGGTCTCACAAAGACAAAGAGGACTCTAATAGCCCATTAAGATTCTGAATAGGCTCGGTAGATACAAGGGGGGAGTTTCTGTTGAAACAAACAACTCTTTCTACTTCAGGAAGGCTCCTCCCAATGGGCGGGTCTTACCACAGAACAGTATTAATATCGGAGTTCTCGATCTAAATTCTTTTATTGACAATGACTCTTGGATGAGAGTCAAAACGTCTATTTTTTTCTAACAGAGTCCAGATGACTACAACTGAAGCTTTTTCTACTATATCATATATCATATATATTATATAATATATCATGTATCATATATATGATATAATAAAGAGACATAAATGCTGGGTTGGGACAGAGATGAGCTCGTACATGGGAGACGATGGGTTTATCGTCCATCGTACATGAACCATATCCCCACAGGGCCTCGGCCGCCTCCCGCCATGAACGTTAATCTTGAACGGCGCCGAGGTCATTCTTCCAGACTTTAGAGTGCAAAAAGTTAGATCAGCACCGGATACTTCACATACCCAGTATATTATATATATATATGTATATATTCCTGTGACTTTGAGCACTTTGCGTAGAGATATTTCACGTTTTCATATGTCAGTTTCTGCTGAAGTTTGGGCCAATGTGGATTTCTTTTGAGCCGATACAGATATTAAATATTTGGTTGCTAATAACCAAATATTTAAAATCCATCCAAACCAAACCACTCATTGCCCTTCTATTCCAATTTTCACGCATGACTGAAAAAAGTATAATAATAATAACATCTGTGTCAAATATTAGTCATTTTTTGGACTGGAACCGATATTCCTAAAAAGCAAGTGCAGCCAGGACAAAAACATCAAACTCAATTTTGAGTCAGAGGAAAAAACGTGACCCTCATTTTGTTAAAAAAAACATAGAACAGAGAAAAATAGAGAAAAAGAGCGAGAGTGAAAATCAGGATGAGAACCAAAGTCAACTAAACATCAGAATAAACAAAATCACGACACATTTCAATTAAAATACAAGTCCCAATTAGTCAAAAGTCTGAATGTATTTTTTTTCCATTTGCCTGATGTCTGTTCCCATCTCAGTCCAGTCCTTGATCAATTGGTGATGTTTGTGTCCATCTCTTTGTGATGGTCTTTTTCCTGCCTCCAAAAGAGAGTGAGTGTTCAAAGCCTGAAAACCACAGCTAGGATTATGTGAAGACATTGTGTCCATGGCAGGAGTTCTGAGGCCCAAGTTCATAGTTCTAAAGTTCAGATGGAAATGTGAAAAACTGTGTGTCAAGTATTATTCACTTCTGTCCAATGCAGCGAACAACAGGACAATCCCAAAACACATGCGAGTGGTCTGTCTCCTGCTGCCACATCCTCTCCAACAGTCTGCCTCCTGCTGCCACATCCTCTCCAACAGTCTGTCTCCTGCTGCCACATCCTCTCCAAAAGCCTGCCTCCTGCTGCCACATCCTCTCCAACAGTCTGCCTCCTGCTGCCACATCCTCTCCAACAGTCTGCCTCCTGCTGCCACGTCCTCTACAACAGTGCCTCCTGCTGCCACATCCTCTCCAACAGTCTGCCTCCTGCTGCCACAACCTCTCCAACAGTCTGCCTCCTGCTGCCACATCCTCTCCAACAGTCTGTCTCCTGCTGCCACATCCTCTCCAACAGTCTGCCTCCTGCTGCCACATCCTCTGCAACAGTCTGCCTCCTGCTGCCACGTCCTCTCCAACAGTCTGCCTCCTGCTGCCACATCCTCTCCAACAGTCTGCCTCCTGCTGCCACATCCTCTCCAACAGTCTGCCTCCTGCTGCCACATCCTCTGCAACAGTCTGCCTCCTGCTGCCACGTCCTCTCCAACAGTGCCTCCTGCTGCCACATCCTCTGCAACAGTCTGCCTCCTGCTGCCACGTCCTCTCCAACAGTGCCTCCTGCTGCCACATCCTCTCCAACAGTCTGCCTCCTGCTGCCACAACCTCTCCAACAGTCTGCCTCCTGCTGCCACATCCTCTCCAACAGTCTGTCTCCTGCTGCCACATCATCTCCAACAGTCTCTCTCCTGCTGCCACGTCCTCTCCAACAGTCTGCCTCCTGCTGCCACATCCTCTCCAAAAGCCTGTCTCCTGCTGACACATCCTCCATGAATCTATTATATTATCAGCTCAGGCAATCGTTTTCTCTCTTGGGTCCAAATCCAAAGTGTACCCTAACCGCTAACCCTTCACCCTAACCCCTGACCCTTCACCCTAACCCTTGACCCTAACCCTTCACCCTAACCTTTCACCCTAACCCTAAGTTTTTGTAGTAGTTAGGAGACGAGTGAAACAAATGTAAATGTTTGCTCACCTGTTCATCTGATCCATCCGTTATTTTCTTGAAGTTGAATAATGACAATGAAAAAGTGTAACTCATCCCAAAACAAACTAGACTCTAACTGACAAACCAGTATCTCCTGCTCCAGAAGAAGTGTCATTAACGCTCGGATGATTCATCCAGAGACAGGAAGTGTCCTCATCCTCTGAGACAGGAAGTGTCCTCATCCTCTGAGACAGGAAGTGTCCTCATCCTCTGAGACAGGAAGTGTCCTCATCCTCTGAGACAGGAAGTGTAGTGTTTGGGCTCCAGAATGGTGACGATATATATTGACACATATGATCATATTGGAATCTGTAACTTCCGTCCCGTCTCCCTATATGACCTAGTGCAGACCCTCTTTACAGCTGGGAGGGGTCTCTGAGGTGAACCCATCAGGATGTTGGACTCCACCAGGGCTGCCCTGTCACCAGTTCTGTCAATTGTATTTATAGACTCAGTCAGGGGTCAGAGGGTGTTTGGTTTGGGGCCCCCGGGATCTCATCTCTGCTGTTTGCAGATGATGTCCTAATGGCTTCATCGAACTTCGGTCTTACCATTTCACGCGGGCTAATGCGGTGTGCATATTGTCTGTGAGAGTTGCTCAGTCCATCTCTTGATGTTATTACAGTCTTGGAATGGGCGGGGAAACCGAGGTACCTGGAAGACACCTACTCGGACACGGGGAGAACATCAAAACTCTCAGAAAGGCCTCTCGGTGCCTGGGAGTCCAACCCAGGACCTTCTTGCTGTGAAGAGAGAGCACTAACCACTGCTCTACCGTGCCAGTGTACACAAATGCTGAGGGTGAGGCGGTTAAAGTGTCTTGCCCAAGGACACAGTGTAAGTATTCACCCAACTACCAACCTGGAGGCCAGTGGATCTGACCGCTCAACCAAGGATGTTTGCCAAAAAACGACCTCTGGAACAGAGGACAAGCACTTATCCAACTGAGCTATTGTTGCCTGTCTTAAACTTACAATATGACGTTATTCATGTGGTATTTACCAAATTAAAGTGAATTGGTTTCCAAAAAGCTGTGAACTAAGAAATGGATGAAACGAAATAAAGCCCTTTCCTCCTGTGGCCTCACCAGAGTTCCGTCACAGTTGAACACTGCCGCCCAGTGGTCGTTGTGCCCAGGATTGGTGCCGTCCTGCTCATACACCACATCCCGCTCCACCTGGGGCAGGCGGAGGAACTGGCGGATGGTACATAAGTTTTCCCACAGAGTTCTGTTCTCTGGGCTGGGCTCCTCCCTCCAGTGCAGCAGCTCACACAGCCAGCCCTGCACGAGCACAACACAAGAACAATGAACTCATCGTAATGCATGTTACGTGCTTTTGGCATTTACATACAGTATTAATGATATATATTTTATTAATGTTATAATTGGAAACAACAGAGGGAAATTACAGAATGAGATCAGAGAGTGCAAAGTAAAAGCAAAAGCAAATACACAAAGTCAGGCACACGTCCCCCAATGTATTGGCCACATATGTCCCAGTGTTATTAAATTATTCCCCACAAGGTCCTCATCAAAGGCCTTGGACCCATCTGTGACAGGCCCGGCAGCATCCCTGTCATCGCCCCTGCCCTTAGAGCAGCCCTGGGACCCCCCTGAAACATCTACTTCAACTGCAGATTCCTCACTCTCTTCCCTTCCCATCTCCACCCTCACCCAGGAGCCTTCCCATCTCCACCCTCACCCAGGGGCCTTCCCATCTCCACCCTCACCCAGGAGCCTTCCCATCTCCACCCTCACCCAGGGGCCTTCCCATCTCCACCCTCACCCAGGGGCCTTCCCATCTCCACCTTCACCCAGGGGCCATCCCATCTCCACCCTCACCCAGGGGCCTTCCCATCTCCACCTTCACCCAGGGGCCATCCCATCTCCACCCTCACCCAGGGGCCTTCCCAACCATCTTGAAAGTCTGATCAAATCAGGCCTTAAGATGGCTGAACTCATGCCCAATATAGCAAGATCAAGAGTTCTGATGTCAACACTGATCAACTCTTCACTGCACAAACCTGTGTCCCCGACTTCTAGACCAACAAAAGCCCCCCCCCTCTCGTCTTTCACCTGGTATCTCCCATAGAGAGGATGCACTGGGTCTCAGCGTTGCCGGGACTTATTGTCACGTTAAAAATCAAACCAACCCGGGGCCCTATGTAAAAAGAGCCCCCCCTAGTGCTATTTCTGTAGTCACATCATCACACAGATGGAAAAACAAAATGCGAGTCAGGCCCAATCTGAGAAATGTGATTCATATTCCCTGTGAAAAGATAAAGCCCAGTCCCACTGAAACTAGTCTGAAACTTGCTGTGCTAAATGTCAGATCCTTATGTAACAAATCAATCTTAATTAATAATTGTATTTCTTCTTATAATCTTGATTTTATGTTTTTAACTGAAACATGGCTCGACAAAAACACAGGAAATGTAGTTCTGATAGAATCTGCTCCACCCAACTTTAAGTTTGAATCTGAAACATGAGAAAACAAAAAAGGGGGTGGAGTCTGTGCTGTCTTTAGATATGAAATAATTACCCGCAGGTTGTCCTTTGGGGTGTTTATCATTTGAGTATGTCTCCTTTAAAATGGAGCTAAAACAGTCTCCATCCATTCTCTTCATTGTTTTATACAAGCCTCTCCAGCACTGCCAAAGTTTTATTGATGATTTTACTGAGATGTTTCAGTCGTATTCACAGACTTTGATGGTTTGGTCATTACAGGTGATTTCAATGTTCATGTGGATAATATTTGTGATAGAAACGCTAAAGAGCTTGATGCTGTTCTTGAAACCTTCAGTCTAAAGCCTAGTACACACCGCGGCGTCAAATTTGAGCCTGACGCAGAAGTTAGACATGTAGAGCCTGTACATTTGAAGACAAACGCCCGGGACGCGCGTTCGACGCCTCGGACTCATGTTCGTAAAATACACTCAGCAGAAGACGTGCGTCCGAGTCGTCCTGCACATGCTCAGTGGAGGAGTTGTGCTGTTTGCTTTGCTCGTGGTGTAAATGGAGTTTAATGTTGGACCATGGCTTTGGTTTATTAACTTTACAAAGTCCAAAAGCGGAGGCGATGGGCCCGGGGCCCGTCTGGGACCCGCATATACTTCAGAGCTGAGCAGAGTTTAGTCAATATCATTATTTGCTCCAAGAGCTGCGTTTTAAGGATTTTTTTTTTATCTTGCGGGGTTTGTTTTGGGTCTTTTTCCGGGTCGTGCGTAGCACGTCATCTCTGATTGGCTGCTGCGGCACACCTGCCGCAGAAAGTTGAACAAAGCTGAACATGTCGCACCGGCCGCTTTGGACGCCTCGGGCACCTCGAGAGTGTACGAAAATGCAGGAATCGCGTCCCAACAACGTAGAAATCGCGGCGCGGAAAACGCACAACGCGTTCGAAGTGCGTTTACATAGACTTTGAATGTAAACTGGACGCTTTGGCTGCCGCGGTGTGAAGGCCCCTTTACATTACAACTGTTGTAAAAGACAAGTGCCTTGATGTGAAGCTGACCAATGAGAATGTGACCCGCCTATTCCATAATATCAAATAAAACCAACCTGCATGAGAAAAAACGTTGTGAGACGAAGGAGGGTCGCCAAGCTGCTTACAACAGCCTTGGCAATCCGGCCCGACGGTTTCTCCCATGCAGCTGCACAAACGTCTGATGTTTCTGTATCGTTTCCTATTCTAAGTTGAATTGTGTTCTCTGTGTGTTAAGGAATAGCATTGGTGTATGTCTAATTTCTTGACAGTGTGGTACGCTGAAGCCACAGCCAGAGACAAGCAGAGACTACAGCGCATTGTGCGCTCTGCTGAGAAGGTGATCGGCTGCAGACTTCATCTCTGCAGGACCCGAACGTCTCCAGGACTCTGGGACGTTCAGGTCGGATCAGACTTCTCCCTTCGAACTCCGGAACACAGATTATTTGAGCCACTCCCCTCAAGCAGGAGGCCACTCCTCTCAGGCAAGAGGCCACTCCTCTCAGGCAGGAGGCCACTCCTCTCAGGCAGGAGACCACTCCCCTCAGGCAGGAGGCCACTCCCCTACGGTCCATCCGGACCAGAACCTGCCACCACAAGAACAAGTTTCTTTCCCGCTGCCGTTGGACTCATGAACACTTAACACCTGCCAAAATTGTTCAAACCAATAACCTCATTTGCACTATTCTAACCATCTGTAAACTGTAAACTGTATACTGTATACTGTAATAAGGCGCTGGTACAACTAGCAGCCCGGTGTAAACGCTCCTCTTTTTTCTCACACTTATTGTGCTTTATCTGCTATATTTTTTAATTATTTTGTAAATATTTTTTTCTATTTTACTGTACGATAGGGACACGCGCTGGAATTGTTTTTAATTCAACTGTTTTTGACTTTTTTCGGCTGGATTTTAGCGTTTTTCGTTGTGTTGTTGTGATGTGAGCTAGCTCCGAACTAGATTTTCACAGAGACCTGGTTAACAGCAGAAATGCCAGACTCTATTGTAGGTTTGGACAATTTTCATCTGCTGCGGGCGACAGAACGAAAGAATGCGGGAAGAAAAGAGGTGGAGGTCTGGCAGTGTATGTGAACACGAGCTGGTCCAAACCCGAACACTGCACAGTGAGGGAGCAGCTGTGTAACAAGGATATTGGACTATTGGCTATTGGCATGAGGCCATATTATCTGCCCCGGGAGTTCTCACATGTGATTTTGATCGCAGTCTATGTGGCCCCGTCTGCCAATGCTGAAAATGCTTGTGAAGCACTGCTCTCCTGCACTTGTAGGCTGCAAACACAGCATCCACAGGCTTTCTTCCTCATCTCTGGTGACTTTAACCACGCTTCTCCCTCTTCTGTTCTACCAACATACACCCAGTATGTTACCTGCCCCACCAGAGAGAATAGAACATTGGACTTGTTTTTTGCCAACACCAAAGAGGCTTATTCTTCTTCCCCCCTCCCTCCCCTGGGCAGCTCGGACCACAACCTTGTACATCTGAGGCCTGTGTATGAACCCATCGTGCACAGGCAGCCTGTGGTGTCCCGTGAGGTGAGGATGTGGTCTGCTGAGAGCGAGGAGGCTCTGAGGGACTGCTTCAGCACCACTGTCTGGACTGAGCTCTATGGCCCACATGGGAAGGACATCAACACCATCACAGAGTGCATCACGGACTACATCAACTTCTGTTTTGAGAACATTGTTCCCTCCCGGACGGTGCGGTGTTTTCCAAACAATAAGCCATGGATTAACCGTGAACTGAAGGCTCTGCTGAAGGAGAAGAAGAGCCTTCAGGTCAAGGAACAAGGAGGAGCTGAGGACTGTGCAGAAGGAGCTGAGGAGGGAGATCAGGCAGGCTAAGGCCGGCTACAAGAGGAGGATGGAGGAACAGCTGCAGCAAAAGAACATTCAGGGAGTGTGGAGAAACCTGAAAACCATCTCGGGCTTCAAAATCCCCCCTGCCCAGACAGAGGGGGATCTACAGTGGGTGAATGATTTAAATGCTCACTTCTTGAGATTTGATCGGTCACCCGCCCCTCCCCCTGCTCAGCTGCATGCTCCCTCTTCCACAGCTGGACAATGCCCTGCATCTGTTCCTCTTCGCTTATCTGCCCTGGACCATCAGCTCCCCACTTCGCCTGGACTCACCCATCCCCCCAGCACACAGTCCCCCTGCCAACCACTGACTGTCACAGCAGCACAGGTGAGGAGTGAGCTGAAGAGGATTAAAGTGAGGAAGGCAGCAGGACCTGACAGCATCAGCCCCAGGCTCCTTAAGTCCTGCAGATGAACTGTGTGGAGTTGTGGAGCATGTCTTCAACATGAGCCTGAAGCTGAGGGTGGTACCACATGTCTGGAAGACCTCCTGTCTGGTACCTGTGCCTAAGACACCGCGCGCCAAAGACTTCAACAGCTTCAGGCCAGTGGCTCTCGCGTCCTGATGAAGACACTGGAGCGGCTGGTCCTGGACCACCTCCGCTCCACCGTGAGCTCAGCCATGGACCCGCTGCAGTTTGCATATCGGTCTGGCATCGGAGTGGAAGACGCCGTAATCTCCCTGCTGCACCGCTCTCTCTCTCACCTGGAAAAGCGTGGCAGCTCTGTGAGGATCCTGTTCTTCGATCTTTCCAGCGCCTTCAACACCATCCAGCCGCTGCTCCTGAGGGACAAGCTGGAGACGGCTGGTGTGGAGTATGACCTGGCAGAGTGGATCCTGGACTATCTCACGGACCAACCCCAGTTTGTGAGAGCCCGGGACTGTGTGTCTGACACTCGGACCTGCAGTGTGGGGGCGCCCCAGGGCACTGTCCTCGCGCCCTTTCTCTTCACCCTTTACACTGCAGACTTCAGACATGACACGGACAGCTGTGTCCTGCAGAAGTTCTCTGATGACTCTGCCATCATCGGACTCATCACGGACGACGATGATGCGGAGTACAGAGGACTGGCGCAGGACTTTGTGGACTGGTGTCAGCGGAACCACCTCCTCATCAACGCGGGGAAGACCAAGGAGATGGTGGTGGATTTCCGCAGACGCCACCCCACTGCCCCCTCACCAGTGAACATCCAGGGACGGGACATTGAGAGAGTGACTCATACAAGGACCTGGGTGTTCATCTGAACCACAAACTGGACTGGACTCATAACACAGACGCACTGTACAGGGAGAGCCAGAGTCGGCTCTACCTCCTGAGGAGACTCAGGTCTTTTGGAGTGACAGGGCCACTCCTGAAGACATTCTATGACTCTGTGGTGGCATCAGCTCCTGTAGGTGTGGCCTGCTGGAGCAGCAGCATCACAGAGAGGGAGAGGAAGAGGCTGGACAAAGTCATCAAGAAGTCCAGCTCCGTCCTGGGCTGTGCTCTGGACTCGGTGCAGGAGGTGGGGGACAGAAGGGTCCTGGCTAGATTCACATCTATGCTGGACCATGAGTGTCGCCCCCTGCAGGACACTCTGTCCCCTGCAGGACACTCAGGAGGCTGATCCACCCTCGCTGTGTGAAGGAAAGGTTTCGTAGGTCTTTCCTTCTGCTGCTGTCAGACTTTATAACAAACACTGTTCGTCCTGAACACTCACAATACTGACCTAACCATGTGCAATTCTGTCATATGTGCAATTACTGTGAAATTCATGTGCAATCTATGTGCTGTCGTGACACATATTCATGTGCAATTACTGTCGTGATCACATGCAATGGTATTTATGTATTTATCTATTTATTTATTTGTCTATGGGAGTTTTTATTTGTTTATAGGAGATCTTCTACTGAAAGTGTTTTTCAGACTTCCTATAAGTGATCTGTTCTTCTGTATCTACCTCTGTATCTACCTGCGTTGCGCCAATGAAATTTCCCCATGTGGGACAATAAAGGAATATCTTATCTTATCTTAAACTGTAAACTGTATAGTGTAAACTGTATAGTGTAAACTGTAAACTGTATAGTGTAAACTGTAAACTGTATAGTGTAAACTGTATAGTGTAAACTGTATAGTGTAAACTGTATAGTGTAAACTGTAAACTGTATAGTGTAAACTGTATAGTGTAAACTGTAAACTGTATAGTGTAAACTGTAAACTGTATAGTGTAAACTGTACAGTGTAAACTGTATAGTGTAAACTGTAAACTGTATAGTGTAAACTGTATAGTGTAAACTGTAAACTGTACAGTGTAAACTGTACAGTGTAAACTGTATTGCGTAAACTGTATAGTGTAAACTGTATAGTGTAAACTGTATAGTGTAAACTGTATTGTGTAAACTGTATAGTGTAAACTGTATAGTGTAAACTGTAAACTGTAAACTGTATAGTGTAAACTGTAAAGTGTAAACTGTAAACTGTATAGTGTAAACTGTATAGTGTAAACTGTATAGTGTAAACTGTACAGTGTAAACTGTATAGTGTAAACTGTACAGTGTAAGGCAAGGCAAGGCAAGTTTATTTGTAGAGCACATTTCATACACAAGGCAATTCAAAGTGCTTCACACAGCAGGAAAAATGCATTCAAATCACAAAGAAATTACAGAAATACAATAAAATTAACTAAATTAAAAATGATCAATCCAACTGATTTTCTAAACTAATAAAATCACAAACAAAAGAGAAGAGTGCAACGATAAAAATTAACTACAATAAAATTAACTAAATTAAAAATTATCAATCCAACTGATTTTCTAAACTAATAAAATCACAAACAAAAGAGAAGAGTGCAAAGAAAAAATCCTTTCAGTCATATGCGCAGCTAAACAAAACTGTTTTTAGCTTAGATTTGAACATTGTCAGAGTTGAAGCCTGTCTCACATCTTCAGGAAGACTGTTCCAGATTTTAGCTGCATAAAACTGAAACGCAGATTCCCCATGTTTAGTCCTGACTCTGGCATCAGCAGGAGGCCGGTCCATGTTTAGTCCTGACTCTGGGCACCAGCAGGTGGCCGGTCCCCGAGGTCCTCAGAGTCCGAGATGGTTCATATGGCACTAACATATCCAAGATGTACTTTGGTGCTAGGCCATGGAGAGACTTGTACACGAGCAGAGCTGCTTTAAAGTCTATTCTCTGAGCCACAGGGAGCCAGTGCAGAGACCTGAGAACAGGACTAATGTGATCATACTTCCTGGTTCTGGTCAGGACCCGAGCAGCAGCGTTCTGGATGTACTGCAGCTGTTTTACAGCTCGTTTGGAGAGACCAGTGAGCAGGCCGTTACAGTAGTCTAATCTACTGGAGACAAACACATGGATAAGTCTCTCTAAATCTGGTTTTGACACTATATTTTTGAATTTGGCAATGTTTTTTAGATGGTAAAAAGCTGCTGATGTTATTGATTTGACATGGCTATTAAAGTTCAAGTCTGAGTCCATTATTACCCCCAGATTTCTAATTTGGTTTGTAGGTTTTAGAGCGAGACTCTGGAGGTGACCGCTAACACTTTCTCTTTGTTTCTGTGGGCCAAAAACGATTATTTCAGTCTTGTCTGAGTTCAGCTGGAGAAAGTTGTTTTGCATCCACAAACTGATCTGTTGGATGCAGTGACAGAGTGAATCTACTGGTCCATAGTCACCTGCCGATAGTGAAACATAGATCTGAGTGTCGTCTGCATAATTGTGATAGGACACATTTTCACTGCGTATCAACTGACCCAACGGCAGCATGTAGAGGTTGAACAGAAGGGGACCCAGGACTGACCCTTGGGGCTCTCCACAGGTCAGGGTCATGTGGTCTGAGACACAGCTACCAATTTCAACAAAGTACTTCCTGTCTTCCAGATAGGACCTTAACCAGTTTAGGGCGGGGCCAGTGATGCCCACCCAGTCCTCTAGTCTCTGTAAGAGGATCCCATGATCGACAGTGTCGAAAGCAGCACTCAGATCTAACAGAATTAAGACTGAGGCTTTGCCCGTGTCAGTGTTCAGGCGGATGTCATTTGTCACCTTGACAAGAGCAGTCTCAGTGCTGTGATGAGGTCTAAAACCTGACTGAAAAACATCAAATGAGTTGTTTATTAAGAGGAAATCTGTGAGCTGTTGGTAAACAACCTTTTCAAGGACTTTGCCCAAAAATGGCAGATTAGAGATGGGCCGGTAATGACTCAGTACTGCGGCATCAAGACTGCTCTTCTTTAGGAGAGGCTTTATGACCGCAGTTTTCAAAGACATTGGGAATGTTCCAGATTGAAGCGACATGTTAACTATGTGAGTGAATGGCGCTAACAAACTGTTCAGCACAGACTTTAGAAATTTGGTGGGTAACACATCAAGGCAGCATGTAGATGAACTTAGACTGGTGATGATCTCATGGACAGTTTTGTCAGTTACTGGTGCAAAGTGAGTTAGCTCTAAGTGTCTTGGTGGTTTTAGGGTAATTTTTTGCATTGTGGGATTTATAGCATTTTTAATGCCCTGAACTTTGTCATTAAAGAATAATGCAAACTCATTACACTTGGATGTGGAAATGAGTTCTAACGGCAGCTGAGCTGGAGGGTTTGTTCATCTGTTTACTGTGGCAAACAGGACACGCAAGTTGTTACTGCAGCTTCCAATTATTTCAGAAAAATATCTTTCCCTAGTTCTACATAAGATTAGGTTGTACATGTTCAGCTTTTCTTTGTAAATCTCTTTTTGAACCTGGAGCTTTGACTTGCGCCATTTCCGTTCGGCCCTGCGGCACTCCCTTTTCTGTGCCCTGACCGAATCATCATTTCTCCACGGCGCCTTCTGCTTATTTTTAACCATTTTAGCCTTTATAGGGGCGATGGTGTCCAGAACATTCAAAACACTAGATGTAACAGAGTTCAACAAATCATTTACATTAGAACATGAGACATTTTCAAAGTTTATCATTTCCATAAACAGTGCACCTGTGCCATCACTTATGTGTCTCCTCTGAACAACTGCAGGACCAACCGGAGGTTTGGGAGAAACAGACAGGTCAAAGAAGACACAGAAATGATCAGACAGAGCAACATCGATCACATTAACATTTGAAATATTTACCCCCTTTGTAATTATGAGATCTAGAGTGTGTCCTTTGCTGTGGGTGGGGCCTCTCACATGCTGAGTAAGACTGAAGGTTTCAAGGACAGCATCAAGCTCTTTAGCGTTTCTGTCACAAATATTATCAACATGCACATTGAAATCACCTGTAATGACCAAACCATCAAAGTCTGTGCATATGACTGAGAGCATCTCAGTAAAATCATCAATAAAACTTTGGCAGTGCTGGAGAGGCTTGTATAAAACAATGAAGAGAATGGATGGAGACCGTTTTAGCTCCATTTTAAAGGAGACATACTCAAATGATAAACACCCCAAAGGACAACCTGCGGGTAATTATTTCATCTCTAAAGACAGCACAGACTCCACCCCCTTTTTTGTTTTCTCGTGTTTCAGATTCAAACTTAAAGTTGGGTGGAGCAGATTCTATCAGAACTACATTTCCTGTGTTTTTGTCAAGCCATGTTTCAGTTAAAAACATAAAATCAAGATTATAAGAAGAAATACAATTATTAATTAAGAGAGATTTGTTACATAAGGATCTGACATTTAGCACAGCAAGTTTCAGACTAGTTTCAGTGGGACTGGGCTTTATCTTTTCACAGGGAATATGAATCACATTTCTCAGATTGGGCCTGACTCGCATTTTGTTTTTCCATCTGTGTGATGATGTGACTACAGAAATAGCACTAGGGGGGGCTCTTTTTACATAGGGCCCCGGGTTGGTTTGATTTTTAATGTGACAATAAGTCCCGGCAACGCTGAGACCCAGTGCATCCTAGCTATGGGAGATACCAGGTGAAAGGCGAGGTTGGATGGGTGGTGGGGCTTTTGTAGCCAAGGAGAGTTTGGGACCAGGTGAGAGGCGAGGGGGGATGGGTGGTGGGGCTTTTGTTGGTGTAGTCGGCATAGCCCTTGCTATATTGGGCGTGAGTGGAGCCATCTTAATGCCTGATTTGATCAGACTTTCAAAATGGCTGGGAAGGCCCATGGGTGAGAGTGGAGATGAGAAGGAGAATGATGAATCTTTAGTGGGAGTAGATGTTGCAGGGGGAACCCAGGGCTGGTGTGAAGGCAGGGCCGATGACAGGGATGTTGTTGGGCTTGTCACAGATGGGTCCAAGGCCTTTGAAGATTGTTCCTTTGCTGGAGGCGGTGGAGGTGAATGTGGATCAGCTGGAGCTGAATCCTTTGCTGGTGGTGGTGGAGCAGCTGCTGATGAATCCTTTGGTGGAGGCTGAGGTTGTGGTGCTTTTGATGTTGAAACATTGGCTCGGTCTCTGGCTGATGGAGCAGGAATTCTTCTCTCATTCCTCTCTTCTCTAACTATCTGCTCAGGACCCTGTCCAGGCCCAGTCCAATGCCTCAGAGCGTGGAGCAGGTTCTCTGTCAGCACCCTCACTCCACCTCTGCATAGGTGGGGGCCATTTCTCTTAAACAGGTCCTCTCGTTTCCAGAATAGATAGAAGTTCTCAATATAGTGTAGTCCTCTCGGGGAACACTCTTTGGACAGCCATGTGTTCAGCTGAAGAAGCCGGCTAAACTTGTTTATCCTCCTGTCGATGTTTGGAAGAGGTCCACTTATGAATGTTTTGATTTCCATTTTATCAAGCACGTCGAATAACTTCAAGAAGTCTTTTTTCAAAACTTCAGTCTGTTCCCGCCGCATGTCCACTGCACCCACGTGCACAATCAGCTGTTTAGCTCCTCCATGCTTAGCCATAATATTTGGAAGGAGTGACGTTATCTCAGAAACAGTGGCGCTTGGAAAAGAATGTGTGTTTATCTTTTCATGCGTCACGTGACTTATCGCGCCGTCCCCAACTAAAACAATCTGCGTGACCTTGGCTCCTGGCACAGATCCTCCTCGCTGTATTTTGGCCACGTCATCTTTCCTTTTTTCATTTAATTCCATCTCTGAAAGTGATAAAAATCTGTTGGTGAGCTGTATTTTAGGTGACTTCACGTTATCTTTGTATTGTTTAGGCTTTGCTCCAAGTTTGTTCCAAGAAGCAGCCTGGTCTTTCTGGTTTTTAGACAGTTTTGGAAACGACACAGAGTCACTGCGGTTTAGGTTGAAAGTAGCAGTTTTTCTTGTAAAAAGTGTGCTCTTCTTACCGTCGGTTGACACAGGAATGGTATCGTGAAGAACTTTTTCAGATTCCAAAACAAATATCCGTGTTTTCAGCTCATTAATTTCTTGTTGATATTTCCGACAGCGTTCACAGTCTTTCTCCCTTCTTCTCCCGGACATGTCGCTGGCTTCAGATATGTCGTTAAAACTGGAAAAATTTTCTTAAAATCCTTGGTTTACTTGAAAAAGTCTAAAGCAAAAATGTTTGGAAGACAAAAACTGATTAAAAAGCAAAATAAATAAGGAAAGCAGCGATAGCAAGCGGAGCGAGCAAAAAAGCGTGTGCACTCTTCGGAAGCAGGAAACATACAGTGTAAACTGTATAGTGTAAACTGTACAGTGTAAACTGTATAGTGTAAACTGTAAAGTGTAAACTGTAAACTGTACAGTGTAAACTGTATAGTGTAAACTGTACAGTGTAAACTGTATAGTGTAAACTGTAAACTGTAAAGTGTAAACTGTAAAGTGTAAACTGTACAGTGTAAACTGTACAGTGTAAACTGTATAGTGTAAACTGTTTAGTGTAAACTGTACAGTGTAAACTGTATAGTGTAAACTGTACAGTGTAAACTGTATAGTGTTAGGGTTAGGGACTCCTCCAAAGTGGACGCTGTTTAAATGTCAACTCCGCTTTTCATAATCAGAGACTTCGGTACCAAATTCATCAAAGGTTTTCTTCAACATTTATATTTTTCCTGCCTGTCGCCATATTTCCTTGAATTATTATATTAATGTTTTATGAAGAAAAAATCTTCTGAAATTGAAATTATATTTATATTTCGTCCGCCTGTTCAATATATTTCATTTAAAAATCCGTAAACAAAGTAATAAAATAACTGCGTCCTTCTGTGTAAATATTTCATGTTACAACGTGGCACCTGTGGCTCATTGTCAGGTTCAGCCTGAACATGGAACATTTCTATTTTCTATTTTATTCAGGAGCGCTATACAGCCCAAAAAGTATGGTATGTGCAAAGAACTAAATATGTACAAAAAACCACAATATCATGTTTACAAAAGATTACAAAAAATATTATGACTACTAATGTAGAAAAAGGTTCCGTTAAAAAATAAAAAAAACGTTTCGACTCATCCAAGAGTCATTCTCAATCTGCAAAATGGGAGCGGGAACTCAGGATATTTTATACTCTGGGGAGGCCCCGCCCATCCCAATGCTCTGGGCGTCTAACTCGCTAGAGATTCAAAATTCCATTATAAACAACAGGAAGGTTAAATCCTAACCCTGAATAGGTCGAGGCCCAGGGCATCTGGATGCTAATCAGTTACACAGGGAGGAGAGAGAGTGAGAGTCTAGGACAATAGAGGCTGATGGCCCATTAAAGGACTGATAGTACACAAAGAGACTAGTTTGATAGAAAACAAATAGGTTTAGTTTTTGTTGATTCCAAGAACACCTTTTCATTCGGGGGCCACAACTATCCAGCAGCCATGGACGGAGAAGCTCTGAGTCCGTAGGGCAGGGCCTATCCAGAGTAGGATAAATATCTTGAATTCCCGCTCCTGATTCGAGTCCAGATGAAACAACTGAATCTTTTTCTACAATGGAACATTCCTGGACGAATGAGGGACACGACCATCGCTCGGCCCTGACAATGGACCTTTTATCACCTGATTTTGGATCAATATGGTGATTGACGGATTGAAAAGTTATAAAGGGACTCAGATTTGTTCAATTATGGTCAGAAAAGTAAAACGTGTTTTCACAGTAACAATCGGGCGGTGACAGTACCTGGCTTTTGGAGGCTGCCACTTTAGCGAACAGAGCCTGGGAAACCTTGGCCCTCTTCATCTCCTGCTGAATCTCGTCGTAGATGGAGGAGCTGACGGGGAGAAGCCCTGAGTCCACCCTGAACACCTGATCTGAGCCCGGAGACAGGTGCGCCTACAACAGACAGGAGCAGTGTTCAGCCCTGAACACCTGATCTGAGCCCGGAGACAGGTGCGCCTACAACAGACAGGAGCAGTGTTCAGCCCTGAACACCTGATCTGAGCCCGGAGACAGGTGCGCCTACAACAGACAGGAGCAGTGTTCAGCCCATCTGCACTGGGAACATGGAGAGTCTTATGAGGCCAACTGCAGGAGGCCCTGAGCACTGAAGGACCCTTCACACACACACATCGATCTCTCCTCCACAGCAACAGGACCATGTGCTCTTCTTCTCCCTCTTCTCCCCCTCATTCAACTCAGCTCGCACCACAGTTCCCGCCAAGGCATCGCTCCCCACGCAGCTCCAGCGCACTGCTCCAGCGCACTGCTCCAGCGCACTGCTCCAGCGCACTGCTCCAGCGCACTGCTCCAGCGCAGCTCCAGTGCATCGCTCCAGCGCACTGCTCCAGCGCACTGCTCCCGCGCGCCGCTCACACAGGCAGACACAAGAGACCAGACTCTCGGCCGGGCTGCATCGGGCTGAAGCCAGAGGGCACTTCTTTCAGACGCTACGATGATAAATATCCACTTTTGGTCAGCTCCACACTTCCTGGTTCCCCGTCCGGAGCGCGCACAGCTGATGACGTCACTATCGCTCCACAGCTCGACCGCTCAGCGCCCTCTGGTGGCAGGTTTTATGACTCAATTCTATTTTCATACGCCCAAAGTCACAACAGCAGTTGTCTCGGACGGCGACCGTGAAAAATAGATTAAACAATGTTCATTGGGACTTAGCAATGTCCCTGCACCTCGTGTCCCTGCACCCCGTGTCCCTGCACCCCGTGTCCCTGCACCCCGTGTCCCTGCACCCCGTGTCCCTGCACCCCGTGTCCCTGCACCCCGTGTCCCTGCACCCCGTGTCCTTGGACAAATGTTGAGTTTCATTGACCCTGTGCCTGCTCCCTCTTATCTCAAGCTTTCTCATCTAATAATTTCTTTCATCCCCTTCTTTGCAGTGCACTCGGCCTCCAGGCTCTAACCACAGAGCCACCCCCCCACCCAAACCCCCACCCACCCAACCCCCCACAACCCCCCCACACCAAAACCCCCCACACCACCTGGTGGTTCCTGGTTCACACTGACCGGGTGGTTCCTGGTTCACACTGACCGGGTGGTTCCTGGTTCACATTGACCGGGTGGTTCCTGGTTCACACTGACCTGGTGCTTCCTGGTTCACACTGACCTGGTGGTTCCTGGGTGGTGTGCTGCAGGCGGGGCCCCCGGTCAGACAGCGCTCCTTCTCCTCTAAGTAGCTCCGCTCCCGCTCTGCTTCGGGCAGCTGCAGGAAGCCGTACATGGCCCTCAGGTTGACCAGCAGGGACTGCGATGCATGTTTGGGCTCCTCCTCTTTACGCAGGATTTCTGACAGTAAACCCTGGAAAACAAGTGAGAACGGTTGCCCTGGTGAAGCTTCTTCACTATTACTGTGTTCAAAGGGATTTTCCCACAGCATTTAGTATAAAACGTACAGAGCTCATTATGTTTATTGTAAACTGCAATGTTGAAACCACTTCATATTTGGAAGGTCCATCAACTTCTTCTAAGACGAGTGTTAAAATGTATTTTGTATTCTCAAACCTATAGTAGGTCATGTACAGCGTGGGGGGGGGGCTCTGGCTCTTAGTAGGTGAGAAGCCGGAGCCCACTCCACACAGAGGCGGGGCCACTCCACACAGAGGCGGGGCCACTTCACACAGAGGCGGGGCCACTTCACACAGAGGCGGGGCCACTCCACACAGAGGCGGGGCCACTTCACACAGAGGCGGGGCCACTCCAAACAGAGGCGGGGTCACTTCACACAGAGGCGGGGTCACTTCACACAGAGGCGGGGCCACTCCAAACAGAGGCGGGGTCACTTCACACAGAGGCGGGGCCACTTCACAGAGGCGGGGTTGTTGTTGGAAAATCCGTACTTTTCCTCTTTGTAGCGCTCTCTAGCTCCGCCCCTGTGCTCCGCCTCCTTCTGCCTCAGCCTCAGTTTAAGTCTGAACCAGAGTTTGTCATTGTTGAAGGTGATTTTGTGAGATGGTTTAATGTCGTCCTCACAGAATCAAATGTATGACGTCACAGTCTCCGTGTGTTCATCCAGACTGTCTGCTTGGCTCCTCTGGAGCCTTTATCGATGTCCTTCTGTGCTTATCACATGTATTGATCCATGTGCCAACTTATCTTGGCTGCAATGATGCCTGACATGAGCTTCCATGTTGTGGAGAGACAAGGTTATTGGCCGATAGTTGGACGGGACTGTACCGTTGGAAGATCCTTCTGGATCAAGATCGTACGTCCTTCGGTTAGCTATTCAGGGTGTGTCCCATCTGTTAGCAGCTGGTTCATTTGTGCAGCCAGGTGCTCATAGAGTGTTCAGTTTCTTTAGCCAGTATGCGTGAATCATGTCAGGGGCCGGTGCTGTCCAGGTTTTCATACCTGAGCCTCTTTCTTGGATGTCACTGTGATGGTAACTGGGTTCTGTTCAGGGAGGTTGCTTATCTTGGACCCCACTTACAAACCCAGGAATGCAAATGGTTAAGCACACAGCGCACGACTCAGCAGCAGCAGCATTGGAACAAAAAAAGTAGCGTTTGAAGCTAACTGTGCCTAAATAGACGCGTTTCCTCTCGAGCTCAGGGGGAGGGGGCGTGTTACAGGTATAGAGTGCTTCCTGGAGGAGGGGCTGAAACAGGGAAGCGTGCTGTGGCACTCACCCTGGTGGGAAGGCCACGCCCGTCTGCTCAGCCGAGGGGAAGGAAAGAGACTGATTCCTTCTTTAGCTAGAGAACAATCAAAATACTACTTGAGGCACATATATGAGGCACCAATCGCACTGTAAGAAGGTTAAAAGCTCTAAAAAGTTGATTTTGCATGATATAAGCCCTTGAAAGAAAACATAAAACACATAACAGACACACAAAAGGACCAGAGAGCAAAATGAAGAAAAAAATATAAAATGGACATCCACAAAGATAAGAGACATACCGTATTTTCCGCACTATAAGGCGCACGTAAAAGTATATAACGTCCTCAAAAGCCGTCCATGCGCTTAATATATGGTTAATTTCTGGTTGTGCTTACTGACCGCGAAGATATTTTGTGTGGTACACGGTGTATAAAGAAGATTTGAGACACGAGACGCCGATGCGCGACTAGATTTACAGTATTCCGGAACTGGAAGTCCCAACAACATGTGTGCAAAGCATTCTGGGAACAGTAGTCTTCTGATACACGCGGCACACGCAGCACTTTGTCAAAACGTAAACAACATTTTCAGTCAGGCACTACGTAGACACCTACCGGTAAATAAAGGACCCCAAGAAACTTGGCCCAAGATGGCTCCTGCCAAGAGACCATTGGATCTGTTATATTATCGCAAGAAATGCGCTTAAATGATCAGTCAACTGTGGGAATCAAAAGGCCGGAATCATCACTGAACTGCCGCGTGGATCCGAGATGCGGGATCACATGACGCTATCGGCGCTTTGGCTGCTTTTACCATTCTGCGCCCCAGCAGAAATTAAACAGGGACACGGGACGTAAACAATCGGGGCTGTCACAGGTAAATCGGGATGTCTGGTCATAGCTGTGCGGGATGTACTTCGGCGCATTTGAAGGATTTGATGACGAGGAATGAACTGAAAAAGTGAGTGTATTATGATGTATTGTACGTGTTGCAACTGAGCGAGGCTGGGACTTGTTGTGAATACGCTAACGTGTCTGTTAGCGGTAGCAGAGTGTGTTCTGTGTTTGTATTTTACTTGTTTACAAGTGATCTTGACTGAGAATTGATTTGGATATGCTAACGTGTCTGTTAGCGATAGTAGACTGTGTTTTGATGTTGAACAATGTTGATCTGAATGAGTTGAACGTGTTTCATAAAGCTCAACTGACTCTGACTTATCGTCTGTTTTGTTTATCTTATGTGCTTTATGTATGGACCAGTACACATGGTACACATGGTACACGTGATACACATGGTGCACGCGATGCACATGGTACACATGATGCACATGGTACACATGGTACACATGGTGCACATGGTACACATGATGCACATGGTGCACATGGTACACCTGGTGCACATGATGCACATGGTACACATGATGCACATGGTGCACATGGTGCACATGATACACATGGTGCACATGGTACACATGGTACACCTGGTGCACATGGTACACATGGTGCACATGGTACACATGGTACACCTGGTGCACATGGTACACATGGTACACCTGGTGCACATGATACACATGGTGCACATGGTACACATGGTACACATGATGCACATGGTACACATGGTACACATGATGCACATGGTACACATGATGCACATGGTACACATGATGCACATGGTACACATGATACACATGGTACACCTGGTGCACATGGTACACATGATACATATGGTACATGGTGCACATGGTACACATGATACACACTGATGGTGCGCTTAATAATCCTTTGCGCCTTTTCGTGCGCAAAATACGGTAATCATAGAACTGATTAATTAATATAAGTGTCCCACTGGGTCCATAGTTGGTCGATTTTGTCCATTTCCAATTTAAGTCTGGATGTAATTTTTTCCATTTGTCTGATGTCTGTTTCTCTGTCAGTTCAGTCCTTGATCGTTGGTGATGTTTGTATCATCCATTTCTTTGTAATGGCCACAAAAAGTACATTCTGAATGTATCTATTTATTGTGTCCATGTTGAGTTTTGAGGCCCAGATACATAGTTCTAAAATTGAGAGGGATTGAAACATCAAAAAAAGTCTTCAGAGCATTGTGTTTTTTAACAACAGTTTCAAAACATGTGATAGTGGTTTGCCTCCTTATGCCACAGTTTTTCCAACTTGAGTCTCCTCGAGTCTCAGGTCAGTTCAATTTGGTACAAAACCTTGATCATCGGACGGCGGCGCGTGCACGACGCGCGGCTCAGCGTCTCTACAGATTTAGCGAAATAGTAGTTATCTGCCTACTTGTTTCAAGCATGCTCACTCAGAACTGTCCTGCAAACACTTTCTACAGCTGCCAGGAACTTTTGGACATCGGATCACAGAATTTGGACTACTTTATCGATGGACTACAACTTTTCCCAGAGATCGCTAGGACCACCGGGACAATCAACCCGGCTCCGCCGACCGGAAGTGCTCGCAGGCGGCGTCGAGACCGTAAACAAAGACGGGGTAAGAGAGCTGGGCTAAGGGCTAAGCTGAAGCTAACACCTCACCGGCTTTCCCTACCCAGCATTTTCCTCGCTAATGTACGGTCTCTGGCGAACAAAATGGATGAGCTACGACTGTGGATCACCACACACAAATGGATTACAGACTGCAATATCATGATTCTCACGGAAACGTGGCTCAACAACAGCGTTCCCGATGGCGTCATTGAGCTAGCTGGTCGCTACATGCTCCGGGCGGACAGAACAGCTGATGACTCCGGTAAGACCAGAGGCGGGGGTCTGTGTATCCATGGGAACAAAGCTTGGTGCACGGATACTGCCATCATCGGAAGTCATTGCTCACCTGACCTAGAATACCTTATGGTTAAGTGCAGACCGTTCTATCTGCCCAGGGAGTTTACATCTACAATTGTGACTGCAGCCTATATCCCACCCGATGCTAACGCTAAACTGGCAATGAAAGAACTGCATGCTGCCATTAGCAAACAACAGACATCACATTCGGAGGCAGCCTTTATTGTTGCGGGTGACTTCAACCACTCCAACCTGAAGACTGTCCTCCCTAAATTTTATCAACATGTCTCCTGTCCTACAAGAGGAATCAAGACTTTGGACCATGTTTACACCAACATGGCTGGTGCTTACAAAGCAGTCCCCCTCCCCCACCTTGGACAGTCTGACCACCTCTCTTTGTTTTTAATCCCCAAGTACTCACCCCTCATCAAACGTGTGAAACCCACAGTGAGGACAGTTAAAGTGTGGCCAGAGGGAGCAGACTCTGAACTACAGCAGCGGTTTGAACACACAGACTGGAGTGTGTTTGCTACCCAGACCACACTGGACTCCCACACGGACATTGACTCTTATGCCTCCTCTGTGCTGGACTTCATCAACACCAGCATCAAAAGTGTCACCACTCACAAACAGATTACTACATTCCCGAACCAGAAGCCGTGGATGAACAGAGAAGTCCGCCTACTGCTGAAGGCACGTGACGCCGCCTTCAGATCTGGCGATGCACAGGCTTACTCTTCATCCAGGGCTGACCTGAAGAGGGGCATCAGGGAGGCCAAGCACAGCCACAAGCTAAGGATTGAGGAGCACTTTAAGAACAACTCCGATCCCCGACGCATGTGGCAGGGCATCCAGGCCATAACTGACTACAAACCATGGATCTATTATAATATCTGGATAGGGTACGCCCCCTCTGCCTCTGGCTCCAAATTGAGTAGTGGCCACTTCGCAGAATGCAGCCTTTTGGTCGGACCATTTCAGGAGTTCGGCCTCTAAAATTACCAAACATGCTAAATTGTTTTTAGTCTAAAAATAAAATAGAAGGAATTTCACTCTTCAACTGTTTCTAAAATACTTAAAAAATACATTTTTAACCTTCCGGTGAACAGTGTACAAGTTAACACGAGCTAACACGAGCTAACACGAGCTAACGTAAGCTAAAGTTTAGCTACACAAAGATGCAACAACACGTCGTGATGGCTCGTGCTTCTGCAAATAAATAACTAATTATTTCTCTTACTAAATGTTCTAAGAGACAAGAGGTTATGCACAGATCAAGGAAAACTAGAGAAAGAAGGGAAATAAAGTGATGTTTGTATGATGTGCAATCAAAAACTACAAATAATTCAAATATAACCTGCTGAAATGGGTCATATCTTACACATATAAATGTAAAGGTATGTAAAAGTGACAGTGCTGTACTTACAGGGGCTGAGACCACATTTGAGGTTTTATTACATATTTAATAATGAAGTGTTTAAACAGCAAAGCACACGCGTGTTTTCTATAGGAATGTCATGGATTTACTTCCATGGAATATGTAGAGATTTAGCAAACATGTGAGTTATGTTCTAACTTCTAAGGTTTAAACTTATGCATAAATAAATGACTTTTGGTTCTAGCTTTAAAAATTAATGTGAAAAGAGGAACTTTTGTGTTACAGAGCGAAATGTAAAACTGTCAATAACATATTCCAGCTTTTCTCTGTTAAATGTACATAATATATCAATGTTCTAATGAGCATCTTTCTCATCTTCAGTGCTGACCAGTGAGTTTAGTCTGTCTGTGCTGACCAGAGCTCTAAAGGTCACTGCAGGTCACTGCAGGTCACTGCAGGTCACTGCAGGTCACTACAGGTCACTACAGGTCACTGCAGACACAGAGTCATCTCAAGTAAACTCCTGACGACTCCAAAGCAAAAGGTATTTTAATAACTTCTGCCTTGACTAAAAGTAAACAGTGTAGAATCAGTATTTTGAATTTTTAAAATGTCTGTTTTGTTATGACCAAAAAAACTAAATGATAATTGTTCTTCAAAAGACACTCCTGTGTCACATGTGTCTGTGAAGCAGCTTCAGGACAAACATGTGAAGTGTATGTTATATGACTTGTATAATCTAAACATGTGAAGTGTATGTTATATGACTTGTATAATCTAAACATGTGAAGTGTATGTTATATGACTTGTATAATCTAAACATGTGAAGTGTATGTTATATGACTTGTATAATCTAAACATGTGAAGTGTATGTTATATGACTTGTATAATCTAAACATGTGAAGTGTATGTTATATGACTTGTATAATCTAAAACATGTGAAGTGTATGTTATATGACTTGTATAATCTAAACATGTGAAGTGTATGTTATGTGACTTGTATAATCTAAACATGTGAAGTGTATGTTATATGACTTGTATAATCTAAAGCTGTGACATGTTCTGTTTGTCTCTCAGTCAAACGATGGAGCTGAACGGAGGAGTTACTGAAGTACAGAAGACTGCGTAGCCATGGAAACAAAGTCTTGTTAAATACTGAGATATTCAGTAATTAACGCAATAATGTCACATTCATGTGCATATAACTGATGTAAAAAGAGTGTTTATTTTACCATTATTATTAGTATTATTTTGTCTTACGCTGTTTTTATTTTATCTTTATCTTTATTTCCCCCCTCCATTCCTTATTAAGGTATGAGAGGTTCTGTCTATAGGAGTTTTTGTTTATAAGAGTTCTTCTATTAAGATCGATCTATTAAGAGTGTTTTTTAAACTTCCTATAAGTTTTCTGTCCTTTTCCTCTGGATCTACTGCGTTGCAACAACGACATTTCCTCATGTGTGGACAATAAAGGAATATCTTATCTTATTCAGTTTGTTCTATTTGACTTATACAGGTTGTTTTATCATTGTTACTATTTTTATGTTGCACTGAATCACCAAAGCAAGTTCCACGGTTTGTGAATTCTGTTCTTTGACAATGGCAATACATTTTCTGATTCTATTAATGATAATAATAATGAACATTACACAGACTCCAAAACTCCTTAATAAGGGACTCCCACATTGTAGCTTTAAAACTCATGATAAATTGATTTTAGCCAGTTTTAGTTGAGTTTTAAAGCTACAATTTGTAGTTATAATCAAATTTGCATTTATTGAACAAGTTCATTCATGTTCATTATTCTTATTAAATACATTAATAAACAAATGTGTTTTGTATTTATTAAAGATTGACATGATAAAAAAACGACACAAAAGGAAACTGAATATAATTAAATACTTCTTAACTCAATTATGTAACAGAATTGATGATTATATTTTATATTTCTTCTCATCTGATTAAAAAAAATGCATATTGGCCAAATTATATTATGTAAATAAATAACTGAAAAGTTGATAACAAAATAAATACCCAAACCAAAAACTACAGAAAATGATGAGGACGTTATTCCACCTCTAAATGTAATTTATTGTCATTAAACCAGACTTTTTATCTTAACACTTCTTTATAATTCTCTTAAATATCAGAGCTTTACATCATGATACATGTATATTTATAGATGGACATAACAATCCATCATTATACGTTACGTAAACAGACTATTTCAAGCCGAATTATTCCAAAAGTCCGTGTTGACTCTTCTCAGTCGTTCACGCTGCTGTGACGTGCGCGCTCCCGACGCCAAAGCCTCACGGCGATGACGTCACAAAAGTGGGAGGAGATATACCAGTATACAGGAAGTAATGCGGAACTAAAACACTTTTTTGGAACCATGCGCCAATGAGCAGCTCCATAGGTTTCAATGGCGGCCATCTTGGCTTCCGGGGGCTTGCTACAAACCCACCAACACCACCCCAACATCCAACGACGCCTCCTTCCTGGACGAGCTTAACAGCTTTTATGCTCGCTTTGAGAGGGATAACCAGGAGCCAGCCATCAAGGCTGTGCTCACGACAGGACACCAACCCCTCACACTCTCCCTCACCGACGTATCTGCTGCACTGAGTAGGACCAATGCACGTAAAGCTGCTGGCCCCGATGGCATCCCTGGACGTGTGCTCAGGACCTGTGCTGGGCAGCTAGCTGGGGTCTTGACTGACATTTTCAACCTGTCACTGGCCCAAGCAGCTGTCCCCACATGCTTCAAAACCACCTCCATCGTGCCAGTGCCAAAACATTCCAAAGCTGAGAGCCTCAACGACTTCCGCCCTGTTGCACTCACCCCCACCATCATGAAGTGCTTCGAGAGGCTGGTCCTGGCTCACCTCAAAACCTGCCTACCACCCACACTGGACCCCTTCCAATTTGCCTACCGCCAGAATAGGAGCACGGAGGATGCCATCTCTACGGCACTACACTCCGCCCTTGCTCACCTGGAGAATAACAACACCTATGTGAGAATGCTGTTCATTGACTTTAGCTCAGCATTCAACACCATCATCCCCTCCAAACTGATGACCAAACTCAGCGACCTGGGTATCGATGCTTCCCTCTGCAACTGGGTTCTGGACTTTCTAACCAACAGACCCCAGTTTGTTAGGCTGGAAAACCACACCTCCTCTACACTCATCCTGAACACCGGCGTCCTCTCCTCTACTCCCTCTTCACCCACGACTGCACACCTGTACATGGTTCTAACACCATTGTCAAGTTTGCAGACGACACAACGGTGGTTGGCCTCATCAGCAACAACGATGAGATGGCGTATAGAAAAGAGGTTCAGCATCTGGCAGAGTGGTGCGCCGCCAACAACCTGGCTCTCAATACCAAGAAGACCAAAGAGCTCATGGTGGACTTCAGGAAGAAGAGTTGCACACACACCCCCATCCTTATCGACGGGACGGAGGTTGAGCGTGTCACCAGCTTCAAGTTCCTGGGTGTCCACATCTCCGAGGATCTCTCTTGGTCTCTCAACACCTCAACCCTGGTCAAGAAGGCACACCAGCGTCTCTTCTTCCTGAGGAGGTTGAAGAAGGCCCATCTGTCTCTTCTGTTCTTGGTGAACTTTTACCGCTGCACCATCGAGAGCATCCTTACCAACTGTGTCTCAGTTTGGTAATGATGGTGTGGCAGCTGCTCTGCTGCGGACCGGAAGTCACTCCAGAGGGTGGTGAAAACCGCCCAACGCATCACAGGTTCCTTCCATTGAGACTGTCCAGAGCAAGAGGTGCCTGCGGAGGGCGCGCAGCATCGTCAGAGACAGCTCTCACCCCAGCCACAAACTGTTTGCCCTCCTCCCCTCCGGGAGGCGCTACAGGGTGCTCCGTTCCCGGACCAGCAGGTTCAGGAAAAGCTTCCTCCCTGCAGCGGTCATCCTGCTGAACTCTCTACCTCAATGATCCCCCCCCCCCTTTTTTTCAGCTGACGTCATGGAGAAAAAGCAAAGGACTCCTCAGGTGAGGGACTCCTCAGGTGAGGGGCTCCTGAGGTGAGGGGCTCCTGAGGTGAGGGGCTCCTGAGGTGAGGGGCTCCTCAGGGCGAGGGTCTCCTCAGGGCGATGGGCTCCTCAGGTGAGGGGCTCCATAGGTGAGTGGTTCCTCAGGTGAGTGGCTCCTCAGGTGAGGGGCTCCTCAGGTGAGGGGCTCCTCAGGTGAGGGGCTCCTGAGGTGAGTGGCTCCTGAGGTGAGTGGCTCCTGAGGTGAGGGGCTCCTCAGGTGAGGGGCTCCTCGGGTGAGGGGCTCCTGAGGTGAGGGGCCCCTCACCTCAGGATGTGCAATACTGTTGTTATGTGCAATACTGTTATCATATGCAATACTGTTATCATGTGCAATACTGTTATCATGTGCAATACTGTTGTTATCATGTGCAATACCGTCATGTGCAATACTGTCATGTGCAATACTGTTGTCATGTGCAATACTGTCGTCATGTGCAATACTGTCGTCATGTGCAATACTGTTATCATGTGCAATACTGTCATGTGCAATACTGTCATGTGCAATAATGTTGTCGTCATGTGCAATACTGGCGTCATCATGTGCAATACTGGCGTCATGTGCAATACTGTCGTCATGTGCAATACTGTCGTCATGTGCAATACTGTCGTCATGTGCAATACTGTTGTCATGTGCAATACTGTTGTCATGTGCAATACCGTCATGTGCAATACTGTCATGTGCAATACTGTCATGTGCAATACTGTCATGTGCAATACTGTTGTCGTCATGTGCAATACTGTTGTCATCATGTGCAATACTGCTGTCATGTGCAATACTGCTGTCATGTGCAATACTGCCGTCACGTGCAATACTGCCGTCACGTGCAATACTATTATCATTTGCAATACTGTTGTCAAGTGCAATACTGTTATCATGCGCAATACTGTTATCATTATGTGCAATACTGCCGTCGCCATGTGCAATACTCATGTGCAATACTGCCGTCGCCATGTGCAATACTGTTGTCATGTGCAATACTGTTGTTGTCATGTGCAATACTGCTGTCATGTGCAATACTGCTGTTGTCATGTGCAATACTGCTGTTGTCATGTGCAATACTGTTGTTGCCATGGGCAATACTGCTGTCATGTGCAATACTGCTGTTGTCATGTGCAATACTGTTGTTGCCATGGGCAATACTGCTGTTGTCATGTTCAATACTGAATCTGTATAAATACTAAATATATTTATACAGATTTAAGTGCAAGGAAGTTTTTTTTTATTATTCCACTGCTGTTTCTAATCTGTGTTTCTGTGCCTGATCTGAGTTGCAACACTGGAATTTCCCCTCTGTGGGACAAATAAAGGTAGTGATGATACGAGCGTGTACCTGCGTCCTGTTGAAGGCCACACGGGCGAACACGGCCTGGGACACGCCCGCCCTTTTCAGCTCCTCCCTCACATTGTGGTAGATGGCAAAGGGCACATCCCCACCCCCTCCAAACGTGGAGGCGGCGCTCTGGTTCTGAGGCCCGGCTGAAAGACTCTCCGTGGGGCCACACTGGGGCGCAGCGGGCCCTTGTGTCTCCAGGACCCTGGGCTTGGTGGGCCCCCTGCTGCTGCTGACAGGGGGATGGTTGAGGAAGTGCGGAGGCGGGGCCGGCGTGAACTCTGACCCTAACCCATACTGCTGCTGGAGGAGCTGAGCCATGACCAGCTGAGGGTGGAGAGGGGGGGTGGGGGTCAGTGCTGGGGGCCGCACAGGGAGGGAGGGGGGAGCACAAAGGGGCTTCCCGAGAGAAAACACAGGGCTCAGCTGATCAGGGGGCGGGGCTGTGGGGAGGGGCGGGGCTGTGGGGAGGGGGAGGGGCTGGGCCGGGTCACTGAGCATTTCCACTTCTGAAACAAACAGAGGAAAGAGTCAGTCACTTTGACACGAGAGTATTTCACACCTTCAAGTCATCGTCTCTGACATGAGTCAAAGTCACTGGGCCTCATTTATTAACATAATGTTCTATATGTTTCCACCAGATGTGGTGATTATGAGCCTGTGCCAACGGCTCGGAAAAGCAGCGTTTCACGTGTCAAGTCTCCTCACACAGTGTTTACAGAGGACGACAAGAGGCAGCGTTTCTCTGAACAGGAAGTCACCAAGAATGAAATAAAAAAGAAGAATTGTGTTGTTTTGGCTCATTGGAAAACTAATTTGCTTTTTAGGGCTTAATCAATTATTCAAGAAGATAGTGTTAGTGTGCTGCAGGTGCTGCAGGTGCTGCAGGTGCTGCAGGTGCTGAAGTGGGACTAGATCTGATCCAAACAACAGAAAGGATCTGGTACAGACCGGCCCAGATGTCGGGGCTCATGTCGGGGGCTCATGTCGGGGGGCTCATGTCGGGGGGCTCATGTCGGGGGGCTCATGTCGGGGGCTCATGTCGGGGGCTCATGTCGGGGGCTCATGTCGGGGGCTCATGTCGGGGGGCTCATGTCGGGGGGCTCATGTCGGGGGGCTCATGTCGGGGGGCTCATGTCGGGGGCTCATGTCGGGGGGGCTCATGTCGGGGGCTCATGTCGGGGGGCTCATGTCGGGGGCTCATGTCGGGGGGGCTCATGTCGGGGGGCTCATGTCGGGGGCTCATGTAGGGGGGCTCATGTCGGGGGGGCTCATGTCGGGGGGCTCATGTCGGGGGGGCTCATGTCGGGGGGGCTCATGTCGGGGGGGCTCATGTCGGGGGGCTCATGTCGGGTGGCTCATGTCGGGGGCTCATGTCGGGGGCTCATGTCGGGGGCTCATGTCGGGGGGATCATGTCGGGGGCTCATGTCGGGGGGCTCATGTCGGGGGCTCATGTCGGGGGAGCTCATGTCGGGGGGGCTCATGTCGGGGGGGCTCATGTCGGGGGCTCATGTCGGGGGGGCTCATGTCGGGGGGGCTCATGTCGGGGGCTCATGTCGGGGAATCTCATGTCGGGGGGGCTCATGTCGGGGGGGCTCATGTCGGGGGGGCTCATGTCGGGGGCTCATGTCGGGGGGCTCATGTCGGGGGGGGGCTCATGTCGGGGGCTCATGTCGGGGAATCATGTTGGGGGGGCTCATGTCGGGGGCTCATGTCGGGGGGCTCATGTCGGGGGGGCTCATGTCGGGGGCTCATGTCGGGGGGCTCATGTCGGGGGGATCATGTCGGGGGGGCTCATGTCGCGGGGCTCATGTCGGGGGGGCTCATGTCGGGGGGGCTCATGTCGGGGGCTCATGTCGGGGAATCATGTTGGGGGGGCTCATGTCGGGAGGCTCCTGTTGGGAGGCTCCTGTCGGGGGCTCATGTCGGGGGGCTCATGTCGGGGGCTCATGTCGGGGGCTCATGTCGGGGGCTCATGTCGGGGAATCATGTTGGGGGGGCTCATGTCGGGAGGCTCCTGTCGGGGGGCTCATGTCGGGGGGCTCATGTCGGGGGGCTCATGTCGGGGGCTCATGTCGGGGGGCTCATGTCGGGGGGCTCATGTCGGGGGCTCATGTCGGGGGGCTCATGTCGGGGGGATCATGTCGGGGGGGCTCATGTCGGGGGGATCATGTCGGGGGGGCTCATGTCGGGGGCTCATGTCGGGGGGCTCATGTCGGGGGGGCTCATGTCGGGGGGCTCATGTCGGGGGGCTCATGTCGGGGGCTCATGTCGGGGGGATCATGTCGGGGGGGCTCATGTCGCGGGGCTCATGTCGGGGGGGCTCATGTCGGGGGGGGGCTCATGTCGGGGGCTCATGTCGGGGAATCATGTTGGGGGGGCTCATGTCGGGAGGCTCCTGTTGGGGGGGGCTCCTGTCGGGGGCTCATGTCGGGGGCTCATGTCGGGGGGCTCATGTCGGGGGGCTCATGTCGGGAGGCTCATGTCGGGGGGGCTCATGTTCGGGGGGGCTCCTGTCGGGGGGCTCATGTCGGGGGGCTCATGTCGGGGGGGCTCATGTCGGGGGCTCATGTCGGGGGCTCATGTCGGGGGGCTCAGGTCGGGGGCTCCTGTCGGGGGGCTCATGTCGGGGGCTCATGTCGGGGAATCATGTCGGGGGCTCAGGTCGGGGGCTCCTGTCGGGGGCTCCTGTCGGGGGGCTCCTGTCGGGGGGCTCATGTCGGGGGGCTCATGTCGGGAGGCTCCTGTCGGGGGGCTCATGTCGGGGGGCTCATGTCGGGGGGCTCATGTCGGGGGGGGCTCATGTCGGGGGGGCTCATGTCGGGGGGCTCATGTCGGGGGGCTCATGTCGGGGGGCTCATGTCGGGGGCTCATGTCGGGGGGGATCATGTCGGGGGGCTCATGTCGGGGGGGGCTCATGTCAGGGGGGGCTCATGTCAGGGGGGCTCATGTCGGGGGCTCATGTCGGGGGCTCATGTCGGGGGGCCCCTGTCGGGGGGCTCGTGTCGGGGGCTCATGTCGGGGGGGCTCATGTCGGGGGCTCATGTCGGGGGGCTCATGTCGGGGGCTCATGTCGGGGGGCTCATGTCGGGGGGGCTCATGTCGGGGGCTCATGTCGGGGGATCATGTCGGGGGATCATGTCGGGGATCATGTCGGGGGATCATGTCGGGGGCTCATGTCGGGGGCTCATGTCGGGGGGCTCATGTCGGGGGGATCATGTCGGGGGATCATGTCGGGGGCTCATGTCGGGGGGCTCATGTCGGGGGGCTCATGTCGGGGGATCATGTCGGGGGCTCATGTCGGGGGGGCTCATGTCGGGGGCTCATGTCGGGGGGCTCATGTCGGGGGATCATGTCGGGGGCTCATGTCAGGGGATCATGTCGGGGGATCATGTCGGGGGCTCATGTCGGGGGATCATGTCGGGGGATCATGTCGGGGGCTCATGTCGGGGGGATCATGTCGGGGGGCTCATGTCGGGGGATCATGTCGGGGGATCATGTCGGGGGCTCATGTCGGGGGATCATGTTGGGGGCTCATGAATCGTCCTTTCAAGGGCGGGCGATTTAAAAAAGGCTCGACTTTAGCTAAAAGACATAACTGATCAGAACTTGCTTTAACCACATTGTCAATTTGTTTGTACTTTTTAAAATTGTTGTCAAAGACAAGCGTTTCTTTTTTGGAAGACAAGTCATCGGAATTAGACAGAATCACCAAATAAAATGTACTCGGTCTTCTACCGACTTCAAGTCGATTTCCAGTGGAAAAGCTTTTGAATCGAGTTTTAAACACAACAACATAAGATACGACTTGTGACTCACCTTTGAGAAACTTTGCCTTTTTGAACTGTTTGTACCAACGTCCAAAGTCATGACACTTAGAGGCGGAGACATTTGCATAATAAGTGCTGTTCACGATGGACGAGATCATGCTCTGAAACACAAGAACACAGTCTGTAGAGCTCTGAAACACAAGAACACAGTCTGTAGAGCTCTGAAACACAAGAACACAGTCTGTAGAGCTCTGAAACACAAGAACACAGTCTATAGAGCTCTGAAACACAAGAACACAGTCTAAAGAGCTCTGAAACACAAGAACACAGTCTGTAGAGCTCTGAAACACAAGAACACAGTCTATAGAGCTCTGAAACACAAGAACACAGTCTATAGAGCTCTGAAACACAAGAACACAGTCTGTAGAGCTCTGAAACACAAGAACACAGTCTGTAGAGCTCTGAAACACAAGAACACAGTCTATAGAGCTCTGAAACACAAGAACACAGTCTATAGAGCTCTGAAACACAAGAACACAGTCTATAGAGCTCTGAAACACAGGATGAAGCGGGAGCGTTCACAGGGTTAATAACACAGTCTGTAGAGCTCTGAAACACAGGATGAAGCGGGAGCGTACACAGGGTTAATAACACAGTCTGTAGAGCTCTGAAACACAGGATGAAGCGGGAGCGTTCACAGGGTTAATAACACAGTCTGTAGAGCTCTGAAACACAGGATGAAGCGGGAGCGTTCACAGGGTTAATAACAGTCTGTAGAGCTCTAAAACACAGGATGAAGCGGGAGCGTTCACAGGGTTAATAACAGTCTGTAGAGCTCTGAAACACAGGATGAAGCGGGAGCGTTCACAGGGTTAATAACACAGTCTGTAGAGCTCTGAAACACAGGATGAAGCGGGAGCGTTCACAGGGTTAATAACAGTCTGTAGAGCTCTGAAACACAGGATGAAGCGGGAGCGTTCACAGGGTTAATAACACAGTCTGTAGAGCTCTGAAACACAGGATGAAGCGGGAGCGTTCACAGGGTTAATAACACAGTCTGTAGAGCTCTGAAACACAGGATGAAGCGGGAGCGTTCACAGGGTTAATAACACAGTCTGTAGAGCTCTGAAACACAGGATGAAGCGGGAGCGTTCACAGGGTTAATAACACAGTCTGTAGAGCTCTGAAACACAGGATGAAGCGGGAGCGTTCACAGGGTTAATAACACAGTCTGTAGAGCTCTGAAACACAGGATGAAGCGGGAGCGTTCACAGGGTTAATAACAGTATGTAGAGCTCTGAAACACAGGATGAAGCGGGAGCGTTCACAGGGTTAATAACACAGTCTGTAGAGCTCTGAAACACAGGATGAAGCGGGAGCGTTCACAGGGTTAATAACACAGTCTGTAGAGCTCTGAAACACAGGATGAAGCGGGAGCGTTCACAGGGTTAATAACAGTCTGTAGAGCTCTGAAACACAGGATGAAGCGGGAGCGTTCACAGGGTTAATAACACAGTCTGTAGAGCTCTGAAACACAGGATGAAGCGGGAGCGTTCACAGGGTTAATAACACAGTCTGTAGAGCTCTGAAATACAGGATGAAGCGGGAGCGTTCACAGGGTTAATAACACAGTCTGTAGAGCTCTGAAACACAGGATGAAGCGGGAGCGTTCACAGGGTTAATAACACAGTCTGTAGAGCTCTGAAACACAGGATGAAGCGGGAGCGTTCACAGGGTTAATAACACAGTCTGTAGAGCTCTGAAACACAGGATGAAGCGGGAGCGTTCACAGGGTTAATAACACAGTCTGTAGAGCTCTGAAACACAGGATGAAGCGGGAGCGTTCACAGGGTTAATAACACAGTCTGTAGAGCTCTGAAACACAGGATGAAGCGGGAGCGTTCACAGGGTTAATAACACAGTCTGTAGAGCTCTGAAACACAGGATGAAGCGGGAGCGTTCACAGGGTTAATAACAGTCTGTAGAGCTCTGAAACACAGGATGAAGCGGGAGCGTTCACAGGGTTAATAACACAGTCTGTAGAGCTCTGAAACACAGGATGAAGCGGGAGCGTTCACAGGGTTAATAACAGTATGTAGAGCTCTGAAACACAGGATGAAGCGGGAGCGTTCACAGGGTTAATAACAGTATGTAGAGCTCTGAAACACAGGATGAAGCGGGAGCGTTCACAGGGTTAATAACAGTCTGTAGAGCTCTGAAACACAGGATGAAGCGGGAGCGTTCACAGGGTTAATAACAGTATGTAGAGCTCTGAAACACAGGATGAAGCGGGAGCGTTCACAGGGTTAATAACACAGTCTGTAGAGCTCTGAAACACAGGATGAAGCGGGAGCGTTCACAGGGTTAATAACAGTATGTAGAGCTCTGAAACACAGGATGAAGCGGGAGCGTTCACAGGGTTAATAACACAGTCTGTAGAGCTCTGAAACACAGGATGAAGCGGGAGCGTTCACAGGGTTAATAACAGTCTGTAGAGCTCTGAAACACAGGATGAAGCGGGAGCGTTCACAGGGTTAATAACAGTCTGTAGAGCTCTGAAACACAGGATGAAGCGGGAGCGTTCACAGGGTTAATAACACAGTCTGTAGAGCTCTGAAACACAGGATGAAGCGGGAGCGTTCACAGGGTTAATAACACAGTCTGTAGAGCTCTGAAACACAGGATGAAGCGGGAGCGTTCACAGGGTTAATAACACAGTCTGTAGAGCTCTGAAACACAGGATGAAGCGGGAGCGTTCACAGGGTTAATAACAGTATGTAGAGCTCTGAAACACAGGATGAAGCGGGAGCGTTCACAGGGTTAATAACACAGTCTGTAGAGCTCTGAAACACAGGATGAAGCGGGAGCGTTCACAGGGTTAATAACACAGTCTGTAGAGCTCTGAAACACAGGATGAAGCGGGAGCGTTCACAGGGTTAATAACAGTATGTAGAGCTCTGAAACACAGGATGAAGCGGGAGCGTTCACAGGGTTAATAACACAGTCTGTAGAGCTCTGAAACACAGGATGAAGCGGGAGCGTTCACAGGGTTAATAACACAGTCTGTAGAGCTCTGAAACACAGGATGAAGCGGGAGCGTTCACAGGGTTAATAACAGTCTGTAGAGCTCTGAAACACAGGATGAAGCGGGAGCGTTCACAGGGTTAATAACACAGTCTGTAGAGCTCTGAAACACAGGATGAAGCGGGAGCGTTCACAGGGTTAATAACACAGTCTGTAGAGCTCTGAAATACAGGATGAAGCGGGAGCGTTCACAGGGTTAATAACACAGTCTGTAGAGCTCTGAAACACAGGATGAAGCGGGAGCGTTCACAGGGTTAATAACACAGTCTGTAGAGCTCTGAAACACAGGATGAAGCGGGAGCGTTCACAGGGTTAATAACACAGTCTGTAGAGCTCTGAAACACAGGATGAAGCGGGAGCGTTCACAGGGTTAATAACACAGTCTGTAGAGCTCTGAAACACAGGATGAAGCGGGAGCGTTCACAGGGTTAATAACACAGTCTGTAGAGCTCTGAAACACAGGATGAAGCGGGAGCGTTCACAGGGTTAATAACAGTCTGTAGAGCTCTGAAACACAGGATGAAGCGGGAGCGTTCACAGGGTTAATAACAGTATGTAGAGCTCTGAAACACAGGATGAAGCGGGAGCGTTCACAGGGTTAATAACACAGTCTGTAGAGCTCTGAAACACAGGATGAAGCGGGAGCGTTCACAGGATTAATAACAGTCTGTAGAGCTCTGAAACACAGGATGAAGCGGGAGCGTTCACAGGGTTAATAACAGTCTGTAGAGCTCTGAAACACAGGATGAAGCGGGAGCGTTCACAGGGTTAATAACACAGTCTGTAGAGCTCTGAAACACAGGATGAAGCGGGAGCGTTCACAGGGTTAATAACACAGTCTGTAGAGCTCTGAAACACAGGATGAAGCGGGAGCGTTCACAGGGTTAATAACACAGTCTGTAGAGCTCTGAAACACAGGATGAAGCGGGAGCGTTCACAGGGTTAATAACACAGTATGTAGAGCTCTGAAACACAGGATGAAGCGGGAGCGTTCACAGGGTTAATAACAGTATGTAGAGCTCTGAAACACAGGATGAAGCGGGAGCGTTCACAGGGTTAATAACACAGTCTGTAGAGCTCTGAAACACAGGATGAAGCGGGAGCGTTCACAGGGTTAATAACAGTATGTAGAGCTCTGAAACACAGGATGAAGCGGGAGCGTTCACAGGGTTAATAACAGTCTGTAGAGCTCTGAAACACAGGATGAAGCGGGAGCGTTCACAGGGTTAATAACACAGTCTGTAGAGCTCTGAAACACAGGATGAAGCGGGAGCGTTCACAGGGTTAATAACAGTCTGAAGAGCTCTGAAACACAGGATGAAGCGGGAGCGTTCACAGGGTTAATAACAGTATGTAGAGCTCTGAAACACAGGATGAAGCGGGAGCGTTCACAGGGTTAATAACACAGTCTGTAGAGCTCTGAAACACAGGATGAAGCGGGAGCGTTCACAGGGTTAATAACAGTCTGTAGAGCTCTGAAACACAGGATGAAGCGGGAGCGTTCACAGGGTTAATAACAGTCTGTAGAGCTCTGAAACACAGGATGAAGCGGGAGCGTTCACAGGGTTAATAACACAGTCTGTAGAGCTCTGAAACACAGGATGAAGCGGGAGCGTTCACAGGGTTAATAACAGTCTGTAGAGCTCTGAAACACAGGATGAAGCGGGAGCGTTCACAGGGTTAATAACACAGTCTGTAGAGCTCTGAAACACAGGATGAAGCGGGAGCGTTCACAGGGTTAATAACACAGTCTGTAGAGCTCTGAAACACAGGATGAAGCGGGAGCGTTCACAGGGTTAATAACAGTATGTAGAGCTCTGAAACACAGGATGAAGCGGGAGCGTTCACAGGGTTAATAACACAGTCTGTAGAGCTCTGAAACACAGGATGAAGCGGGAGCGTTCACAGGGTTAATAACACAGTCTGTAGAGCTCTGAAACACAGGATGAAGCGGGAGCGTTCACAGGGTTAATAACAGTATGTAGAGCTCTGAAACACAGGATGAAGCGGGAGCGTTCACAGGGTTAATAACACAGTCTGTAGAGCTCTGAAACACAGGATGAAGCGGGAGCGTTCACAGGGTTAATAACACAGTCTGTAGAGCTCTGAAACACAGGATGAAGCGGGAGCGTTCACAGGGTTAATAACAGTCTGTAGAGCTCTGAAACACAGGATGAAGCGGGAGCGTACACAGGGTTAATAACACAGTCTGTAGAGCTCTGAAACACAGGATGAAGCGGGAGCGTTCACAGGGTTAATAACAGTCTGTAGAGCTCTGAAACACAGGATGAAGCGGGAGCGTTCACAGGGTTAATAACAGTATGTAGAGCTCTGAAACACAGGATGAAGCGGGAGCGTTCACAGGGTTAATAACACAGTCTGTAGAGCTCTGAAACACAGGATGAAGCGGGAGCGTTCACAGGGTTAATAACACAGTCTGTAGAGCTCTGAAACACAGGATGAAGCGGGAGCGTTCACAGGGTTAATAACACAGTCTGTAGAGCTCTGAAACACAGGATGAAGCGGGAGCGTTCACAGGGTTAATAACAGTCTGTAGAGCTCTGAAACACAGGATGAAGCGGGAGCGTTCACAGGGTTAATAACACAGTCTGTAGAGCTCTGAAACACAGGATGAAGCGGGAGCGTTCACAGGGTTAATAACAGTCTGTAGAGCTCTGAAACACAGGATGAAGCGGGAGCGTTCACAGGGTTAATAACAGTATGTAGAGCTCTGAAACACAGGATGAAGCGGGAGCGTTCACAGGGTTAATAACACAGTCTGTAGAGCTCTGAAACACAGGATGAAGCGGGAGCGTTCACAGGGTTAATAACACAGTCTGTAGAGCTCTGAAACACAGGATGAAGCGGGAGCGTTCACAGGGTTAATAACAGTATGTAGAGCTCTGAAACACAGGATGAAGCGGGAGCGTTCACAGGGTTAATAACACAGTCTGTAGAGCTCTGAAACACAGGATGAAGCGGGAGCGTTCACAGGGTTAATAACACAGTCTGTAGAGCTCTGAAACACAGGATGAAGCGGGAGCGTTCACAGGGTTAATAACACAGTCTGTAGAGCTCTGAAACACAGGATGAAGCGGGAGCGTTCACAGGGTTAATAACACAGTCTGTAGAGCTCTGAAACACAGGATGAAGCGGGAGCGTTCACAGGGTTAATAACACAGTCTGTAGAGCTCTGAAACACAGGATGAAGCGGGAGCGTTCACAGGGTTAATAACAGTATGTAGAGCTCTGAAACACAGGATGAAGCGGGAGCGTTCACAGGGTTAATAACAGTATGTAGAGCTCTGAAACACAGGATGAAGCGGGAGCGTTCACAGGGTTAATAACAGTCTGTAGAGCTCTGAAACACAGGATGAAGCGGGAGCGTTCACAGGGTTAATAACAGTCTGTAGAGCTCTGAAACACAGGATGAAGCGGGAGCGTTCACAGGGTTAATAACAGTCTGTAGAGCTCTGAAACACAGGATGAAGCGGGAGCGTTCACAGGGTTAATAACACAGTCTGTAGAGCTCTGAAACACAGGATGAAGCGGGAGCGTTCACAGGGTTAATAACACAGTCTGTAGAGCTCTGAAACACAGGATGAAGCGGGAGCGTTCACAGGGTTAATAACAGTCTGTAGAGCTCTGAAACACAGGATGAAGCGGGAGCGTTCACAGGGTTAATAACACAGTCTGTAGAGCTCTGAAACACAGGATGAAGCGGGAGCGTTCACAGGGTTAATAACACAGTATGTAGAGCTCTGAAACACAGGATGAAGCGGGAGCGTTCACAGGGTTAATAACACAGTATGTAGAGCTCTGAAACACAGGATGAAGCGGGAGCGTTCACAGGGTTAATAACAGTATGTAGAGCTCTGAAACACAGGATGAAGCGGGAGCGTTCACAGGGTTAATAACAGTCTGTAGAGCTCTGAAACACAGGATGAAGCGGGAGCGTTCACAGGGTTAATAACACAGTCTGTAGAGCTCTGAAACACAGGATGAAGCGGGAGCGTTCACAGGGTTAATAACACAGTCTGTAGAGCTCTGAAACACAGGATGAAGCGGGAGCGTTCACAGGGTTAATAACAGTATGTAGAGCTCTGAAACACAGGATGAAGCGGGAGCGTTCACAGGGTTAATAACAGTATGTAGAGCTCTGAAACACAGGATGAAGCGGGAGCGTTCACAGGGTTAATAACACAGTCTGTAGAGCTCTGAAACACAGGATGAAGCGGGAGCGTTCACAGGGTTAATAACAGTCTGAAGAGCTCTGAAACACAGGATGAAGCGGGAGCGTTCACAGGGTTAATAACAGTATGTAGAGCTCTGAAACACAGGATGAAGCGGGAGCGTTCACAGGGTTAATAACACAGTCTGTAGAGCTCTGAAACACAGGATGAAGCGGGAGCGTTCACAGGGTTAATAACACAGTCTGTAGAGCTCTGAAACACAGGATGAAGCGGGAGCGTTCACAGGGTTAATAACAGTCTGTAGAGCTCTGAAACACAGGATGAAGCGGGAGCGTTCACAGGGTTAATAACAGTCTGTAGAGCTCTGAAACACAGGATGAAGCGGGAGCGTTCACAGGGTTAATAACACAGTCTGTAGAGCTCTGAAACACAGGATGAAGCGGGAGCGTTCACAGGGTTAATAACACAGTCTGTAGAGCTCTGAAACACAGGATGAAGCGGGAGCGTTCACAGGGTTAATAACAGTCTGTAGAGCTCTGAAACACAGGATGAAGCGGGAGCGTTCTGTCTGTAGAGCAAGTTTGGAACCAGAAACACTCAGACATTGTCCCACTCTAACCCGGATAAAACATGATCTCTAAAATACGTGCTCATAAATATTCTAATAAATATAAATGTGGCGCACACCTTTAGGCAGAAGAGGCTCAGGGTGATAAATAAAACATGTGCCTGAAACACCATCACCACAGAATGTGCCTCAATAAACACTTCTTTATGTCACTGAGCTTCATTTCTTTCACGTTCTAATACATTTCACTGTGTTTGGTACTTTAAGTTGTAAAAGGAGCGTCTTGTGAAGAAGCTGCTGCCACCGCCCTTCCCCCTCTGATTCATGCATTTATGTATTTGTGTATATATATTTATTTATGCATTTCATCATTTATGTATTTATTTATTTATTCGCAGCAGCAGTGGGGCAGGAGCGCTCCACAAACCCCAGGGTGAAACACTGAATGTACTGCAGCCGACAGAGCCCGAGAACAGCTCCAGTCACGTTCATGGAACTATCATCTCATTTAAAGCTAAATGTCCATCAAACTTTGAAATTGTGAAATAGTTGATTGACAGATGTGAATGTGCAGCTTGTAGTACAAACTGTAGTATAAACTGTAGTACAAACTGCAGTACAAACTGTAGTATAAACTGCAGTACAAACTCTAGTATAAACTGTAGTATAAACTGTAGTACAAACTGTAGAACAAACTGTAGTATAAACTGTAGTATAAACTGTAGTACAAACTGTAGAACAAACTGTAGTATAAACTGTAGTATAAACTGTAGTACAAACTGTAGAACAAACTGTAGTATAAACTGTAGTATAAACTGCAGTACAAACTCTAGTATAAACTGTAGTATAAACTGTAGTACAAACTAGTACAAACTGTAGTATAAACTGTAGTACAAACTGCAGTACAAACTGTAGTATAAACTGTAGTACAAACTGCAGTACACACTGTAGTATAAACTGTAGTACAAACTGCAGTACAAACTGTAGTACAAACTAGTACAAACTGTAGTACAAACTGTAGTATAAACTGTAGTATAAACTGCAGTACAAACTCTAGTATAAACTGTAGTATAAACTGTAGTACAAACTGTAGAACAAACTGTAGTATAAACTGTAGTATAAACTGCAGTACAAACTCTAGTATAAACTGTAGTATAAACTGTAGTACAAACTAGTACAAACTGTAGTATAAACTGTAGTACAAACTGCAGTACAAACTGTAGTACAAACTAGTACAAACTGTAGTACAAACTGTAGTACAAACTGTAGTACAAACTGTAGTACAAACTAGTACAAACTGTAGTATAAACTGTAGTATAAACTGTAGTACAAACTAGTACAAACTGTAGTACAAACTGCAGTACAAACTGCAGTACAAACTGTAGTATAAACTGTAGTACAAACTGTAGTACAAACTGTAGTACAAACTGCAGTACAAACTGTAGTATAAACTGTAGTATAAACTGTAGTACAAACTGTAGTATAAACTGTAGTATAAACTGTAGTACATGCTGTAGTACAAACTAGTACAAACTGTAGTATAAACTGTAGTATAAACTGTAGTACAAACTGTAGTATAAACTGTAGTATAAACTGTAGTACAAACTGTAGTATAAACTGTAGTATAAACTGTAGTACATGCTGTAGTACAAACTAGTACAAACTGTAGTACAAACTGTAGTATAAACTGTAGTACAAACTAGTACAAACTGTAGTATAAACTGTAGTATAAACTGTAGTACATGCTGTAGTACAAACTAGTACAAACTGTAGTATAAACTGTAGTATAAACTGTAGTATAAACTGTAGTACAAACTGTAGTACAAACTGTAGTACAAACTGTAGTACAAACTGTAGTACAAACTGTAGTACAAACTGTAGTATAAACTGTAGTATAAACTGTAGTACAAACTGTAGAACAAACTGTAGAACAAACTGTAGTATAAACTGTAGTATAAACTGTAGTACAAACTGTAGTACAAACTGTAGTATAAACTGTAGTACAAACTGTAGTACAAACTGTAGTACAAACTAGTACAAACTGTGCTCTCATAAACTGCCTAGTATCAGCAGATGAAGTGATGACAGGACAGTCACACAGTGAAATATGAGTGAAATATAAGACAAAGCGTCTCACACAGAATATCAGGCACATTCAGTTCAAATATGAGACAAATGTATTGGAAATATGTCTAAAAACATTCCACATGACGTTGTAGAGTCAGACTGCAGGTGAAGCAAATAAGTTCTATTCTTTCCTATTTTATATTGATATATGGATAAAATTGTATTTATGTATTCGTGCAGTCTGTTTATATATGCATATATTTATGAATTCACAGTGTATGTATTTATGTATGTATATAATGTATTCAGGGCAGCCGCACTTTCTCCAGCATCTCAGAGAAGAGCAGACTAAACAACTGACAAAGATAAAATATGTTTAAAGTATATTGTATATTCTTAGTTTCCCAAAAGCTTCATTTTCAATGACGACAATGGCAAATACTTAAAGCTCTTTAAAACCTTCTGAGAAGAGTTCTGTGTGTTATTCATCATAAATACAGTACAATGCACTCATATGACTACGAGTGTGTGTAATGTATAGTATGTAATTATATATATATATATATATATATATATATATATATATATATATATATATAAATAAAGCTGTGGTGGTGGACATTGCAGTTCATGAGATGGAAAAGGAACGTGAGAAACTAGAGAAATCCCAAGGCCTCAGAGAGGAGCTGGAGGAGGTCAGGCTGGTGCTGTAGTGACCGGAGAACTTGGGGCAGTGACCCCCAAACTGGAGGAGTGACTTGAGCAGAAAAGTGCAGGAACAGTAAAGATACTGAAGAACCATCCAGCTCCCAGGGGCCTCCCAGGGGCCTCTGGAGGAGGACCCAGGGCCCAGGGGCCTCCCAGGGGCCTCTGGAGGAGGACCCAGGGCCCAGGGGCCTCCCAGGGGCCTCTGGAGGAGGACCCAGTGGCCTCTGGAGGAGGACCCCAGCTTGAAGGCGGAGCACCCGCGGAGGTGAGGAAGACTTTTTTGATACATATATTTCTTCTTGGTTGAAGTTTATCTTAGACATCTAGAGTTTCCATCTGTTTGCGGCTCATTTGCATATTCCACTGTCATATTGATCTGTCTAATTATTTGTAATAAATCTTCATAAACCACATTTGGTAAATTTTCATTTCCAGAAAACGGGTCAATGTCACGGTTATGTTCTCACAACAAGTCACATTTTAATTCATTGATTAATTCATCAAGATATTTGATGATAGAGTTGTTTAACGCCTGATACAGGATGTGGCCCACAATAACTAACATACAATAACTCTAACATAC